>NC_091436.1:126722361-127094291 GCF_964237555.1 Oryctolagus cuniculus | reverse complement strand
AGTCAGTGCTGCCGTGCTGCATCAGGTGGCCATGTGGTGGAGCAGACGGGGGCTCGGAGCCACGCAAGAGCAGAGAGAGCAGACTTAACCCCAGCCCGTGGTTTCATCATGCACGCCTGAGTGATGAGACCCTAATCAAAACTCAGGACACAAAGCCCAGTAGAGCTTCCTGGTTGTGGCCCATGTTGAGTGGCTGGAGGGTGACCCAGTGACACAGCCCGAGTCCACAGGCAGAGGCCATGGCAGCTTGGCACCCAGAGCTCCCCCCGCCCCCATACCTCACCCGATGTGGCTCTGCACTTTGCTGGTCGTGCCGCTTTGACGTGCTGTCATCTCAACAACAGCACTTGCCTGCGTGCTCTTAGTTGTCCAGGTGAATTATCAAATGTGAATGCGAAATGGGAATCTCCCCCAACTTTGTCGCCCATCAGTGGGAAGTAGGGGCGGTGTGGAGACCCCGGAGCTTGCAGCTGACATCGGAAGTGAAAGCAGTCTTGTTGGGGGCTGTGCCCTTCATCGGGCGGGCGTTTGTCCCGACTGGGTGGGGGGCACCCAGAGTAATGAAGGGAGGAAGGAGCTGTGCTGCCCTCTATGGCCTGGCTCAGTCCCCCGGGTCGTCTACAGTTCTTGCTCTAATGATTTCCTCCCGACTCCCCAGCTTCACTTGCTTTCTGATGTCCCTGGCCCAAGTTCCACATCCAGCATCCTCACCGGGGGCTCTGGCTTTTGGCTCCACCATTGCTTTCTTTCCTGCCAGCCAAAGCAAGATGGAAGCCTCTGCGTGAAGTCAGAGCCTGCCTGGGGCGTCCTCCCAGGCACAACAAGGACGAGCAAGCTCAGAATCAGGGTGTGGCGTGCTGTGCACATGTTTGCGAGGAGGAGTCGCTGCAGGGTCATCATTCTCCTCTCTCACAGTGTCACTCTGTCCCCAGCACAAGCCTGTAAGATGGGTAGGACGAGCCTTCAAGTTAGGGACGGCCAAGAGGCCCCTCAGACAACCCCGGAGTCTAACCCCTCCATGCACCACAGCTGAGCCCGCGGAGGGAGTAGCAGAGCCGGGACTGAAACTGAGGCCTGCTGACTCCTGACTCAGTGCTCTGTCCCTAGGCTAGCCGCTTTCCTCTTGTGCCCTCGCTGTGCATGCAGAAGGTGGGGAGGAAGGAGTAGGAATGAGCCCACAGACAGAGGCAAAGACGGTTCTCACCCAGACACATCCAGAGCCTCTGCCAGAGTCAGCCAGCTGCTGTGAGGTTATTCCTGCAACAGGTGGCCAGGGTGGGTATCAACCCCGAATCCTGGAGACGGGCTGCAGGTACCCCGAGCTCATTTATAACTCATACATCTTCCATCCATGATTTAACTTAAAAAACATTCTATCTCAGGACTGGCATTGTGGCATAGCAGGTTAAGCCACTGCCTGTGACACTGGCATCCCACAGGGACACTGGTTTGAGTCCTAGCTGCTCCACTTCCAAATCCAGCTCCCTGCTAATGTCCTGGGAAAAGCAGCAGAGGTGGCCCAAGTCCCTGGGCCCCTGCCACCCACACAGGAAACCTAGATGGAGTTTGGCTGTTTGGGGGGTATTTTAAAAAATGGATTTGTTTTATTTATTTAAAAGGCAGAGTGACAGAGAGAGAGAGAACTTCCACCTGCTGTATCTCTCCCCAAATGGCCACAATAGCCTGGACTTGGCCAGGATGAAGCCAGGAGCCAGGAGCTTCTTCCAGGTCTCCCATGTGGATGCAGGGGGCTCAAGCACTTGGGCCACCCTCTGCTGCTTTCCCAACCCATTAGCAGGGAGTTCAAACAGGCGCCCATATAAAATACCGGCATTGCAGGCAGTGGCTTTACCTGCTACATCACAGCGCCAGCCCCTCCAAAATAAATCTTTTAAAAAATGTTAACTAAAGGCCTGGCTGCTTGGTTTGAATGCCTCCCCGCAAGGCTCATGGGTTGGAAACTTGCTACCAGTGCAGCTGTGCTGAGAAGAGGTGACTGGCTCTTGAGGTCTCAGCTCCCGTGAGTGGATCTACATTGTCATCCTGGGAGTGAGTTTGCTATGCAAGAGTGAGTTTATTATCAAATGAGTTCGGTTCTCTCTCGCTGTCTCCCAGACTCTCACCCCTGAGATGGCTGCCACCAGGTTCCGACCCAGCCTCAGCAGATGCCGGCGCCTCGGTTTTGGTCTTCCCAGTCCCCAGAACTGTGAGCGAATCAAGTTTCTTTATAAGTTACCCAGGCTCTGGTGTTGTTATAGCAGCACAAATTAAACCAAGACAATAACGGACTCAGTCTATTCTTTTTTTTTTTTTTTTTTTTTGGACAGGCAGAGTGGACAGTGAGAGAGAGAGAGACAGGTCTTCCTTCCGTTGGTTCACCCCAAAAATGGCTGCTACAGCCGGCACGCTGTGCCCATTCGAAGCCAGGAGCCAGGTGCTTCCTCCTGGTCTCCCATGGGGTGCAGGGCCCAAGTACTTGGGCCATCCTCCACTGCACTCCCTGGCCACAGCGGAGAGCTGGTCTGGAAGAGGGGCAACTGGGACAGAATCCGGCACCCAACCGGGACTAGAACCCGGTGTGCCGGCGCCGCAGGTGGAGGATTAGCCTAGTGAGCCGCGGTGCCAGCCACTCTGCCTTTCAAATAAACAAATAAATCTTAGAAGGAGGAGAAGGTGAAGGAAGGAAGGAGAAGGGGCAGCCAGGACTCAAACTGGCGATGCCATAGGGGATCCCAGCCCTGCAGGTGGCAGCTTCACCCACTGTGCCACGACACCAGTCCCTGAGGTCCCTTCTGAGTGTACAGGGCTGGCCCGAGCCTGGCTCTGGAACCAGACTGAGCACAGGTCCTAATCCTCCCTCTGGCCTTTGGAGCAAAGCGCTTCACTGTCTCCGCTGCAGGCTTCCTGTCGGGGGAGTGAGGGGTGCGCATGCCAGCACCCCAGGACTGCCCGAGAGGTGAACTGTGGTAACGAAGGGTGCTCAGCCAAGCTGGGCCTGCAGAGCCTTCTCAGGCCCTGTCTCCGCCCCCTCCACCCTGCCTCTGGGGATGCGAGTCCCATGATGCCTCTGGGCCCCCTCCCCTCCGGCTTCTAGGTTTGGCCAGCGGAGTTGGGGAGGGGACGCAGAGAGAGAGAGAGAGGGCAGGGGGAGCCCTGCTCACTGTCTTCCTTTCAGCAGCAGCATGGGTGGCAGCTCTGGCTTTGGAGCCTGAGCCCGGCGCCTCTGCTCACGGCCTCGGGCTTGTGACTGGTGCCGGCCACTGCGCTGCCGCTGGGACTTCCCCTTCACCCTGCCCTCGCCTCTGTGGAGAGACACTTCTTAAAAAAATTTATTTATTTGAAAGTCAGTTACAGAGAGAGAGAGAATCTTCTGTCTGCTCATTCACTCCCCAGGTGGCTGCAACAGCCAGCACTGGGCCAGGCTGAAGCCAGGAGCTGGAACCTTCATCCGGGTCTCCCAGGTGGGTGGCAGGTACCCAAGTGCTTTTCCCACGCACATTAGCAGGGACTTGGATGGAAAATGCAGCAGCTGGAACTCTAACTGGTGCCCCCATGGCAGCAGCTTAACCCATCACACCACGACACCAGCCCTTAAATAGACTCTATTTTTTGTTTTTTGTTTTTTGTTTTTTTGACAGGCAGAGTGGACAGTGAGAGAGAGAGAGAGAGAAAGGTCTTCCTTTGCCGTTGGTTCACCCTCCAATGGCCGCCACGGCTGGCGCGCTGCGGCCGGCGCACCGCGCTGATCCGATGGCAGGAGCCAGGAGCCAGGTGCTTTTCCTGGTCTCCCATGGGGTGCAGGGCCCAAGCACCTGGGCCATCCTCCACTGCACTCCCTGGCCACAGCAGAGGGCTGGCCTGGAAGAGGGGCAACCGGGACAGAATCCGTTGCCCCGACCGGGACTAGAACCCGGTGTGCCGGCGCCGCTAGGCGGAGGATTAGCCTAGTGAGCCGCGGCGCCGGCCAAATAGACTCTATTAAATTCTGCTCAAATTACCCAACTATCAGTAGGTCATCTGCTCCCTGCGCCTGCTCACCAGCATGGGAGCTGACTCTCAGAGCAGCCCGCACAGGGTACGAGGATTGAGCTGGTCCGAAATTCAAGGAGTGCAGGGGTGGCCTCCTCCCGGAAGAGGAGAGGCATCTGGGTAGCCCCATGTGGCCATGTCCTCATTGTGTTTCTTTGGGGGACGGGAGAAGTACACTGTGGTTGCTCGATGCGGTGGCTTCTGCAGGAACCTGCTGGGGGGAATGAGGACCCCAGCATGTGGCCGGGAAAGTGAGTGAGCGGCTCAGAAGCAGCCCTCACCCCTGCAGGCCCAGTGCGCGCCGCTGACCATGCCGTGGTGGAAGTTGCCAAGTTTCAGTGCTAGCTAAATGCTCCTCCCTGCTGAGGTCTCTCCTGCTAAGGTAACGAATGGCATTGGTCCATGCCAAAGCTCGCACAGAGACATCTGGGAGACTTGAACCCCACCTTCCCCCGGAAATTCTCTCGACTGTGGGCATACCCTCCTCTCACATCACTCCCCCTCCCGGGACATCAGCTACGGAACCCTCCCCACCCCCACCCATCCTGGACTCCAGGATGGAGCAGCACAAGGCCCACGCGGAGAGGATGCCCAGACCTTGCCCGTCAGCCTTGGCAGGTGTGCTGGGAGCATGTGTGGGAGTGGGTGCTAAGGGAACTGCACCCACGAGGGCGGATTGCAGGCTCAGCTAGGCCAAACCGTTGGCCATGGAGGCTCATCCAGGATTTGGGATTTAATGTGTTGGCTCAAGCACCTGGGCAGGGCAATAATAGCCTGCTAGGGCTGTTAATTAAGCCCTGGACTTAATGGCAGCCTAATTTAATACCAGTTAATAAGCTTGAAATGCCAGAACCTCCCTGGCATACCAGAGAGGAAGGAATCAGAAAGGCCGGGGAGACGGGAACTCTGGGAGAGTTCTGTGCGTCTTGCTCAGCTCTCCCGAGCTGCGGATTGCAGGAGGACCTGGAAGGGCTGGCGTTGTGGCACAATGGGTTGAGCTCCCCACCTGCTGCTTGCAGCACTGGCATCCCCTATTAGAGTCCAAGTTCAAGTCCCAGATGTTCTGCTTCTGGTCCAGCTTCCTGTGAATGCACCAGAGGAAGCTGGCCCAAGTGCTTGGGTTCCTGCCACCTATGGGGGAGACCCAGATGAAGCTCCTGGCTTCAGCCTGGCCCAAGCCCTGGCTTTTGAGGCCTTCTGGGGAGTAAACCAGGGAATGGAAGATCTGTGTGTGTGTGTGTCTGTCTCTCCCTCTCTCTCTGTCACTCTGCCTTTGAAATAAATCAATATTAACTAAAGAGAGGGTCTGGAACCCCCCCTTTCCTCTGGCATTAGTAAATGCACCATGAGTGGCAACAGTACACTTGACCGCCCTGGCGCCTGTCCTCTGTGGGCCAGAAAAGCAGTGGAACCAGATCCCTGATGTCAGTGAGAGCAGTGGCATCCTGGCGTGCCTGGTGGTGTGGCGGCCAGCTGGTGATGCTAAACAGAAGGCAAGGTGGATACAGTAACTGCGATAGGGCAGACAGGACAGAGGAATCACCAGGTGGACAGGTGACAGCCCTGTGGACGAGGGCCAGCCTCTTTTCCTGCAGCCCCTGTGGCTTGTTCGACGGATCCGTGTAGAAACGGCCACTGCAGCAGGCTTGGAGGCCACAGGTCGGCCAAGTCACGCAGGCATCCCCTTGCCAGGGCTGATCTGGCTGTGGCCAATGCTGAGGCTCTGATCGGGCACCATTCTCACCTGGTTGGGATTGACGCAACTGCTCTCCCGCCCTGCCCACTGTACCCGCCCCCCCCCCCCCCCCCCCCGTGGATGGGCTGGACTTTCTCCTCCTTAGGTGCTCTGTCCACAGCCTCGCCATGCCGTGCCTGTCACCAGGGCACTCCACACAGCAGGGTCTCCAACCAGGAAGCACATGTTACAGCCGGGGAATGTCCAAATGGGCTCTTGGCCAGGGGACTCACCGCCCATACTCCTGCCCCACGGCCCAGAGGCAGCTGCCTGGATAGCAGAGGGGAGGATCAGCCTCAGCTGGTGCCCCGCTGGGACGTTACCCCTCCCTGCAGGGTGGGGGCGCTCTTCCACAGAACCAGAACCACAGGAGGGCTTTTCAGAGAGCTCATGGGGGGGGGGGGGCTTGGTGCAGCAGTAGAGACACCACTTGGGACGCCCACAGTCCTTATGGAAGGGCTTGGGTTCGAGTCCTGGCTCTGCTTCCAATTCCAGCTTCCTGCTAATGCTCACCTTGGGAGGCAGCACGTGATGGTCCAAGTGTTTGGGTCCCTGCCACCCACACGAGAGACCCAGATCCCGTTCCCCAGCTGCCAGTTTTGGCCTGGCTGTTTCGGCATTGGGAATTGAACCAGCAGTTGCGAGATCTCTGTGTATCTGGCTGGCTGTATGTGTGTGTATTTAAAACAAACAAACAAACAAACAAACAAACTGGCCAGTGCCGCGGCTCACTAGGCTAGTCCTCCACCTTGCGGTGCCGGCACACCGGGTTCTAGTCCCAGTCGGGGCGCCGGATTCTGTCCCGGTTGCCCCTCTTCCAGGCCAGCTCTCTGATGTGGCCAGGAAGTGCAGTGGAGGATGGCCCAAGTGCTTGGGCCCTGCACCCCATGGGAGACCAGGATAAGTACCTGGCTCCTGGCTTCAGATCAGCGCGGTGCGCCAGCTGCAGCACGCTGGCCACGGCGGCCATTGGAGGGTGAACCAATGGCAAAGGGAGACCTTTCTCTCTCTGTCTCTCTCTCTCACTGTCCACTCTGCCTGTCAAAAATAAATAAATAAATAAATAAAACTTTCATGGGAAACTGGAATTAAAAGATATGTCATGGGGGAGGCGGCACTGTGCATAGTGTATAAAGCCACCACCTGAAGTGCCAGTTTTCCACATGGGTGCTGGTTCAAGTCCCAGCTGCTGCACTTCCAATCCAGCGCTCTACTATGGCCTGGGAAAGCAGTAGAAGATGGCCCAAGTCCTTGGGCCCCTGCACCCTCGTGGGAGACCCTGAAGAATCTCCTGGCTCCTGGCTTCAGATCAGCGCAGCTCTGGCCGTTGTGGCCAACTGGAGAGTGAATCAGCGGATGGAAGACCTCTCTCTCTCTCTCTGCCTCTCCTCTCTCTGTGTAACTTTGACTTTCAAATAAATAAATAAATCTTTAAAAAAAAAGAAAAGATATGTCATAGGGCCAGTGCTGTGGTGTAGTGGGTAAAGCCACCACCTGCAATGCTGGCATCCCATACGAGTGCCAGTTTGTGCCTCAGCTGCTCCACTTCCAATCCAGTTCTCAGCTGATGACCTGAGAAAAAGCAACGGAAGATGGCTCAAGTGTTTGGGCTCCTGCACTGATGTGGGAGACCCAGATGAAGCTCTTGGCTTCTGGTCTCAGCCTGGCACAGCCCTGGCTGTTGCAGCCATATGGGGAGTAAACCAGCAGATGGAAGATCTCTCTCTCTCTCTCTCTCTGTCTTTCCCTGTCTCTCTCTCTCTCTCCCTCTCTCTCTGTATCTTTGACTTTCAAATAAATAAACAAAATCTTTTAAAAAATGAAGACTTGGTTCAAATATCAGTGTACAAGCACTTTTCCTGATTCCCCACACACTCCATCTCAGCATCTGTTACTGTGGGCCCATTTCCTGACTGCCCCCTCACCTTAACCACTGAGATCTGTTTTCCTCTTGCTCTCCCCAGCCCCAATTCCCAGCATAAAACAGAGACCAATAAATGGTTTTGAATGAAAGGATGAGTGGGTGTTTTAAGGCCTGTGTCATGTTACATCATGCAGAGGCACCATCACTTATGTAGCTATTTCCTTATCATTGAGCATGTAGGTGACGTTTGTTTTTCGTTGTCCATCAGGGGGTATTATTTTCGTTTGACAGACAGAACAGGTGCACCTCCCGGTATTGTGGGCCCCTATTCTCTTTCCTGGCTGGATGTGTAAGATTCACTATCTGGGATTATTTGGCAATACCAGTGATCCTCTCTAGTATGCACTTCCACTTTCTCCTACTTTCCTTTTTCACATTCTGGAGGGTTCGTCTCAGCTTACCAAGGACCTTGGTTTTCTGCCTGTACCTATATGGAAAGGGGAGGGAAGGAAGGCACAGTGCACAGTGAGCACCTGCCTTGATCAGGCACTCAGACAGGTATTCATGTATGATTTCATTCTCCCAAGAACCTCATGGAAAGAGCTACAGAAGAGATCTGGGGCAGGCATTGGCTCAGCGGTTAAGACACGGCTTGGGATGTCCATATCCCATACCAGCTGCCTGATGACAGCTTTCTGCTAACATGCCTCCTGGGAGGCAGCAGGTAATGGCTCAAGTGCTTGGGCCCCTGCCACCCTTGTGGGAGACCTGGATGGAGTTCGGGGCTCCTGGCTGTGGCCTGGCCCAGTCCCAGCTGTTGAAAGCATTTGAAAAGTGATAGATTCTCTCTCTCTCTCTCTCTCTCTCTCTCTCTCTCTCTCTCCTCTCTCTCTCTCTCCTCTGTCTGCCAAGGAAAGAAGGAAGGCAGGGAGGGAGGAAGGATGGATGGATGGATGGATGGATGGATGGATGGATAGATGATCTGCAGTGAACCCTCAGCCCTCAGCTGCTGCTTGCTGATAGACTAACTGCAGGATATAACTCAGGTCCCTGTGCCTCAGGTTGATAGCACCTGTTGGGGTAGTTTTGAGAATTAAATGAGCCGTCTAAGCAGCTGGTCATTAAATGGCAGGTGCTAAGAGTAGGGCAAGGGGGGCGTCCTTTTACCACCACACACACACACACACACACACACACCCCATCTTCAGGGCCCCCAGGCCAGGGTCGGAAAGTCCCCAGGCTCACTGCAGGATCCAGCGACTATGAGAGCGGCGCGCCAGGAAAGCTCCCAGCAGGAGGGCGCCCGGGGACACCTGGGGCCGGAGCCGGGCGCGGGTAGCGCGGGAGCCTGCTGCCTTCCTGACTCTGGGAAGCTCCAGAAACCCGACAAGAGGCCGAGGGCGCTTTCTCCGTCTGTCATGTGGTCGCGGGGTGCCTGCGCTCACACCGCCCCAGGCTGGAGGGCAGGAAAGTCGTTAGGACACCTGCCTCCCCTCCCCCTCCGGGCGGGGACCCCTCGGCCGCCGCGCGCACCTGGGCGCTGGCTGCGCCTGGGAACTCGTGGAGCCCGCCGCCTCCAGGCAGCCCTGGGATGCAGGGGGCTCCCTCCGAACAGGCAGCGCAGTGCAATCAACAGGATTATTAAAGTAATTGAGAAGACGGAAAGGGGGTGAGGCTGGCAGCAGAAGAAAGAAGTTGAGGAGCCAGGAAGAAATAAACCTGCTTATATAAAAGACGCAGGACGTTTGGAAAATAGTGGGGTTAGGAAAGATTGTTTATAACCTCGGGATAATTGCTGAGCGCTTTGGGGGAAAAAAATGTCATTTAGATGCACACCTTGTACCACCCGCCAAAGTTCATTCCCGGCAGAGTTTGGGAATAAACTCTAGGCACAGAAAGCCGAGAGAAGTGAGACTGTATCAGCTGTCTCCTGCGGGGATGTTCTCAACTTAATCGGGGTGAGTAAACCCCCAGATGGGTTGTTGGTTCACACAGAAGCAAACCACAAAATTCGAGGAGAGAATGAAAGTGAGCAGTCTTGAGAAATGGCCCCAGGAGCCTTAGTACACAGAGGGCTGGGTTTGTTCAGTGTCTTAGCAAGAGAGCAGGGAACTGCAGTGAAGGAAACTGAACGGGAAACTGACCAGAGAGGAGAGCCCCTCCCTATCACAGCTGGGGCATGCTTGCAGGATCCCCCCCCCCCCTTGTACCTATTTACTTGAAATGTAGAAAGAGAGACAGAGGGAGACAGGGAAGCTACCTCCCATGTGCTGCTTCACTCCCCAAATGCCTACAGCAGCCAGGGCAGGACAAGGCAGAAGCCGGGAGCCAGGAACTCCTTGCAGGTCTCCCAGGTAGGTGGCAGGGGTCCAGGCACTTGAACCACCACCACCTGCTGCCTCCCAGGGTGTGCTTTATCAGGAAGCTGGAATTGGAAGTGGAGCCAGGACTTGAAGCCAGAAAATCCACCTGGGATGTAGCCATCCAAGCAGCAGCTTTACTGCTGCGACAAACACCCCCTGCTTTTATTTTTATTTATTTATATTTTAGGAAACATTCATTTATTATATTTTAATGTATTTGAAAGGCATAGTGACAGAGGGAGAGACAGAGATTTTTTTAAAAAAAAGATTTATTTATTTATTTGAAAGAGTTACACAGAAAGAGAAGGAGAGGCAGAGAGAGAGAGGTATTCCATCCTCTGGTTCACTCCTCAATTGGCTGCAGTGGCCGGAGCTGATCCAAAAGCTAGGAGCCAGGAGCTTTTTTTTTTTTTTTTTTTTTTTTGACAGGCAGAATGGACAGTGAGAGAGACAGAGAGACAGAGAGAAAGGTCCTTCTTTTGCCGTTGGTTCACCCTCCAATGGCCACCACGGCCGGTGCGCTGCGGCCGGCGCACCGCGCTGATCCGATGGCAGGAGCCAGGTGCTTCTCCTGGTCTCCCATGGGGTGCAGGGCCCAAACACTTGGGCCATCCTCCACTGCACTCCCTGGCCACAGCATAGAGCTGGCCTGGAAGAGGGGCAACCGGGACAGAATCCGGCGCCCCGACCGGGACTAGAACCCGGTGTGCTGGCGCCGCAAGGTGGAGGATTAGCCTATTGAGCCGCGGCACCGGCCATCTTCTGGGTCTTGCCACATGAGTGCAGGGGTCCAATGACTTGGGCCATCTTCTACTGTTTTCCCAGGCCTTAGCAGAGAGCTGGATCAGAAGTGGAGCAGCCGGTGCAAACCAGCTCCCATATGGGATGCTGGCACTGCAGGCGGCGGCTTTACCCATCGCGCTAAGCATCGGCCCAAAGAGAGAGAGATCTTCTATCTGTTAGTTCACTCCCCAGATGGCCACAAACAACCAGACTATGCCAGGCTGAAGCCAGGAACCAGTAATTCCATCCAGGTCTCCCACATGGGTAGCAGAGGCCCAAGCACTTAGCAGGAAGCTGAATTCGAAGTGGAGCAGTGGGGACTTGAACCAGCACTCTAAAATGGGATGCCTGCATCACAAGTGGAGGTGACTCAAGAGATTGGGCTCCTGCCACCCATGTAGAAGACCTGAATCGAGGTCCCAGCTCATGGCTTTAGCCCTGACCCAGCCCCAACTCTGGCCATTGCAGGTATTTGAGAAATGAACCAACAGATGGAATCTCTCTCTCTCTCTCTCTCTCTCTCTCTCTCTCTCTCCCTCTCAAATAATTTCCTGAAAAAAAGCAAAATTTCAGCAACATTTTAAAAAAATAATGTCAAAACAGAATCTCCATTTGATCTAGCAATCTTACTTCTAGGTAGATAGGAATTAAAAGCAAGCTGTTTTGTTTTTAAGAAATGAGTAGAAAATTTATTTTTAAGTTTATTTATTTGAGAGGCAGCGAGAGAGAGACAAACTGAGAAAGAACTCCCATCTGCTGGTTCACTGCCCAAATGCCCGAAACAGTCAGACCTGGACCAGGCCAAAGCCATGAGCAGGGCTCTGGGCATAATCCAAGGCCCTCACTTGGATGGCAGGGACCCAGGACTTGGGCCATCAAGTGCGGCCTCCAAAGGTGCCCAGTAGCAGGAAGCCGGAATAAGGAGTGGAGGCAGGACTTGAACCCAGGCTCTCAGATGGAGGATGCTGACATCCCAACTAGTGGCTTAACTGCTAGACCAAATGTCCATCCCTGAAGGCCAGGTCTTCAAGAAATATCTGTCCACTCGTGTTTCTACCTGCATTGTGCCCAATCACTGAAACGTGGAAGCAGCCCAACGCAGAACACACATATGAGGGGCAGTCTCCAGTCTCAAGAAGAAAGGGAATTTGGACTCCTGTTACAACATGGATGAAGCTGGAGGCCCTTTAACTGGAATACGCCAGTCACACACAGACAACTACTGTCTGATTCCACTTTCATGGAGCTGTCAGATGCATGAAGGCAGCAACTAGGAGCGGGGAGTGCTGGGGGCCTTGGGGAAGGGGAGGAAGAGTGTAGGGGTAGAGTTTCATTTTTGCAAGATGAAAAGAATTCTGGAGCTGGATGGGGGTGAAAAGTACTCAGTACTTCTGCGATAAACACTTAAAAACGGTTGAGATGATAAAGATTTTATTTATTTGAGAGGTAGAGTTATAGAGAGAGGGACAGACAGAGAGAAAGGTCTTCCACCCGCTGGTTCACTCCCCAAATGGCCTCAATGCTCAGAACTGAGCCAATCCGAAGCCAGGAGCTTCTTCCAGATCTCCCACGTGTGTGCAGGGGCCCAAGCATGTGGACCATCCTCTACTGCTTTCCCAAGCCATGGCAGAGAGCTGGATCAGAAGAGGAGCAGCCGGGACTCGAACAGGTGCCCATATAAGATGCCGGCAACACAGCCACTATGCCACAGTGCTGGCCCCGAGATGATAAATTTTACATTAGGCGTATTTTCACCACAATTTAAAAATTTTTTAAAGTTGAGCAACAAACAAAAAATGACAAAAGGGTTTAAGACAATAATTGTAAGGAAATAAGTATAAATTTGGAAATGACTTTATAAACAAAGGTATCCATTACCTCAGATGTTTAACAATAATGATTAAATAAACTGTAGTGCATCCATAATTTTTATTGTTATTACTGTTATTATTTGAAAGAGACTGAGTGGCTGTGATTAACCTGCTGTGCTACAATGCTTGCCTCTAGTCTTTGCTTATTAATAATGTTTATTTTCCTGATTTTCAAAATAATACAGATTTGTTACAGAAAATGTGAGAAATAAGCAATTATAAAGATGAGAACCGGAGTGGGTGCTGTGGCGCCCCAGGGTGAGGGCCGCATGGGACTCCTGCAGCCACCTTGGAGTGCTGCTCCAGGTCCCGGCTGCCGCTTCTAGCCCGGCTTCTGCTGGTGCATCCTGGGAGGCAGCAGGTGACTGCACCCCTGCCACCCCTGTCAGGGAGTGATGGAGTTCCAGGCTCCTGGCTTCAGCCTGGCTCAACCCTGGCTGTTTACAGGCATTTGAGGAGTGAACCAGCAAAGGGAAGATCTCTCTCTCTCTCTCTCTCTCTCTCTCCCTCTCTCTCTTTCTCTCTCTGCTCTGCCTTTCAAGCAGATGAAAATAAACACCGATGGGCTGGTGTTGTGGCGTAGCAGGTAAAGCCGCCACCTGCAGTGCAGCATCCTATATGGGCGCTGGTTTGAGTCCTGACTGATCCACTTCCGATTCAGCTCTCTGCTGTGGCCTGAAAAAGCCATGGAAGATGGTCCAAGTGCTTGGGCCCCTGCACCCTTGTAGGAGACCCAAGAGGAAGCTCCTGGCTCCTGGCTTTGGATCAGCTCATCTTGGGGCGTTGAGGCCATCTGGAGAGTGAACCAGTGGATGGAAGACCTTTCTCCCCTCCCCCCTCCCCCGTAGCTCTGCCTTTCAAATAAATAAATAAATCTTAAAAAAGAAAAGAAAAGAAACAGTGAAAAAAGACAGAAATCACCTATTTAAAAAAGATAAAAATAAATTAAAACTATCCAAAATCCGAAAATGCAGGGATAACCATGGTTAATGTCCAGTATTCATCCTTTCAGGAATATTCATGTATTTTTTTGTTCAAAATTGAGCACATATTTTTTATTTAGATTTGTATCCTTTAAACTTTTTATTATAACAATGTACATGTCTATAAAAAGAGTATTTATTGGCGTCGTACTATGTGCAAAAACCCTTCTCATGAGTCACCCTGTTGAACTCTCACAGGCCCCTTTGAGGTGTTACCCTCCCCATTTACAGACGAGGAAATTGAGGCTTGGGGAAGTCATTTGCTAAAAGCCGCATAACTTCTAAACGATGCGGTCAGGAGTAAATCCAGCCGATCTGGTTTCACAGCCCAGGTTCTAAACCACACTCTTACCTGACATCCCACGCCATTAAACTTCTTTGAAAACCTGATTTGAAAAGCCGCTGCCTAGTAGCCACTGAAATACATATAGCACATCTCATCCATGTAACCGTTCTCCTATCACTGTGCGAGTGACTGCTTTCCAATGCCTCACCTTTTCTTTTCTAAGATTGATTTATTTATTTGGCAGGTAGAATGAGAGAGAGAGAGAGGTGTCTTTGATCTGCTGGTTCACTCCCCAAATGACCACAACAGCCAGGGCTGGTCCAGGCCAAGGCTAGGAGACTGGAGCTCCATCTGGGTCTCCTGCATGGTGGCAGGGGCCCAAGAACTTGGGCCATCTTCCTCCGCCCTCCCAGGACATTAGCAGGGAGCTGGATCAGAAGTGGAGCAGCCAGAACACTGATACAGGATGCTGCAATATGGGACGCTGGCGTATTAGTCTCCAGATCTTTTGGCTGAAGCACAATGCTGATCCCTCCAAATATCTTGCTTTTTAATTAAAATACTGAAGAAGAACATCATGGGGGCCAGCGCTGTGGCATAAAAGGTTAAGCTTCCATCTGCAGCACCAGCATCCCATATGGGCACCGGTTCAAGTGAGACCTGGAAGAAGCTCCTGGCTCCTGGCTTTGGCCTGACAGCTCTGGCCATTGCAGCCATTTGGGGAATGAACCAGTGGATGGAAGACTTTCTCTCTCTCTCTCTCTTCCTCCCTCCCTCCCTCTATCTCTGCCTTTCACATAAATAAAGGAAGAAGAAGACCTTTCGGGGGCAAATATTTGTTCTAGCAGTTGAACCGCTGGTCAGGACGCCTGCATCACCTGTTACAGTGCCTGGGTTCAGGTCTCAGCTCCGCCCCGAATTCCAGCTTCCTGCTCATGCGCATGCGCCCTGGGAGGCAGCAGCGATGGCTCCAGTAGCTGGGTACCTGCCACCCACGTGGGAGGCCCAGAAGAAGCTCCTGGCTCCTGGTTTTGGCCTGGCCCAGCCCTGGCCATTGCAGCCATTTGGGGAGTGAACCGGCAGATAGAGGATGTCTCTGTCTCTCCCTCTCTGTCAACTCTGCTGTGCAAATAAATAAATCAATCTTTTTTAAAAAGCAAGCGTCTTTGTTCACAAATCTTTGTCTTGTGAGGCCTATTTTGTAATTTTATTGGGGTATATGTGCACATGTGAAAATTCATGATCCAAGTGACAGCCATAGCTAAAATGTAATAGAGTCACTGAAAATGACAGTTATAAAAGTTTTTTTTTTTTTTAAAGGAGGTCTGTAACAAGATGGCAAGAGGTCTCCTGGGCACCTCTTTGCCTGTAATAAGCAAAGAACCATCAGAAAGCAGCTCACTCCCTGGCTTTGCCAGCTGCCAGCCAGGCGACCTTGGGGGTCACCCCATCTCTCTGAGCCCAGTTGCCTCACCTGTGAAAGGGGCCTCCCTGTGGTTGGGTGGATCAGACCCAGCGCAGTGTGGTGTACGTGCCAGTGCTCTGTGTCCTGGAGGTGGTAGTTGCCCTCCTGGGAGCCAGGGACTGAGCAGAGGCCTGTCAGACAGGAAGGAGGGTGGGCATCCAGTCCCTAGTAGGAGTGGCACTCTCCGTTCCCCGGCCCGTGAGAAAGAACTGGGTTTGGGGGCCGGGGAGGGCGTGGGAGGGGCTCCGTGGCAGAGCAGCTGAGGTGCAGCTGGGCCTGTGGTGGGGAGGCGGTGTTGTGGGCGCCTGCTCCCCCAGCACGCACCTCAGGTCTGCAGCCTGGTCCTGCTCCTTTCCCATGGGTCATGGCTGGGCCGTGGCTGCTGCTTCTCCTGGCCCTGGGGTGTCCAGCTCTGCCCACAGGTGAGCGCCCTCTTTGTATCCCTCTCTGTCCTCTCCCCCCGTCCCTGGTCATCTGCCCAAGGCCAGCTCCTCGCTCTGGCCTCCCTGGATATAATAGGGAGGCAGGGGGCCAGGACAAGGGCTGCTCAGAGCCGCCTAGGCAGAGTCTTGGCAGAAATCCTTTATCCCCTTCCCACTGTACTATACCCCCAGACCCCTGCCCCAGGACCCACATGCTGCCGCCTGGGCTCCGCAGTGCTGGTGGGGAGGGCAGTCCATCTCGGGGTTCAGAGAAAGAAGGCCAACCTCAATGGGTATCCAAGGACGCCTAGGGGTGAGGCTAGCCAAGGCCGTGTTATGTGACATGGAGTGAGGTCCTGTCCTGTCCTGTCTGCCCTCAGGGTGCCCAAGTCCTACAGGACCCAGGGGGTCCCAAACTCACTTCCAGCTCCCTCTATCAGTGAGCTCAGGAGAGGCCCAAGGCCCCTGAGACTTTCCAGACTCTTTGCCCCCAGCCTTCCGCAATCAAGGATGCAGCCAAAGGAATCCCAGTTCCATCTAGACGCACGTGCGTGTCTGGTGTGCACGGCAGGCCAGAGGTCTGGGTCTTGGAGTCAGGGAGTCTCGTTGCTCTAAAGCTGGTCCCCAACATGTCACGGACACTTCCTCCCTGGAGAGATAAACCACACCTCTGTGGGACAGGGAAAGCCCTTGGCAGGAGGCCTGAGCTCTGGGAAGGAAGCAGCCAAGGAGAAGAGGAACAATCCCCAGAGGCTTCATGGAGGAGGCAGAAGCCGAGCTCAACTTAGGTGGTGGGGTGAGAGGTCCTGACCCAGACTGCAGAGTGTGGGGTTCACTCCCATCGCCTTGGTGTGCAATGCCTTGTGAATAATTCACACCACAGCGAGGCTAATGCTCATCGGCCAGGGCATTCTGAACTCACGGTCTTTATTCTTCATGTTGTTTTTGCCAGACTGGTGCTACAAATCCCATTCTATTGACGGGACCCCTGAGCCTCAGTAAATTAAGTGGCTGAGTCAGGAGCCGATCCCAGCTCTGTCTGAGGCCGTGTCCTAGGCTTGGTCCACTGAGCCCTGTTACAAAATCTGACTTGTCATGCTTTCTGGGGAGGCGCTGCACAGGACTTGGGACCACAGGGATCTGAGTTCAAGTACTGGCTGGCTGGTTTCCCATGCAGGTGTTCCTAGGACAAGAGCTCTTTCCTGAGTGCCCTTCCCCCACCTCCTCACAAGACTCCTTCCTTTTGGGGCATTTCTTCAGCTTGGTTATACTTCACGACTCATGTGTGAATTTATTTGTAGGGTTATTTTTTAAAGATTTTTATTTATTTATTTTTAATTTTTATTTGAAAGAGCTATAGAAAGAGAGCGAGAGAGAGAGAGAGAGAGAGAGATCTTCCATCTGCTGGTTCACTCCCCAAATTGCTGCTATAGTCAAAGCTGGGCCGATCCAAAGCCAGGAGCCTGGAGCTTCTTCCAGGTCTCCCATGTGGGTGCAGGGGTCCAAGGACTTGGGTTGTCCTCCACTGTTTCCCAGGCCATTAGCAGGGAGCTGGATCGGAAGTGAAGTGACTGGGTCTTGAACCAGCACCCATGTGGGATGCCGGCATCCCAGGCAGAGGCTTAGCCTACTATGCCACAACGCTGGCCCCATAGGGTTTTTAAAGAAATATTTATTTATTGGAAAGGCAGAGTGCCTGCAGCAAACAGGCGAGGCTGAAGCCAGGGGCCAGGAACTCCTTTCGAGTCTCCTACGTGGGTGGCAAAAACCCAAGTACTTCGGTCACCTTCCACTGCCGTCCCAGGCCATTAGGAGGGACCTGGATTGGAAGTGGAGCAGCCAGGATTCAAACCAGCACTCCTCCATGGGATGCTAGCATCACAAATGGCAGCCTAGTGCAATGGCAGCCTCTGTAGGTTTTAACATTTGATATTTAATTTATATGAAAAAACTCAAATAGCCAAAAATAACATTGTGACATATACCAAATGAGTCATCTTTACTGAAGAGAATATAACTGGGAAATTAGAAATATCCTGGAAAACACAGGACAAATATTTGCAATAATCACATGACTTTTCTTAGAATTACAAAACAATAGGCCTGTTCTTCAAATGGGTGAACCATATGGTACATGGCTTGTAGCTCAATAAAGTGCATTCCTACAGAAAGTAACTGAGAATAATACAAGCGTACTTCAAAAACTGCATGAAGGGGCCGGCATTGTGCTGTGATGGGCTAACCACTGGTTAAATCGCCATCTACAATGCTGGCATTCCACACGGGCACTGGTTTGCATCCCGGCTGCTCCACTTCCTATCAAGCACCTTGCTAATGCACCCGGGGAAAGCAACAGAAGATGGCCCAAATCCTTGGGCCCCTGTACACACATGGGAGATCCGCATGAAGCTCCTGGCTCCTGGCTTCAGCCTGGTCCAGCTCCGTCCATTGTGGTCATCTGGGTAGTGAACCAGCAGATGAAAGATCGCTCTCTCTCTCTCTGTAAGTCTGCCTTTCAAATAAATAAGTCTTTTTTTTTTTAAAAAAGTCATGAAAATGGAATTAAAAAATAAGATTATTTTGGCACAAAAAATGAAATTCTCACAGTTTTTTCATAATAGGCATTTTCCATGAACTTTTAATTTTTATTTATTTTTAAAATATTTATTTATTTGAAAATCAGAGCTACAGAGGGAGAGGACGAGACAGGTCTTCCATCAGCTGATTTACTCCCCAAATGGCCTCAAAGGCCAGGGCGGGGCCAGGCCGAAACCAGGAGCCAGGAGCTTCATACAGGCCTCTCCCGGGGGTGGCAGGGGTCCAAGGACTCAGGCCATCCTCCGCTCCTTTCCCAGGCGCATAGCAGGGCGCAGGACAAGAAGCAGAGTAGCCAGGCACTTGCATATGGGATGCCGGCAATGTAGTGGCAGATTAACCCACTGCCCTATACCACTGGCCCCTAAACTTATCTTTCAGTTCCACTTTCCATGAACTTTTTGAAGTACCCTCTTCTAACAAACACCCACACAGATTAACAAATGGTCAACGTTTTGCCATATTTGAATTGTATATTTTCCCAGAGAAACAAAAAGTGACAGATATATTCAGAGCCCCGTTGGATCTCATTCTGGTCCCTATTCCTTCCCCTCCTCCCCAGAAGTAACCTCTTTCTTGAGACTGGCACCGCATGGTATTATAAATGCTTATGCATCTGCTGCCTCTCCCACAGCACTGAGTTCCCGGAGGCCAGGAACAGTGTCTTACTCAGTGTTACATCCCCAGGGCCTGGCGCAGAAACATGGAGCTTAAATGTGATTGACAGGTGGGAGTGGAGGATGGATGGATGACAAACACATGAGTGATGGGAGGGCATGGGAGTGATGGGAGGATGCATGAGCAGAGGGGGTGACAGAATGGATAGATGGAGGAGAAAAAGGCTGGCTAGATGGGTGAATACAAGCCGGGAGTGATGGTTAGCCGGCTGGTGACAACGGAGGGACAGGTGGAACGATAATACCGCACAAGCCCAGCCTACAAGGAGATGCCGGCCTGGAAGGGTCTGGGCTGGACACCCGTGCTGTTTTGCAGGTGTGGGCCACACGCCCTTCCCCTCTCTGGCCCCACCAATCACGCTGCTGGTGGACGGAAGGCGGCAGACGCTGGTGGTCTGCATGGTCTTGGATGTTGCACCCCCGGACCCAGCCAGCCCCATCTGGTTCTCAGCTGGCAACGGCAGCGCAGTGGACGCCTTCACCTACGGCCCATCCCTTGCGATGGATGGCACCTGGACTAGTGTGGCCCAGCTTTCGCTGCCCTCGGAGGAGCTGGCATCCTGGGAGCCCTTGGTCTGCCACACGGGGCCCAGGACTGGGGGCCGCAGCCGGAGCACACAGCCCCTCCAGCTATCAGGTGCGGATGGTGCCTGGCCTCCTGTGGCTGCTCCCTGTCCCCTCCTGCACACCCAGGAAGCAGGGTATGGTAGGAGGGAGGGATCCAGGCCACCGAGGCATGAAGGAGGTTCAAGTGCAGAGCATCCAGGGAGGCAGTACCTGGGCTCACGGCAGGGCGGCCTCAGCGTCAAGAATCCTAGGATTTGCAATGTCTAGTTCAACTCCAGGTTCTGCTGCAGACCTTCGAAGAAATAGTAATGCCTTCTCCCTCCTAGGGCTGGTTACACACACACTCACCCTGTATATCCACATTCACGTGGGAGTTCACATTATTGCCCCCTGGTGCAGCTACAGGGAAGTAAAGTCGCATGTCCAAAGTCAGCCATCATTATTACTGACCAGACCATTACTTCCTCTTTCTGGATTACCTCGGTCTTCCCATCTTCCAAATGGGCATGTTTGCTGACCAAATGTCCTGCCCTCCAAAGAGTGCTTCTGACAGTCGGTCCTCGCAGCAAAGTGCTGGGCCACCATGGCCTGCCCCCTACCGCAGGGCATAGGACAGGGCGCGGTGGTGAGTGAGGGGGTCTGGGCCCCTCAGAGGACTTGCAGGAAGTGAGCTCAGGATGTCGCTGCTGGCTCAGTTGTCCATCTACGCAATGCACCCTGGGAGCAGCACTGCCCAGGGCCGGGGCACAGTGCTGAGGTGTGGCCCTGTCCTCTGCTGTGCATGGCCCATCCCTGGGGACCCACTCCCTTCTCCTTTGCTGGCAGGTGAGGCCTCCCCAGCCAGGCGCTGCCCCCAGGAGCCTCCTAGGGGTGAGTACTTGGAAGCTGGGGCTGGGCTGGGAATAAGGGCTGGGGACCAGGACTGGGACTGGAGGACGGGACACAGCTCTGACCTGACATGTCCCGCCCAGCCTCCTAGGGGTGGGGGCTGCCTTGCCAGGTTGGGGGCACTGTCTGCCGTTCGATGAGATGGGGCTGGAGCCTCTGACCCCTGCACAGGTGACAGCTGACACCAGGGTCCTTGAACTGTGGCTTGGGGGGTGGCTCAGGCATCAGAGCCAGTGCCCATGGGATCCTGCCTGAGGGGGTGGGGTGGAAAGAGCGCCACGTGGGCAGTCATGAGGTCAGCTCTGGTGCCACTCTGCTTCCTGACCAAACAGGAAGTTGGGGGCTCTCTGTTCTCACGACATGAGATACGAGCTCCTGCCTGGTCCCCACGCCTCCCTACCCTCAATGTTGGGGAACAAAATAAAATGAAGGCCGGGAAGGGGCACCTCCTTGTCAGCAAGGACTGAGGTTAGACATCAGGAAGGACTAACGTTCTCCAGGTGGCACTCTGGCCTCCTAAGCCGACTTCCTCCGCAGGGATGGCAGCCCAGGCCCTGAGGCTGGGGGCGCTGCGCCTGCTGCTCTTCAAGCTGCTGCTGTTGGACGTGCTCCTGACCTGCCACCGCCTCGTGCCCCCAGGGCCCACCTAGCCCTTCCAGCCAGGGCCAGCGGCCGGACTCACAGGACCTGCCCTTAGTACCCACTCCTCTAGCCTGGGAGCATTTTTTTGCATATGACCTGCCTCCCCTTGAAGCCCAAAGCTTCCTGGGGCTGGGCTCTGCCTCCACTCTCAGACTGTCTCTCCCTTCACACGGGAAGCCCTTCCAGGGTGGCGATCCACCCAGGCCCTGCAGTGTCTCTGGTGCAGAGAGCTGAGCACAAAGAACCTGATGAAAAGTCTCCTTCTCTCTCTCTCCCTCTCTCTCTGTAACTCTGCCTTTTAAATAAATAAATCTTCCAAAAAAAAAAAAAACTTAAATGATGCAAGCAAATTACAAATATTCTAACTCATGTCTTTCCTGGGAGGGGGAAATTGGGCAGATTTCAAAGAAGCAAAAATCTGGGAAGGCTCCCTTGAGGAAGAGGAACCGGGAATTGCAGCGTGGGGCGGGGGCTTGGGGAGGATGCTGTCCCATCCCCCTCTCCTTTCCCCACAGCCAGGCACTGGGCAAGGCCCAACCTCTGGGAAGAGTCAAGGCAGGGAGCCCGGGAGCCCAGGAGCCCAGAGGATGGGTGCTGGGCCTGGGGTGAAGTCTTGTACAGACTCGACAGAAGCGCACAGGGCCAGGATTCCGGGGTAACAGGATCACGTCCAATGTTAAGAGCACAAATGGTAAATTCCAGACTTACATGTTGTTAATCAATTAAGGGTTATTATTCATCTGACAAATATTCTCTGAGCATCAACAATGGGCCAGGCACGAAAGAGCTTTGGCGTTTGGGGTTTCGTTTAGTTTCCTAAATAGGACTCTTGGGCGGACAGAACACGAGGCTCCCACGCCAACTGAGACATGGGTGTGTGCTATTTGCACAGTGCTGGTGGGAAGTGCAGCCTTGTCCAGGGGGTCTTCCCTAGTGGTCACCCTGGGAACCCGGGGTGCTCTCCTGTGAGTACAGATGTCCTCTTTCCTCCAAGGAACAGCCCCTCACAACCACCCACAACCCTGGCTTCCCTGAGCCCCCGTGGTCACTCAGCTGTGGCTCCATGAAGACCCTGTGTCCCCCACTGCTCATCTCTCAGCAGCTTGTGAGGGGACCCTCCCTCCTCTCCTTTGGATTCTTCGGGGGGGTCCCACATTTGACACCCCCCCCCAGGACCTGCTTCTTCTCCGAGACACAGACTGAGGGAGGAGGCTGTGCTGGGTTCAGGGAGGGGTCCAGCCATGCTCAGACTCTCGGCCACTGTCCCAGCTCTCTCCCAGAGAGATCAGAGGCCCTCGTGTCCATTCCAGAAGCTTCCCTCGGCTTCAGCTCCTCTCCCCATGCTGCCCCAACTTCCCCACCCTGCCGTGCCCCTGTCTCTAATCTTCAGAGTGACTAATGTAACGTTTTTTTTCCAGGAGGCCTCTGGACCTCGGTAAAGCAAGGGCTGTGGCCGGCCTTGGAGTCTAGATGACACGGGGACTCGGCCTGACCCTGTATTCTGTTGCAGTTCCACGTGCCCCAGTCCCTGCTTGGCCACATACTTGTTACCCACATACTGTTGGAGTAAGAAGCTCGGGCGAAAAAATGACAAAGTCAAGGGCTTGGGCCTCAGTCTGTTCAAATCTTCATTTTTTTTTTAAGATTCATTTTATTTATTTGAATGGCAGAGTCACAGAGCGGGGTGAGGGAGACAAAGAGAGAGGTTCACTCCCCAAGTGATGCAACAGCCAGGGTCAGGCTGAAGCCAGGAGCTTCTTCCGGGTCTCCCACACGGGTGCAGGGGCCCAAGCATTTGGGTCATCCTCTGCTGCTTTCCCAGGCCATTAGCAGGGAGCGGGACCAGAAGTGGAGCAGCTGGGACTCGAACTGGTGCCCATATGGGATGCTGGTGTCCCAGGTAGAGGCTTAGTCTACTACACCACAGTGCCAGCCACCAGTTCAAGTCTTCATAAAACAGCCTAAGTATCTAACCTCTCGGAAAGACACACAAGGTACTGAACAACAGGGCTTAATGATAAAAATGCAACCTTCAGGCAAATTCCAGAAGCAGCCTTGGTCTGTGTGTCCATAAGACATTGAGCTCAGAGGCAGCCTAAAGCAGTCCCCAGAGACCCAGAGTCCTCTTCCTCCTCCTCCTAATGACGCAGCAGATGGGGGTCTCTGCAGAGGACAGACAACTGCTCTTAGCCACATTCCTGCTCAGGCCCACAGAAACCAGCACCAGGGCAGTAAAAGGGACGGAGAATTGCATACTAAAGTAACACAACCTGTTCCATTAGCTTTCACTTCACCTATCTGACCTTCCTAACCACAGGCAAATCTCACACAGCAATGAGGAAGAGCACTCTGCAATCACACAATCAGAAACTGCATGGGGCCAGCGTTCGTCCCGCTTGGGACAACCACACCCCAGACAGATCAGAGTGCCTGGCTCCAGTCCCCGATACTCTGCTTGCGGCCTGGGAGGCAGCAGATAATGGCTCAAGTGTTTGGGTCCCTTGTGGAAGAGCGGGACGAATTTCTGGGCTCTTAGCTTCAGCCTGATTTGTTGCAGGCATTTAGGGAGTGGATTTCTCTCTCTCTTTCTTCCTTCCTTCCTTCCTTCCTTCCTTCCTTCCTTCCTTCCTTCCTTCCTTTCTTTTACAGGTAGAGTTAGAGAGAAAGGTCTTCCTTCCTTTGGTTCACCCCCACACACACAATGGCCGCTACAGCCGGAACTACACCGATCTGAACCAGGAGCCAGGTGCTTCTTCCTGGTCTCCCATGCAGGTGCAGGGCCCAAGCACTTGGGCCATCCTCCACTGCACTCCCAGGCCACAGCAGAGAGCTGGACTGGAAGAGGAGCAACCGGGACTAGAACCTGGGCCTATATGGGATGCCGGCACCACAGGCGGAGGATTAACCTAGTGAGCCACGGTGCCAGCCCCTCCATCTCTTTCAAATAAAATGAAAATAAATAGGGGCCAGCGCTGCGGCATAGAAGGTTAAGCTTCTACCTGCAGTGCCGACATCTACATGGGTGCCAATTTGAGTCCTGGCTGCTCCACTTCCAATCCAGCTCTCTGCTGTGGCTTGAGACAAGCAGTAGAATATGGTCTAAGTCCTTGGACCCCTGCACTCACGTGGGAGACCCAGAAGAAGCTTCTGGCTCCTGGCTTTGGATGGGCCCTGCTCTGGCCATTGCAGCCATTTGGGGAGTGAACCAGCAGACTGAAGACCTTTCTCTCTCTCTCCCCATTTCTCTTTCTATATCTCTGCCTTTCAAATAAATAAGTAAATATTTAAAAAATAAAAATAGAAACTGAGCCTCAGAGAGGAATTATTAGTTTCAGTTCCCCCTCGGCCAAATCTAGTGTTCTTGGACACCCAGAGAGTTTGAAGGCTGAGACTGAGAACTGTCACTCTCACCGGAAGGGTCAACAATAAAATTCAAACACATGTGCTCAGTAAGGGGTTGCGCATCACGACCTCAGGAGGGAAGTGACGTCAGGGAGGCGGAGGAAGCCGCGAAGATGGCCTTCCACACGGATTCCAGAACCCGCCTGCCCAAGCCGACCCAGCTCCTGCGAGCCCTAGGGTCTGGGGCCCGGTCCTCAGCCCCTCCCAGAGTCTCCGTTAGGGGGTGTGAAAAGATGTTGCTATAGGTCGCTGAGGCCACCATCCGCTATCTCATTGGACGAGATCGAAAAAAGACCGTCCTCCCATTCGCTGGAGGCCAAACCCCGAGAAAGCCCATTGGCTGCGTCGTCCGCGGGCCTTCGCCCGCTTCGAAGGCGGGCTGAGGCCGGGCGAGGAGGGCGCCGGCGAGGGGCTCGCTGTTGCCGTGGTTACGCCTAGGCACGTGTGCAGTCCCGGAAGCGGCTCCGGGAAGCCGCTCGCCGCGCGCGCCGGGGGAGGAAGCGCCGGCCGGTCCGCTCGGCTCGGGTCCGGCTGGGCCATGGAGTCGTCGCCTGAGCCCGCGGCCCGCTGCCTTCTGCCTCTCCCCTTGCTGCTGCTGCTGCTGCTCCTGCTGCCGAGCCCAGAGCTCCGCCCGAGCCACGCCAGGGCCGAGGAGACCGACTGGGTTCGCCTGCCCAGCAAATGCGAAGGTGAGGGGCGGGGCCCGCGGGGCGTTTCCTGCCGGAGGGGCGGGGCTCGCGGAGAGGGGTCGTGGGGCGGGGGCTCGGGCTGTGTGCGCCGCGAGGCTCCGGGGTCGGGGCGCCGCTGGGCGCCGGGACGGGCGAGGGGGAGAGCGAGCCGTGATCATCCAGGCCGTGACGAGGGAGGTGCAGGGCATTGGCGCCCCCAGTCCAGGGTGGGGGTGGCAGGTGCGGGAGAAGGGAGTCAGTCATGAGACTACTTAGGAGGTAGCCAGGTAGAACCAAGTGCAAAGAGAGGGGCCCGCTCAGAGGAAACCACAGATGCCGCGGCCTGCAGGCCAAGAAGGGAAAGAGTTTGAGGAACCGAAAAGGCCCACGTGACTCGGGGCGGGGGGCTGGGAGAGCCTGAGCCGTCCCCTCGTGCCCACCCTGCAGCCTCCTCTGTCACCCCCGCTCCCAGCTCCCTGACGACGGGCTTTTGCCCGGATGTCTGTGCCTACAGTAGGGGGTGGGGACCCCGTTAATGTTTTTGGAATAAACATGGCCATGTGGGAGCTGTGGCTGCGTGTGGAGCAAGCAGGAGAGGCTCCAGGGCCCCTTCAGGGAGAGTGTGGAGCCGGGGGGGGGGGCACCTAGGAGAGGAAGGTGGATTTTAGGATGATGGAGAAGGGCTGAAGACCAGGAGCTGCCCAGTGATCGGGGCTGGGAGGTGCCTGCCTTGGTGCCTCCCCTCCACCTCTCTGGTCACCCACCCCTTCCGTCTCACCTCCCCAGCCTCAGGCCCCTCAGGAAGTTGGCTCTAGGATCCCTAAGCCCTGGGATGTGGGGGCGGGGGCGGGGGACACATAATCCTTTCATGTGAGAGATTAAAAGGGGGATGCTGCAGAGATAAGCTGACCTCACTGGAGGGGACCCCAGATGGCTTCTAGCCCCTGCCTCTGCCTCCCTCTGGAACAGGCAGTAGGGGGGTTAGGATGCTTCACTCTCAGCCTCCTGCAGTCCTGACAGATCCTTTGTCGGTTTCACTTCCTCTTCTCTCTGTTTTCTTTTTCTGATACCAAAGAGCCCCTACTGTTTGTCTTTTTATTCCCCTAGCCTCAGAAGCTCACATTAGTTTTCCATAGGAGGCATTCACAGACTCATGGCTGGGTAGAGCTGGAAAGGATCTTAGGAGACCATCCCCACCTAACCTTTGCTAACTGATGAAGATTCATGTAAAAGGGATTTCCAATCACAGGGTGGCTTGACAAGGCTCTCACCCTTAGGCTCCTCCTGATATTGTATTTCTTAAAGGCTGTGTCTGGCCCACAAAGCCTGGCTCCTGGCTCAGAAGCCCAAGTGGAACAGGCCTCAGCACAGAGGAAGGAGAGCCTGCCCAGAAGAGGAGTAGGCGGGTGTCCATGAGGGTCTGGGGTCTGTGCCATGAGTCTCCTCCAAGTGAGGTTCTGGGTGGGATGCCCCCAGGGTCGGGCGTGGGGGTCTTGAAGATGCTTGGAAGGGTTGGGAAGCAAGGTTGTGGTTGATGGGCCTAAGAGAGGGGGTGTTCCAAACACCCCCTTCGACGCTGCTGGAATACTGCGTGTTGAGGGCGTGGGAGAAAGGGGCAGAGGAGCCAGAAAAATGATGAGTTTGCACAGGACGGAAGAGGGGAAGGAGTCCAGATGTCCCTGGCCAGAGAGCAGGGAGCGGGGGCGTCCTCAGTCCATCGCAGGCTCTGAGATCACCAGCTTACAGTTTGTGGAATTTTCGTGTGTTCCAACTTCCCCAAGCCATCGGTTCGTGTATATGTTGTAACATTTCACCAAACAGGCCCCCAGGACGTGTTTTTATTTCTGTGGTGAATTGGTTTTTGACCAAACTCTGCTGTTAGCAGTGCTGACAGCACTTAAGCTACAGACCATAGTCCCGAAGCGGCTCGGCCACACACACAGTCTCTATCTGCAGTAGTTGTCACGCATCCGTCACAATGCAGGGGGACATCAGAAAGCTCACGGGGTGGGCGTTGTGGGGCAGCGGGTTAAGCCGCTGCCGGGGGCACCAGCATTCCGATCAGAGGGCCTGGATTCAGGCCCGTCTGTATGCTTCCAGTCCAGCTCCCTGCCAGTGTGCACCCTGGAAGGCAGCCGGTAGTGGCTGCAGGACTTGGGTCCCTGGCACTCATGTGAGAGGACCAGGTGGAGTCCTGGCTCCTGGCCTCATTCTGTCCCAGCAGGCATCCAGGAGTGAACCAGCAGATGGAAGATCTACCTCCATCTCACTGTCCTTCTACCTTTCAAATAAAAGAATGGACTTTTTGAAAGTTTTTGGGAAATGCGTATTCTGAAAAAACTATGTGGACTTAAAAAATTTTGCACCAAAATGAGCATATCATTTAATTTCATTTTATCATGTACTTTTTTTTTTAACTTTTATTTAATAAATATAAATTTCCAAAGTACAACTTTTGGATTATGGTGGCTTTTCCTCCCACAACCTCCCTCCTACCTACAACCATCCCATCTTCCACTCCCTCTCCCATCCCATTCTTCATCAAGATTCATTTTCAATTATCTTTATATACAGAAGATCAACTTAGTATATACGAAGTATCAACTTAGTATATACGAAGTAAGGATTTCAACAGTTTGCACCCACATAGATACAAAGTATAAAGTACTGTTTGAGTACTAGTTATACTGTTAATTCCATAGTACAACACATTAAGGACAGAGATCCTACATGGGGAGTAAGTGCACAGTGCCTCCCTTTGTTGATTTAACAATTGACACTCTTATTTCTGACTTCAGTAATCACCCAAGGCTCTTGTCATGAGCTTCCCCTATGGAAGCCTCTTGAGTTCGCCAACTCCGACCTTATTTAGACAAGGTCATAGTCAAAGTGGAAGTTCTCTCCTCCCTTCAGAGAAAGGTACCTCCTTCTTTGATGGTCCGTTCTTTCCGCTGGGATCTCACAGAGATCTTTCATTTAGGTCATTTTTTTTTTCCCCACAGTGTCTTGGCTTTCCATGCCTGAGAAACTTTTTAGCCAGATCTGAATGCCTTAAGAGCTGATTTTGAGGCCAGAGTGCTGTTTAGGACATCTGCCATTCTATGAGTCTGCTGTGTATCCCGCTTCCCATGTTGGATCGTTCTCTCCTTTTTAATTCTATCAGTTAGTATTAGCAGACACTAGTCTTGTTTATGTGATCCCTTTGACACTTAATCCTATCTTTTTGATCAATTATGAACTTAAACTGATCACTTTGACTAGTAAGATGGCATTGGTACATGCCACCTTGATGGGACTGAATTGGAATCCCCTGGCATGTTTCTAGCTTTACCATACCATGTACTTTTTTTTTTTTTTTTTTTTTTTTTTTTTTTTTTGACAGGCAGAGTGGACAGTGAAAGAGAAAGACAGAGAGAAAGGTCTTCCTTTGCCGTTGGTTCACCCTCCAATGGCCACCGTGCCGGCGCACCACGCTGATCCGATGGCAGGAGCCAGGTACTTCTCCTGGTCTCCCATGGGGTGCAGGGCCCAAGGACCTGGGCCATCCTCCACTGCACTCCCTGGCCACAGCAGAGAGCTGGCCTGGAAGAGGGGCAACCGCGACAGAATCCGGTGCCCCGACCGGGACTAGAACCTGGTGTGCCGGCGCCACAAGGTGGAGGATTAGCCTAGTGAGCCGCAGCGCCGGCCACATACCATGTACTTTTAAAAGATTACTATTTGGGTCTGGTATAGTGAGTAAAGCTGCCACTTGCAACACCGGCATCCCAAAGGCACCAGTTTGTGTCCTGGCTGCTCCATTTCTGATCCAGCTGCCTATTAATGACCTGGGAAAAAGCAATGGAAGATAGCCTGAGTGTTTAGGCCCCTGCCACCCATGTGGAAGACCCAAATAAAGCTCCTGGTTTTGACCTGGCCCAGCCCTGGCCATTGGCGACCATCTGGGGAGTAAACTGATCCGAAGCCAGGAGCCAAGAGCTTCTTCTGGGTCTCCCACATGGGTGCAGGGCCCAAGGACTTGGGCCATCTTCTACTGTTTTCCAGGCAGTAGCAGAGAGCTGGATAGGAAATGGAGCAGCCAGGATTCAACCAGCACCCATAGGGGTTGCCAGCACTGCAGGTGGTGGCTTTACTTGCTATGCCACAGTGCCAGTGCCAATAAACAAAATCTTTAAAAAAAATTACTATTTCAGAGAGTTGGACAGACAGAAAGAACTCCCACCCACTGTTCAACTCCCAAAATGCTTGCAATAGCTGGGGCTGAGCCAGGCTGAAGCCGGAGCCAGGAACTCAAAGTGAGTCTCCCATATGGGAGGCAGGGACCCAAGTACTTGCAGCATCGCCTACTGCCTCCCAGGGTCCACACTGGTGGGAAGCTGGGATCAGAAACCAGAGCCAGGAATCAAACCCGGTACTCTGACATGGGATGTGGCCATCTTAACCTGTGGACCAGATGCCTGCTCCACTGGGAGTTTTTTGAAGTGCCCTAGTGGTCTCAGACTGGTGAGAAACAGAAAAATCTAGGCCGGGATGCCCCTCCAAGGACCCTTGTTTCAGTAGAGAACACTTGAGACGATCGAAGGCCCTTGGGAGGGCATGGAGCCCGCAGAGGCCCAGAATGCCCCTCCTGACTCAGTTTCTGACCAGTGCAGACCTGAGAGGCAGCCGTGCTGGGTCATGTGATTGAGCTCCTGCCACCTACAGGAGAGACCTGGATCACGTTCTTGGCTCCTAACTTTGAGCCCAGTCCTGTGCTGGCCATTGTGGAAGTTTGGGGAGTGAACCCAAGGTTGGGAGTTCTTATTCTGTCTCTGCCACTTGAAAAAGAACAGGTGAAATGAGCCCAGAACAGCTTCCTGGGAGAGGAGGCTTTGTGTGTGTGTGTGTGTGTGTTTAAAGAGTTATTTATTTATTTGAAAGGCAGTGTTAGGGAAAGGGAGAGATCTTCCACCTGCTGGGTCACTCCTCAAATGGCTGCAAGGGCTGGAGCTGGGCCAGGCTGACACAGGAGCCTGGAACTCTAGGCCAGATGTCTCTGATGGGTGCAGGGGCCCAAGTGCTCAGACCATCTTCCACTTCTTTCCCATGCATGTTAGCAAGCAGCTGGATTGGAAGCAGAGCAGTCAGGACTTGAACTGGCGCTCCTATGGGATGCCAGCATCGCAGGCAGTGGCTTAACCCGCTGCGCCACAGCGCCAGCCCTGGGAGGAGGCTGGGAGAAGGGGCAGAGAAGCCCCAGAAGGCATTAGCCACTTTCCCAGGGCCTCGGGCCTTCATTTCTGCAGTGGTAATGATGTGTTTGTTCCTCTGTCTCCTCCCCTGGGAGGAGCATCTGGAAGGGAGAGCCCTTATTTTCGTAGCCGTATCCCCAGTCAGTGCCTGACGCACAGGAGTTGCTTAATTACTGTTTGAGGAAGGGTGAGAGGAAAGAAGAAAAGGAATGTGTGAAACTGCAAGAACAAGGTCTCTGGAGGGAATGGAGCAAATTAACTCGGTAGCAGTAGAAAGCTGGGTTGATAAAACAGCCATAAAAGACATTTCAGGGACATTGGGGAAATCTGAATATGGATTATTAGATACTTTGGAATTAGTGTTAATTTTCCAGTATGCATTTATGGTTATTAGAAGGTCCTGGGTAAAGTGATAAGTATAAGTACACAACCGATCAAAAAGATAGGGTAAGTGTCGAAGAGATTTTACAAACTAGACCAATGTAAGCAAATAATGAAGGATAGAATTAAAAGGGAGAGAATGATCCTGCGGGGGAAGCAGGACACACAGCAGACTCATAGAATGGCAAACGCCCAAAACAGCACTCCGGCCTCAGAATCAACCCTTGGGATATTCTGATCTGGCTAAAAGGCCCATGAGAGTCTCACAGGCATGGAAAGCCATGACACGGTGGCAAAAACAACCTAAATGAAAGATCCTGGTGAACAAGACCCCAGCAGAAGGATCAGGCCATCAAGGAGAGAGGCGCCTTTCCCTGAAGGGAGGAAGGAACCTCCACTGTGATACGGCCTTGACTAAACAAGTTCAGAGTTGGTGAACTCAAGGGGCTTCCATAGCCTAGACAGCGCATGGCAAGAGTCTCGGGTGATTGCTGACGTCATAAATAAGAGTGCCAATTGTGAAATCAACAACGGGAGTCACTGGGAACATGCTCCCCACATAGGAGCTCTGTCCTTAATGTGTTTTACTATGAAACTTAAAGACAACACTACTAGTCGAACAATACCCTATACCTTGTGCGGTTGTGTATACTAAGTTGATCTTCTGTATATGAAGGTAATTGAAAATGAAACTCTATGAAGGGCAGGATGGGAGAGGGAGTAGGAGAGGGGAGGGTCGCGGGAGGGAGGGAGGTTGGGGGGCGGGAAGCCACAACAATACAAAAGTTGCACTTTGGGCCGGCGCCACAGCTCAACAGGCTAATCCTCCGCCTTGCGGCGCCGGCACACCAGGTTCTAGTCCTGGTTGGGATGCCGGATTCTGTCCCGGTTGCCCCTCTTCCAGGCCAGCTCTCTGCTGTGGCCTGGGAGTGCAGTGGAGGATGGCCCAAGTGCTTGGGCCCTGCACCCCATGGGAGACCAGAAAAAGCACCTGGCTCCTGGCTTCGGATCAGCGTGGTGCACCGGCTGCAGCGCGCCAGCCGTGGCGGCCATTGGAGGGTGAACCAACGGCAAAAAGGAAGACCTTTCTCTCTGTCTCTCTCTCTCACTATCCACTCTGCCTGTCAATAAATAAATAAATTTTAAAAAAAAAGTTGCACTTTGTAAATTCACATTTATTAAATAAAAAAAAAGAAATCTCACATTAAAAAAAAAAAGAAGGTCCTTGTTCTCAGTTGATGGGTGATGACATATTTAGGGGTGAAAGGTCATATTTGCAACTTACTTTCAAGGTGATGTAACAGAAACAATATATATATTTTTGAGACATATTACCACCTTCTTAGGTTATTATATGTTATATATTGGAGAAAGAATAAATCAACAATTATTGGATATAAATAGGAGGTATATAGTTCATTGTATTCTTTCAGCTTTTCTGTATGTATGAAAAAATTTTTTAAGTTTATTTTTTATTTGCAAGGCAGAGGGGCCGATGCTGTGGTGAGGTGTAGCAGATAAAACCACTGCAGTGTTGGCATCCCATATGGGCACCAGTTCGAGTCCTGGCTGCTCCACTTCAAATCCAGCTCTGTGCTAATGTGCCTGGGGAAGCAGTGGAGGATGGCCCAAGTCCTTGCGACTCTGCACCCACGTGGGAGACCCGGAAGAAGTTCCTGGCTTCTGGCTTCGGATCAGCCCAGCTCCAGCCGTTGCAGCCATTTGGGATATAAACTGGCAGATGTAGGATTTCTCTCTGTGTGTCTCTCCCTCCCTCTCTCTCTCTGCAAAAAAAAAAAAAAAGCACAGTAATAGATAGAGAGCTCTTCCATCCTGTACCTGGCTGGGCCAAGCTGAAGCCAGGAGCCTGGAGCTCCATCAGGGTCTTCTTTTTTTTTTTTTTTTTTTTTGACAGGCAGAGTGGACAGTGAGAGAGAGAGACAGAGAGAAAGGTCTTCCTTTGCCGTTGGTTCACCCTCCAATGGCCGCCGCGGCCAGCGCACTGCGGCCGGCGCACCGCGCTGATCCGATGGCAGGAGCCAGGAGCCAGGTGCTTTTCCTTGTCTCCCATGGGGTGCAGGGCCCAAGCACCTGGGCCATCCTCCACTGCACTCCCAGGCCACAGCAGAGGGCTGGCCTGGAAGAGGGGCAACCGGGACAGAATCCGGCGCCCCGACCGGGACTAGAACCCGGTGTGCCGGCGCCGCAAGGCGGAGGATTAGCCTAGTGAGCCGCGGCGCCGGCCTCCATCAGGGTCTTCTATGTAGGTGGCAGGGACCCAGGTTCTTGAGCCAGCATCCACTGCCTCCAAGGATGCACATTACAAGGAAGCTGGATAGAAAACAGGACCCTGTCCCAGGCATTCCTGTATGGATGTCACGTGGGATGTTGGCATTCCAAACTGCAGCTTGACCTGCTATGCCATGACGCCCAACCTATAAGGGATTTTTAAAAGAGAAATGGAGGAGAAATGAAGTCAGTAGAATGAGGGCCAGAACTGGACGTGGGGCAGTGGGTGTTGGGGCTGGTTTCAGGTAATGAACTCCATCTGGTGGCCTGGTACTCACCCCTTCCCTGCCGTGAGCACTGACATGTCCCCATCTGGGAGGGATCCCCCAACCTGGGCCTGCCTTGCTGGAAAGCCGCCTCTGATGGTTGGCTGGTGTGCGCTCAGCGGGCTCTGCCGTGTCTCCCTCCTCCAGTGTGCAAATACGTCGCCGTGGAGCTGAAGTCAGCCTTCGAGGAAACTGGCAAGACCAAGGAGGTGATTGACACGGGCTACGGCATCCTGGACCGCAAGGCCTCCGGGGTCAAGTACACCAAGTCGTGAGTGACTGGGGCCCCGCGGCCGGGCTGCTTTGTTCCGGAGGCTCCGGAAGCCTGGGCTCCCTTCTTCCTTCCAGCTAGACAGGCTCACCATGAGGGAGTTGACTTTTCCCGAGACCCACGTCTGCCCTGTGGTTCTGCCCACAACTGATCATGTGATCTCCATAAATCCCTCACCTGCCGTGGCCTTGCGGACTGCCGGGACCATCACAGTGATGCCCAGGCTCTGCGTTCTTGCGGGCGGTGCCGTTTTGTAAAGTATTAGTCACCTGGGGTTACTGGCTTTTTATTTTGCCAGGCATACATATTAAAAAATAAAACAACTTTCACCCATCCAAAATGAGATTATATTTTACCATTGAAATTTAATACATATTGCTTTATAAAAAAAATCTGAAGTACTGAATCATTTAGTTTTATACAAACCCTTTCCCTTAGAGCTGTTACAATGTTGTCTCTCTGGTCTGTGTTCCAGCATTTCAGAGCCCCCAGACCAGATGACCTATCTTCCTCCCAGCTCTGACTCCCCGTTGGTGAGCTGTGCAGATGTCGGGCGGCAGGGCTGGAGGGGCGGACGCGAACCCCGCCGGGGCTGGGAGGGGGACTCAGTTGCTGTGCTGCTGCTGTCTCGGCAGGGACTTACGGTTAATCGAAGTCACCGAAACCATTTGCAAGAGGCTCCTGGACTATAGCCTGCACAAGGAGAGGACTGGCAGCAACCGGTTTGCCAAGGTTGGGTTTGTGCTTGCCCCTCGGGCCAGCCTGCGTGGGTCTGAGTGTGTGCCTGCTGCTGTGAGAGTGACTGGGAGATAGTGCCTTGCAAGCCGCCCCCCTTGCCTCTTTCCGTTCTTTTTTTTTTTTTTTTTTTTTTTTTTTTTTTTTTTTTTTTTGACAGAGTGGACAGTGAGAGAGAGAGAGAAAGGTCTTCCTTTTGCCGTTGGTCCACCCTCCAATGGCCGCTGCAGTCGGCGCACCGCGCTGATCTGAAGCCAGAAGCCAGGTGCTTCTCCTGGTCTCCCATGGGGTACAGGGCCCAAGGACCTGGGCCATCCTCCACTGCACTCCTGGGCCACAGCAGAGAGCTGGACTGGAAGAGGGGTAACCGGGACAGAATCCAGTGCCCCGACCAGGACTAGAACCCGGTGTGCCGGCGCCGCTAGGTGGAGGATTAGCCTAGTGAGCCGCGGCGCCGGCCTCTTTCTGTTCTTTAATGGCCGTTTGTACGAGTGGCCCAGCTTTCCCGTGGCAGTTGGCATGTTTATGCTGGCCTGGCCCTGCGCGTCAGGCTCCTGCCTGTTTCAGACACAGGCATAGGTGCACCAAGCCCCATGAAGTCCTGAGATATGGATTAGAGAAAACGCTGCCAGGTGCAGGAGATGCAGAACAAGCAGGAGTAGGGTGGGTGTCAGGGGGCACCTGGGGGCAGCGATTGTCCCCCGGCCCCACTCTGCCCACACCGTCCCTCCCGAGACCCGAGCAGCGTGCCTGTGTAACTGCACTCACTTCTCTCCCTGGAGAATGAGCTGCTTCCAGCGAGCCCCATACTTCTTTGTCTTTAACGTCTTGGTTCCCTGTACATGGCAAAATAGTTGCCACCTGCATTTTTCCACCTAAGTTCCCTCCCAGCCAAGGAGACGAGACTGACTGGTCATAAACGTGAGGGTGTTGTCTCAAGCAACACATGTCCTAGGTTTATCTTTGGAATTTGAATCGTGCGCTCTATTTGGTAATTAGTCCATGTCTGTTGTAATTAAAAGTATTTAAAATGATTTGCCATTGCAAAAAACTGAGAAGCAGCCTACTGTCGGTCGGTCGGGAGCAGTAGAGTACAATGTTGTTGAGGGGTCCTTGCATGGGTTGTCGTGCGGCTGTGAGAGCAGGAAGCAGCTCTTTGTGAACCAAACTGAACCAGTCTCCAAGGTGCATTTTTAAGTAAAAAGGGCGAGGGACAGCATGCATAGTGGGCGTGACGCGCGCCTGCTTCTGCGGAGACAGGGATGGGGAGAGGGCGTGTTTTCCTGCCGGGCTGTGTGGATCATCTCTGGGAAGAGAGCGGAATGGAAGGATGCTTTGTCTCTGGGAGAAAGACCCAGGCAGCCGCCAGAGGTGGTTTTTATAGAATAAAGTGTCCTTCCTGCCCAGGCTGTGCCCTCTCCTGCCAAGGACAGCACAAGCCAGGGAGGAACTGGAGAGGAGCATGGCCAGAGGGGAGTGAGCATGGCCAGCCACAGGGCCGGAAAGAGCCAAGACAAACTGGTTTCCTGGGTCAGAGGGTTCAAAGGGCCTGAGGGCAACAGCGGATCTGTTTGAAGGGGTGAGGTGTGGGGAGGCAAGTCAGGGTGTCAGGGTGCGCATGTGGGCCACGGTGGTGCAACACTGGCCTAAGCGAGGGAAGAAGCGCCCCAGAGGGTCTTGACATCTCTGGGCTGGGTCTGCAGACAGCCCCGGGAGAGGTGGGGGTGCCACTTCCCGCATCTGGTTGCCTCTTGCAGGGCATGTCCGAGACGTTTGAGACGCTACACAACCTCGTGCACAAAGGGGTCAAGGTGGTGATGGACATCCCCTATGAGCTGTGGAACGAGACCTCCGCAGAGGTGGCTGACCTCAAGAAGCAGGTATGGGCCCTTCAGGCCTCACAGACTGGCATGCACAGTGGGGCCGGGCGGGGGCCGGGTCTGCCGAGGGAGGCCCTGGAGCTGAGGGACTTGAGCCAAGCTGTTTCACCTCCTCCGGCTTCAGTTTCCAGCGGCGAGTCCCGCCACCTGCCTGTCTTGCGGTGGGTTGTGAGGCTGAGCCGAGCCGAGCTGAAGTGTTGTGCTTGACAGTGCGACGTGCTGGTGGAAGAGTTTGAGGAGGTGATCGAGGACTGGTACAGGAACCACCAGGAGGAGGACCTGACCGAATTCCTCTGCGCCAACCACGTGCTGAAGGGCAAGGACACCAGTGAGTGGGGAGGCGGCGGCGGGCGGGCTGGCCGCCGGGATGTGTCCTATGCTGCCCCCGCAAGGAGGTGGGTAAGAGAGAACAGAAAAGAGCTCACGGGGCCCAGTGAGGGCACAGGCGCCGAAACAACCCGCAGAGAAGTTCGGTGCCCTCCCAGGGGCCTGGTGGCCGCAGTGAGGCAGCAGTAGGGACAGTGACGTCAGGCACCGCTTGTGGTTGCTGTTCCTGGAGACCCCCCAGTTCGTGCCCCCCCCTCCCCCGCCCTCGCCCCCGCCCCGCAGCCTGGCAGCCGGGTGAGGGTGTCTCTCCTCGCCCCAGGTTGCCTGGCAGAGCAGTGGTCCGGCAAGAAGGGGGACACAGCCGCCCTGGCGGGGAAGAAGTCCAAGAAGAAGAACAGCAGAGCCAAGGCCTCGGGCAGCAGGAGCGGCAGCAAGCAGAGGAAGGAGCTGGGAGGCCTGGGGGAAGACTCGAGCCCCGAGGAGGAGGAGGGCGTCCAGAAGGCGTCCCCTCTCCCGCACAGCCCCCCTGATGAGCTTTGAGCCTAGCCCAGCGTGCCCTGTGCCGAGACCCCAGCCTTGACGCTGAGGAGCCAGGGGCGTGGCTCTGGCGAGCAGAGGTGGCCCGGCTTCAGGCTGCGCCTGAGCTTCTGCTGTGCGCGCTGCCTGCCGAGGAAAGACGCAGCCCCGGGAGGAACTGAGCAGCTGTGGTCGGCCCCGGGCCGGCCTTTCCCCCACCTGAGCGTTAGCTGACACGGGCTTCGGGCAGGCCATGCCCGATGTTTTCAGGACTGTGAGGACTGTGGAGGGCACTCGGGAGGGCAGGCAGCAGAGCGGGGTGCTGGGACTGCAGCCCTCCAGAGCCCGTGAGCACCCCACCCTCCACCCCGCCCTGCAGCACCCCCCGCTCCTCCTGGGGACACCTTGCGATCTGCCCAGCCTTCCTCCCTGGGGCTCAGAGTAAAAACCTTTTGGCCTTTGGGTTCCAGTGTCTGAGTCCTCGTCAGCCTTCAGGTGCATCAGCGCCCCCCGACCCCGCTGCCCTGCCTGCCCTTGTCCTCCCAGCCTCGGGGGCAGAGCATGGCCAGGCCGCCCCCATCTTCCCACTGCCGAGGCAATCTGCCAGCTGGAGAGAATGGCAAGTGGAGGGCAGCCCAGGGTGCTGCGGGGTGGGGCGTGAGTGATGCCCAGCACAGGGTGCTGCCCAGTCCCTCAGCTCACCCTCACGGGCAGCCACAGTAGCTGCCCTCATTCTCCCTGCTCACGCCACTGGCTTGTGTCCTGGGCACCTGGCTGCCCTCCCTCCTGCCTCTCCTGGCTCCCCAAAACCATCCCCTCAGTTGTGTAAAGTGTTTACTGGTTATTCCACCAGCCCCCGCCCCACCCTCCCACCTCAGCCGCCCCACATGTTGGTCTTGAACCTTGTTCCCTGATGACCACACTTGATCTCTGTTCCTCCCGGCCGTCGTGCTTGGAGCCTGGAGTGGAGAACACACGTACACACATTTCCAAGTGACACCTGGATGACACCTGGTTTACACAGAGTTCTCCAGTGCCCAAGGAGGAGCGGGCAGGCTGGCCTCTAGGGAGGACAGTGGGCGGTTCAGGCCCCTCCCAGTCTGTCCTGGGGAGGAGCGAGTGACAACAGCTGCTGTTAGGTGTTATCCTTGGAGCACGCCCGTGAGGTGGGCGCTGCAGAGAACAGGCCCTGGTGGTGGGTGTTCCTGAGCTCCTGCTAGTGACTCCCAGGTCCCTGTCTGGTGGCTGCCAGGGCTCCTTCCCCCAGCACCTGGCACTGACACTGTAGATCAGACTGACCCACCACCACCAGGACTTAAACTGGGGGTGGCTGCCACTGCTGCTTGGAGGGAGTGGCAGGCGGTCCCCCCATCCCTGAGAGCAGCCACCTCACACTTTGCTGCGGAGGCCCAGTGGATAGGCGGGAACACGCCACTGAAGGAGCCTTGAGTGTGCAGAGGCTCAGGGCCCTGAATCCCAACTCCTGGGAGGGGCCCAGGTTTTCTTCCCCTCCCCCAGCTAAGGGCATCCAAGGCCCTGAAGAGAAGACAAAAGTGGGAGCATTCCTTCCTCTGGCTGTTGCTCAGAGCAGGTCCGTGGAGGATGGTACCTCTGTGGTCCAGCCCCACTTTCCCATCTCCTGCTGATGTCCTGGTACAGGGATCCGGGCTGGGGTGGGGGTGGGGTCCACTCCTATCCTGGGCTTTGTTCTCATCACAGGAGATACTTGGGTGTGGGATGTGGGGCTGGGCCCGAGGGCTGGAGATCCATTTGCAGCCCTCTAGACTGTCTGGGATTTGGTGGTCTCATTCTGATTCCCCTGTTCAGTCACTAACCCACAGCACTCCCCCGCCTGGCTCACCTCTGCCCAGAGCTTCATTGATTTATCTTGAAAGAAGGATGAGGCAAACCTTCCTGGGGTGTTGACCCAGTGGCCAATCCCAGCCCAGCCCCAGGCCTGAAGGCAGGCACACTGTGTTCTTCGACCTCCGCTGCGCACGGCCCCCTACCTGCCCCCCACCAGCACAGCTCGGGGAGTTCTGAACTTGGTAATTGCCTCCTACTTCCATCTGAAAGTGAGAGGACTGCCTGAATTCAAAGTAACCTGATTTCAGTCTTCCGATCAGAAATCCTATTGGAACCGGGTTTGTTTCTTTCCTTTTTTTTTTTTTTTTTTTTTTTTTTTGGTGAAGATTTACTTATTTATTTGAAAGGCAGAGTTATAGGAGAGAGATCTTCCATCCACTGGTTTACTCTCCAAATGGTCTCAACATCAGGAGCTGGGCCCATCTGGAGCCAGGAGCCAGGAGCTTCTTCTGGGTCTCCCATGTGGATGCAGGGGCCAAAGCACTTGAACCATCTTCTGCTGCTTTCCCAGGCACGTTAGCAGAGAGCTGGATTGGAAGTGAAGCAGCCAGGACACATACCCGCATGGTGCCCATATGGGATAATGGCGCCGCACACAGAGGCTTAACCTGCTAGGCTACAGGACCAGACCCCCACCTATTTTAAATGAAGTCAAATTGTATATTTAAAAAAAAAAAAAGATTTACTTATTTATTTGAAAAGTCAGTTGCACAAAGAAGGAGAGACAGAGAGTCTCATCTGCCATTTCACTCCCCAATTGGCCACAATGGCCAGAACTGCAGACCTGGAGCCAGGATCTTCTTCCAGATCTCCCACACAGGTGCAGGGGCCCAGGGACTTGGGCCATCTTCTACTGCTTTCCCAGGCCATAGCAGAGAGCTGAATCAGAAGTGGAGCAGCCAGCACCATGGCTCAATAGGCTAATCCTCCACCTGTGGCGCCGGCACACCGGGTTCTAGTCCCGGTTGGGGCGCTGGATTCTGTCCCGGTTGCCCCTCTTCCAGTCCAGCTCTCTGCTGCGGCCCGGGAGTGCAGTGGAGGATGGCCCAAGTCCTTGGGCCCTGCACCCCATGGGAGACCAGGAGAAGCACCTGGCTCCTGGCTTCGGATCAGTGTGGTGTGGTGGCCATTGGAGAGTTAACCAACGGTAAAGGAAGACCTTTCTTCTCTCTCTCTCTCTGTCCACTCTGCCTGTCAAAAAAAAAAAAAAAAAAAAAAAAAAAGTGAAGCAGCCGGGTCTCGAACCGGCACCCACATGGGATGCTGGCACTACAGGCTGCGGCTTTACCTGCCACACCACTGCACTGGCCCCTCAAATTGTACATGGATCTGTACTCTGTAACTTTCTTTTCTATGTCCCAGGGCTTCAGATTTGGTTTATTCGAAGTTTACAAAGACTGTGATAGGATAAAAGGCGGCTGTACCATATTTCAGTAGGCAGAGGTTGTGGGAGAACTGTCTAGAGATGCAGGATTGATATTAATTTGGAAATTTTGTTGGCAATGAAAGATGACAAAAATTAGGGACAATTTGGTACTGAATGCAATATCAGTAAGTAACACCTTCATGTAAAGGACAGCTGGGGCCGGTGCCATGGCGTTGCGGGTGGAGCCGCTGCCTGCAGTGCCGGCTTCCCAAATGGGCACCAGTTCAAGACTCGGGTGCTCCACTTCCGATCCAGCTCTCTGCTGTGGCCTGGGAAAGCAGTAGAAGATGGCCCAAGTCCTTGGACCCCTGCACCCACGTGGGAGACCCGGAAGAAGCTCCTGGCTTCTGGCTCCTGGCTTTGGATCGGCGCAGTTCCAGCAGTTGCAGCCAAATGGGGAGTGAACCAGAGGATGGAAGACTCTGTGCCTCTCCTTCTCTCTGTGTAACTCTGGCTTTCAATTAAATAAATAAATCTTTAAAAAAAAGTGGGGATCAAGCTCATACATGGGCCTTCGGGGGACCCCTAAGTAATTACCCAATCGTATGTTACAGGACAAACTCCCAAAACTGGCTGGAGGAACTGCCCCAGAACCCCCAAAGCTGGGTTCACTCACCTGATGCAGGGGAAGGCAATTGCTGAGACCAGGGTGGTAGGAGAAAGTAGCTTATCTGCAGTGCCCAGAGCCAAGGGCGAGGCAGCTGGACGTCAACTCCTGGCCTTCTCAAGGGATTGATGGCCGTGAATTGTGTAGACTGTGTGTTGAGCAGTGAGTGAGCAGCTCCCAGCCTGTTTTAAAAAATTTTTTTAAGATTTATTTATTTATGGGGCCAGTGCTATGGTGCAGTGGGTTAATGCCCTGGCCTGAAGCGCCGGCATCCGATATGGGTGCCAGTTCGAGACCCGGCTGCTCCACTTCTGATCCAGCTCTCTGCTATGGCCTGGGAAAGCAGCGGGGGATGGCCCAAGTCCCTGGGCTCCTGCACCTGTGTGGGAGACCCAGAGGAAGCTTGTGGCTCCTGGCTTCGGATTGGCACAGCTCTGGCCATTGCAGGCAATTGGGGAGTAAACCATCAAATGGAAGACCTCTCCCTTCCTCCCCCCCCCCCCCCCGCCTCTCTTCTCTCTGTGTAACTCTGACTTTCAAATAAAGAAAAATCTTCTTTAAAAAAAAAAAAGATTATTTCAAAGGCAGAGCAATGGAGAGGGAGGGAGAGAGAGAGAGAGAGAGAATCTTTCCAGTCTTCCCAAATGACCACAATAGCTAGGACTGGGCCAAGCCAAGTCAGAAGCCAGGAACTCCATTTGTGTCATCCACATGGATAGCAGGGACCAAAGTACTTAAGCCATCATCAGCTGCCTTCCCAGTGGCACATTGGCAGGGAGTTGGATCAGAAGCGGAGCAGCCAGGACTCGAATAAGTGCACCGATATGGGATGCCAGCATGGCGAACAATGGTTTAACCCATGTGCCAAAACACCAGTCCCTCCTGGATTGCTCAGTGAAAGGGGCCAACGTGCTTTCTTGTGGTGCCAAAGGCAGGCTTGAGTCTGTCTGGGGTGTCTGAGTAGGACTTGCAAGTTCCAAGGAAGCTCTCAAAATAGGGGTTAGCACTGAGGCGTTAACTAGAGGTATACTCAGGTCTGGGCTCCAGTCCACCCTTGTGCTTTAATGAATTCACCTTTAGCAAGGAGGTAGGTGACTGGCAATCATCAAATGCAAGACAGAGGAACCGCAAGCTGAGGGAGAGGTACCCATGAGGTCCACATCTGAGGCATTAGGGGTAGGGGCTTAGCTTCAATAACAGCATGGGTTTTAAACATTTAAAAAAAATTTTATTCATTTTTATTTCTTTGAAAGGCAGAATGACAAAGACAAAAAGAAATGAAGAGAGAGAGAGAGCTTTCATTTGTTGGTTTAATTCCCCAAATGTCCCCTCCCCCCCAGCCACTAGCTAGGGCTGGGCCAGATTAAATCCAGGAGGCAAGAATGCAATCCGAGTCTCTCATGTGAGTGGGCAGGGACCAAAGTACTTGAGCCAAACCCTGCTGCCTCCCAGGGTACCTATTACCAATAAGCTAGAATTGGGAGTGGAGCCAGGACTCAAACCTAGGTACCCAGATATGAGATGTGGGCATCTTGGGGCTGGCCAGCCTGAGGCTGAGGGCAGGGATAGCCAGGAATTCAGTCCACGTGAGTGGCAGGGACCCAGTCATGTGACCATCACCACTGCCTCCCAGGTTCTGCATTAGCAGGAAGCTGGAGTCTGAAGCTATAGCGGGGAACCAAAAACCAGAATTCCACTGTGGGATGCGGACATCCTAAGTAGTGTCTTAACTGCTGGGCCAAATGCCTGCCCTCCTCCCAGAATATTCTGAGGGAAGAATGACTCTGGGTTCACTTAAATTCCCCAGTACCGTGCCCCTGATGCCAGAGACCTGTTGTCAGCAGGAGGGTGAGCACATGGCTTCATTACTTGGACATGGACAGGCACGGTTGACGCTGTCCTTGTGCTGAAAATAGAAAGTTAAGCATGATTACATAATCTCTGGGTTCCTCCAGCTCTGAGATTCCATAGACAATCAAAGGGTTAGGGAGAGGAGGCTCGTTTGTTCTAGATTCCATAGCTGGCTCTTTATAGGCAGAGGAACAGTGCGGGTGGAGGCGGCATCCACATCATGGTCTCAGTGGCACTTTCCTAAATCCACCTTAGTCAGGGTCTTGTCCTTGGGAGAGAAATTTGGAAAACTTACTGCTCCGGGCAGTAAGGGTAGACATGCACTAAGCAAACCAAATGACTAATTTGTTTATTTCATTTGAAAGGCAGAGAGACAAGAGACAGAGAGACATACAGGCTAACAGAGAGAGCCCCATCCACTGGTTCACTCCCCACATCCCCACAACAGCCAGGGCTGGAGCAGGCCGAATCCAGGAGCCTGGAACTCAGTTCCCATCTCCCACATGGTCACCTGCTGCCTCCTTGGGTCAGCACTGTTAAGAAGCTGGAACAGGAAGTGGAGCCAGGACTTGAATCTCGGCACTTCGATATGGGATGTGGGTGTCCCTGAGTGGAGTCTTAACAGCCAGGCCAGATGCCCACTCTCAAATGCCCAACTTACAAAGAGACAGTGTGAGGGTCTCCCGGGCCCCTCGAAGACCCCAGCAACGGGGTCATGGAACATGTCCTGGCCAGCGACAGTCAGCCCAGGTCTGTGTCCCCAGGTTAGGATCCACATTTGCAGCGGTTGTCAGCTTCCAGCTGGCCTGCGTGGCCCTGGCTCCCTCGCAGTGTATTTTAGTAAATCTAACTCTGCTCACTCTCCGCTCTGGTGAATTCTCGCTGCCTGCCACACAGGCCTCAAATGGTCACTTCCCACGACAGATGGGAACAATAAAATAGCAAGGGCACCGAGCATGCTCACTCCTGCCCCTGTATGTGTGACCCTGTGGGCGCCTGGAGGGAAGCAGATGGTCTTTAGTGCCCAGTGGACCAGATGTTAGAAGCGGGTGGGCGGGGGGTAGGAACCACACTCAGCCTTAGCAGGCTCAGGGGGAATCCTGAAGTGTCTGTCGCCTACACAACAGCGACACACCTGCTCCAGGTGGGCAGGGATGCTTCTTCCTCCAGTCAGGGCTCTGTCCCTGACTGTGGGAAACGGAGCGGCACCATCCCCAGGACGCCTCGTGCCCGGGCTTTCCTGGCTGCCGGGCCTTCCTCCTGTACGCCCATCGCCTCGCCGCGCGGTCCAGTCCTGCCGCTCCCCGCCCCCGCCCCTCACCCCGCTCAGCTCGGTGTGGGTTTTGAAGTGCTCTTCCCTTTTTCCCAACCGGAGCAGGCGTGGAGAGGGCCCTGTGCCTCCCGGGGCCGTCCTGCAGGTGCGGGCCGAGTGGGCAGCAGGTTCCTTCCCACGTGGGCTTGTCCAAAGGGCTGGGTGCTGAACTGCCGGGCAGCGCCTTGCCCGAAGTCCCGGCAGCAGCGGGCTCGCGGCCACGAGTCCAGGAGGGGCGTGTCCCCGCGCTCACCTGCCATTGGCCAGGTGAGGCTGCCGGGTCGACCGCCGCGGCCGAGCTATAAGTGCCGAAGCCGAGGTTGCGGGGCCCAGGCGCGGTCAGGATGGTGGACAGCGTGTACCGGACCCGCTCTCTGGGGGTGGCGGCCGAAGGCCTCCCGGACCAGTACGCGGACGGGGAGGCGGCGCGCGTGTGGCAGCTCTACATCGGGGACACCCGCAGCCGTACCTCCGAGTACAAGACGTGGCTGCTCGGGCTGCTGCGGCAGCACGGCTGCCGGCGGGTGCTCGACGTGGCCTGCGGCACCGGGTGAGCCCGAGCGGGGTAGGGGGGCGACCAGGGGTCGGCTTGGCCCGGCCGCCAAACCACATGGCAGGCAGGAGCCAGGGCCCAGGAGCGCCGCCGCCGCCTCCGGGGGAAGAAGGGGTGCGGCGAGTGTCCGGGCGAGGGCGGAGGGAGAGCGGGGGTGAGGGTGCGCGGGCCTGGGCCTGGGCCGCAATGAGAGCGATCAGGGCGCAGAGCAGGAGCCGGACTTTGGGGCCAGCCCTGATCCTGGCTCCCACCTGGCCCCTCCAGCCCTGACCTTGGGCAGCGTTAACAATTGCTCAGCGTGCGTACATGCCAAGCGCTGCACCAGGAACTTGTGTTCCTGCTGTTTTTCAAACCCTCACAAAACCCCATGGGGGTGAGTAGTGCTAATCCGCACTCACTCCTGGGGAAGTGAGGGCTCAAAGTCAGTCAAGGCCCCACCTGGTGCGGAGGAGACACCACCCCAGGTTGGTTAGGGTCGCGCCACTGCGCTGTCCTGCTTCTGGGGCTATAACTTAACTCCAGGAACTGCAAGTTGTCCCTTTCTCAAAGGCAGCTCACACACCTGCCCCAGAGTCCCTGGGAGGATTAATGCAGTTTGCACATTGCCTGGCTCTGCAAAGGTGCTCGTTAAGAGGCGCCCCCTGGTGATCAGCTGCAGATTTGCCAGGTCATCTGAGGGCAGTGAGAAGGCAGAGGAAGCCTGGGCCTCTGGAGTTGGGACAGAGGGGCTCCACTTGCCAGGGGCCTCCTTGTCTTCCCAGGCCCCTGACTGCCCCTCTCCGACCCTGTGCAGGGTGGACTCCATCATGCTGGTGGAGGAGGGCTTCAGTGTGACGAGTGTGGATGCCAGTGACAAGATGCTGAAGTATGCGCTTAAAGAGCGCTGGAACCGGCGGCACGAGCCTGCCTTCGACAAATGGGGTATGCAGTTCCGGCTGGGCGCAGCCCAGAGACGCCGTCCTCTCTGCCCTGGGTGCCAGGGCTGGGCAGGGGGACAGCTGGTTCTCCTCAAGGGGACAGCAAAACGGTCATCTCTCTGAGGAGGAAGGCTTGGGTACCAGAATGGGGCAGTGAGTGTGAGAGCTTTAACTGGCCCTCCCCCCAAATGAACACACACACACAGCCCCCACCTCTCTTGACCCCTCCATGTCCATCAAGACCCCCTCCTAACTGGATAGGATTGCGCACGCATGCAGGTGGGTGTGCATCTTAAAGAACAAACAGGCAGGACTGCACTTGGTGGAGGGGTGCTAGTCATGCCACGAGGTTACCCTGCTTCCTCTTCTCCCGCCTGGCCCCATAGTCATAGAAGAAGCCAACTGGATGACTCTGGATAAAGACGTACCCCAGCCAGCAGGGGGTGGCTTTGATGCGGTCATCTGCCTTGGAAACAGTTTTGCCCACCTGCCAGACTGCAAAGGTGAGAGGTGTGGTCTCGGGCAGGCAGAGCCTTGCCTTGAACCCCACCCCTTTCCACAGACCCCTGGGAGCCTGCCCTCCTGCCAAAGCACACTCTGCTCTCTGCCCTCCTGTGCCGCAGTGCTGGAGCCCCTGGGGAGGAGACGGATGGGGGGAGGCTGGCGCTAGGGGCCCTGAGCTGACCGAGCCTCTGCCTGGAGCTCAGGGGACCAGAGCGAGCACCGGCAGGCGCTGAAGAACATTGCAAGCATGGTGCGCACCGGGGGCCTGCTGGTCATCGACCACCGCAACTACGACCACATCCTCAGCACGGGCTGTGCGCCCCCCGGGAAGAACATCTACTACAAGGTGAGCCCCCCAGGAGGGAGGGGCCGCAGTGCACGGTGTGAGCCTGGGCTCCAGGGCCCCACGGTGGGTGACAGAGGCTCACACAGCCTGTACCACTGCCCAGAGTGACCTGACCAAGGACGTCACGACGTCAGTGCTGACAGTGAACAACAAAGCCCACATGGTGACCCTGGACTACACGGTGCAGGTGCCGGCGGCTGGCCAGGACGGCCCTCCGAGCTTGAGGTAACACTGGGCTTGGCGGAGGTGAGGTGGCCATGAGGGGAGCCGGGGCCAGCAGGCCTCACGGCTGGCTGGGGCTCTGTTGCAGTAAGTTCCGGCTCTCCTACTACCCACACTGTCTGGCACCCTTCACGGAGTTGCTGCGAGCAGCCTTCGAGGGCAAGTGCCAGCACAGCGTCCTGGGCGACTTCAAGCCTTACCAGCCGGGCCAGGCCTACGTTCCCTGCTACTTCATCCACGTGCTCAAGAGGACAGCCTGAGTGCGGCCGCAGCTCCCACAGCCTCCTGCCCGACCTGGGGAGGGGGGCCCGGCAGCCCCACGCCCAGCCCCTCTGTCCCTGCAGGTGCTGGGGGTGTGGGTTCAGGCCAAAGGTAGAGTAAGCAATACAGCCTGTGCCTTGTCGGATCCTGCAGGCTTTGTGTTTCTATGTTGCTCTTCTCCACACCAAACAGTCCTGCCACAACACCAGCAGGGGGCGGCATACACTTTATTTTCAGCCACTGTGAGGGCCCAATCCCCAGCTCTCCTGAGCAGCTGGCCTGGGGCAGGAGATGCCTGGTGAGCTCTTCCTGGGGCTGCCAACACCGCTCCCTACCCAGGGCATCTCCCCGAGGGAGGTGGTCTTCAGGTGCATCGTGGGCAGCAGCCTGAGCAAGGGCCCTTTCCTCTCAGGTCTCTCTGTGGGGCCACCTGGGTACCTTTAGCCATTCTGGACAGAGTCCCGGTCTGCAGGGGGCTCCTAGCAGGCAGCAAACTTGCGCTGGATGCGTTTGTACCGCAGCAGCTCCTGCTCGCTGACCGAGGGCTGCAGCTGGGCGGCGGCCTGCAGCAGGTCCTCCATGGTGAGCAGCAGTGCCGAGCTGGCCGGCTCCAGCCCTGGGGGGAAAGGGGGGTGGCAGGGGGAGACCAGCGGCCCCATCTCCGCTGAAGGCAGAGGCTGTGACCCAGGGGAGGGCCCTTCCTGCTCAGAGTGCCCGGATGGCCCTCTTCTGAAATGCAGCCCCAGGCCTGGCTCGCACTAGTGTTTTTGGTTGATTTCTGGGGCTGGCAATGGGCTCACCTTCCTCCAGGTCACGAACCCTGCGTTTGAGGGCAGCTGTCATGGCGTCCGAGCAGAGAGAGTACAGGTCTGCGCCTGTTAGCTGGGGCGGGCAGCAGTCCAGCACCTTCACCAGGCTCACCGAGGGCTCAAGCTTGAATCTTGTGGGGGTGGGGAACAGTTACAGCAGTCCTCACATCCTCCCTCTGAAGCCATCACTGCCCAACACACCCCGTGGCCACCCCAAGGCCCAGGCCCTCGGGGAGTGTCTCTGGAACAGGGCATACTTGCGTGTGATGGCGCTCAGAACACGCAGCTGGGAGGCCCGGTCCTCACTTGCACCCACAAACACCAGCTTGTCAAATCTTAGGGAGATGGGGGTGTCTGTGAGAGGAAGCCCAGCCAGGAAGGGGGGGAGGAGACGCAGAGCAGGGGTGAGGGATGAGCCCAGATGGGCCTGGTGGGGGGTGAGCAGGCTGGGGTGCCCACCTGCCAGGTCGCAGAAGGGCAGGGTCCAGGAGGTCTGGTCTGTTGGTGGCTCCAATCACAAACACATCCTGAGTGCTGTGAAGCCCGTCCAGCTCGGCCAGGAGCTGTGACACCACCCTGGAGGGGGGGAAGCGGAGCTGGGAGGGCCCTGGGGACCTGCCCCGCCTGTGCTGCCTCTCCCTGCAGGCTGCTCCTCACCGGGGCCTTGCAACCAGCTCTGCCTGTGCCCTCCACACAGGTCCCTGGGCTCCCTGGCACCACTGAACTGGAAGGGCAGGAAATTCTCTCTTTGGCTCCCACCCAGGACCCCAGACTCCACTCTCACTCAGACCCCCACCTGTCCATCACTCCTCCAGAGTCTCCACTTCGCCCCCGGCTTGGGGCCAGGGAGTCCAGCTCATCAAAGAAGATAATGCATGGCGCCGCAGCCCTGGCCCTGGCGAACACTGAGGGGAGAGAGGGGCAGGCAGCGAGGGGGGCTCGGGGGTCTGAGGCTGGGAGAAGACAGGGAGGCCGCACTCCAGGCAGGGACTGCCTCGTGCAAGGGAGGACGAGGCGTGACCACCAGCAGCCTGGGGGAGGGGCTGAAGCCCAGGGCCTCCCCTCTCACCTTCCCGCACGTTCTCCTCACTCTGGCCCACGTACATGTTGATGAGCTCTGGCCCCTTCACACTGAGGGAGGTCATGGGAGGGAGAGACCCATCAGATGCGTGTGCACACACACAGTCACCCCCCTCTCGGGCTGCCCCCCATCCCTCGCCCACCTGAGGAAGGTGAGGCTGCACTCCGTGGCTACCGCCTTGGCCAGGAGGGTCTTGCCTGTCCCAGGGGGCCCGTGGAGCAGAAGGCCTGAGCGCCTCAGGCCCAGGCTCAGCAGCTCAGGGTGCTCCAGGGGGAGCTGAATGGTCTCCAGGATCTCCCTCTTCACCTCCTGCAGCCCGCCTACGTCATGCCAGGACACCGAGGGGATCTGGAAGATGGGGGGTGGGCGTCTGGCATATGCTGGTGGAGGCAGCTCCTGCCCAGCCTCCACTGGCCAGAGTCTGCACCTTGGGGGCTCCCACGGCCCGGGAGTGAGCCGTCTGCAGCTGCTCCAGCGCCTGCCCGAAGTCCTCAGCCAGAAGGGGAAAGCCGGCCGCACACAGCTCCCCCTCATCCTCCTCGCTCCAGCCGCCCGGCAAACTGCGGGAGGAGCAGAGTCCCCAGGAGGACCTGGCACAAGGCCTCCTTCCCGGCCCCTCCCCATCTCCTCTTGCCACCTGTCCCCTCCTGTGCTGAACTCCCCTTACCCTGAGTTCCTGATCCTGGTGCAGGCTGCCCGGCTGCTGTGGGCCACAAGGGCACAGAGATCCCCGGCCACGAAGCCCTAGCAAAGCGCAGGGGGACACATGAACAGGGCGTGGCAGGCGGGAACCATGGGGGACTGGTGCCCGGCAGAGCGGACTTGGGGGTTCCTCCCCTCACTGGCAGGCAGCAGCCAGCACTGAGCTCCTGTGGCCTCCCGGGGAGGCGCAGTGCCCTGCCTTCATACTCACTGCACACCGCCGTGCCAGCTGTGCCAGGTTCACCTCTTGGCCCAGGGGGAGGTGGGCAGTGAGGGCCCGCAGGATGCTGAGCCGCTGCCCCTCTGACAGCACGGGCACCTCCAGCTCGTGTGGAAATGCTGTCTGTATGTCAGCAGGCAGGTCCTGGGCCCGGCTTGTGGTGGCCACAACCATGAGGGGAGGGCGGCTGCAGGAGGAGGGGTGGGCACTGAGGGCGGGAACGTGGCTGGAGCTCCTAGGCCCTGCCCTGTGCTGAGGTGGCTGCAGGGCAGGGACAGTGGTGGGGCCGGGATGGGGCAGAGATCAGCCCCACCCTAAAGTTCCCGGCTGGGCCAAGGGAATACCTCGGGGGATGGGAGCTGTTCTTCCCAGGAGGTCCCGGGACCACATCCTCCTCCCTCCAGACACCCCAGGACCCTCAGCTCAGGGCTGCCAGTGGCAACCCAGGGAGCAGCGGATGGCTGAGAAGCCACAGGGGCTGTGAGGAAGCACTGAATGGCTCCAGGGGGAGCCCAGGCCTCGCGGGACGCCAGGCCCAGCCCTTCATGAATACCTGCTGAGGGGGTCCTCATTGAGGAGGAGGTGATGCAGCACGGCCACCACCCGGGCATCCTCGCCCAGCCCATCACGGTCGCGGCCTAGCAGGTCCAGGGCCGTCAGCAGCAGGACCACAGGCCGGCAGCGGCGGGCCCGGGAGAAGGTGGCCTGCAGTTTTGTCTCCACAGCCCCACTGCTGTCTGCACAAAGGCTGGAGCAGGGCACCTGGTACAGAGGCAGGCAGAGTGGGGAGGAGCAGTCAGAAGCAGGCATGGGCCCCCTTGCTCCTGAGGGCAGGGCTGGGTACAGGGGGCACACTGGCCAGCTCCCACCTCTTAGCCACCCTACCCCAGGCCCTGGACTGTCCACCCTCCTCCTTCTAGAAAGCACCCACAGTGGCCGAGCATCATGGGAATACGCTGACCTGCGGCCCACTGGACCGAGGTACTGGGGAGGAAGAGGGAGAATCTGGGGAGGCCAAGGGGGCTCTGCTGTCCAGAGAGCCTCACCTTCAGTAAGTGGAGCCCAAGGCGACCACAGGCCGCCGTGACCGCTGTGGTCTTCCCACTGCCTGGGGGGCCCCGCAGGAGGACACAGCTAGTTCCTGTCAGCAAGGCCCCTCTGAAACCAGAGAACAGTCACTTGTACCCTCAATTCTGCCCATATTTAAAGTCCCCACTCACACAGGAACCGTGGGATCTCAAAAGCAGACCCGGGTTTCTCTCTCCTGGGCCTCCCTGCCCACAACCCAGTGTTGTCTCCACAGTGAGGCTGCACCTCCCGCACTTCCCACACCGCCTGTGGTATCTGGTGGGGCCTGGAACACATCCCACATTTCCACCATCACTGTGTCCGCGGCAAGGCCTGCACTGTCACATCCGGTCTGCACTGTATGGAGAGGCACAAGGGTGGGCACTGGCTCTGCACTTGGGCAGCTATGCCCTTCAGGGCCAGTGGGCTCTGCATGGGAAGGGGAGCCCCAGAGAAGCAGCCTCTGGGGCTGGTTCTTCGTCCACAGCCGACTTCGGAGGATGGAGGTTATCTCAGGAGAGAGCCTAGGAACTCGCTTATGGAGGATGGGACCAGGCACACAGGCCTGGGGAAGGTCCTCCCACTCCCACTCCAGCCACAGCAGTAGGAACCGGGCAGCCTGGCAGGTTCTAAAGCAGGCTCTCCTCACCCCAGGACAGCAGCCTCACTCACCCCAGCTGGAGGCGAGGCTTCAGGGCAGCACAGATCTCAGCCACCAAGCCCTCCAGGCCCGGAGGAGACAAGGAACTCCACGGAGCGCCTGCTGAAGGGAGACTGGGAACGCAGCTCAGGGTGGAACCCACCTGGGAAAGGCAGGAAGCAGCTTGTGTTCCTAAATCTTGCTTCCAGCCCCCACCTCCCTCCCTGCCAGGTCTACGCACGACCCTGGGGCCTCACCATGTACAAGGAAGTGTGGGTGGTGTCAGCCAAGTAGGTGCTGGCTGGCCCATCTGCAACCTCCCCGATCGTTCTCTTCACTTTAAAGAACAGCTCTCGCCACCTGCGGGAGAGAGGCCCGATGAACCCCAGACCGCAGGCTTGCAGGCTGCCCACCCCAGGACAAGGTGGCTTTGTGCATGACAAGGGGTGCAGGGAGATAGGAAAGATTTTTCCTTTCTCCCCCACACTGCACCCCACAAATGCGAAGGGCAGGAGCTATCCCTGTCCCTTTGCTCCCCAACGACAATCCTCAGAGGGCCTAGGGGCTGTGTTTCTGCAGGTACTCGGGCTGCCGCAGCCAGCAAGGGATTATCTCATCATTTCCGGTGGCTTCACAACACAGCCTCCACCTCAAATGAGGGGACTTCACAAAGTCCACGGCAAAGTGGAATTAAAAGCTAAGTTTATTTGCATGCAAACATTTTTGAGATCTGTGTACAGTTTCTCATTAACATAACAATTTTTTGAAGACCCCTGGCACATACCCACTCAGGCCCTCAAGCCTCAGAAGGAGGGAGACTCCCTGGCTCTCATTCAAGCCACAAAATCTAATGGCAGGCAGACTCCCTGATAACGATATCTACGAGTACTGAGTCTCTCTTTCCTGGCTGCATGTGGGAATGACCTGTGAAGCTTAAAAAAAAATTAAACATTTTTCACTCATTATATGCTCTCATTTAGGAGACTCAAGGTTGCCAGAGGCCGAGGGGCAGGGGAGGATATGGAGTGGCTGGCAGTGAGTTCCGGGCTTTTCCTAGGGTGACGAAAGTGGTCTGGAATTAGACAGCGGTGTTGGCTGCACGACCGTGTGAATGTAATTAAAACCACTGGGTTGAAAGTATGAGTTTTATGGTGTGTGAATTTATCTTGATTTAAAAATTAACAGTCCTCCCTCCTCTGAGGGAAGAAGAGGATTCTGGTCTGATGGGTCTGGACAAGGCTTTGCTTCTGTTTCAAAAGCTCCCCTCGCCATTCTGACAGGGCTGTGCAGACTCTGGCTAGCGTCCCAGTGAGGGCAGTTCAATCTCCTCAAGGGGATGGGCAGCAGGTAGCAGCTACTAACTTCATCTTTCAAATAAAGACAGGAGGCGAACTCCTCCCCTCTTCAACCTGCAGACAGCAAGGCAAAGACAGAGCCAATCACTCGGGCCCCTTGCTCACACAGCACCACAGCTACAAGGCTGCGCCCTCCGTCCTCCAGCAGTGGGTGGAGGCGGGGATGCCTCAGGGTGATCCGGGGAAGTGCAGCAAGTGAGCATTCAAAATGCCTGCGTTCCAGCTGGCAGTGACTGCGGTCAAAGCAAGCACAAGTGGAGCATATGGCCAGCGCCGGGAGCTCCGCACAGGAGTGTGAGGAGGGTCAGCACTGCTGTGTACAGCGAGAGACCACCTTCCCCCGCGGAGGGCTGCTGCAACGCCCTAGTGAGCAAAAGGGCCAGAGCTCGGGAACCTATCAGGACACTGCAGAGGACATGGGGTATGTTCCAGAGAGCCAGATGGACAGCCGTGGAGCTGGCTCCTGCATGGCCTGGTTCTAGGAAGTGGGGCACAGGAAACACACTGAAGAGGCTACACCAGTAACAAAGGAATTCCCTTCCAGGGAGCAGAGGACATTCCTAACCAAGCCTAGGGAAGCCCAAGGCACTCCTCTCTATCTGTCCTTGGGCCCACCTGCCCACGCACCCCAACCCTGCCTGCCTTGGGACTTGCCGGGGTGGGGGAGAGAACCACGTACGTGCTCAGCACCCAGAGGGAAGGCAGGTTTCTACAGGGTTGGGACGGCAGAGATCCAGGGACAGAACTGGCTTGCTGGTCTGTCTTGATTAGTCCTTGCGCCTGTTTTCCTTTGGGAAGCACAAAGGGTGGGTATGCTATAGCTTTCCTCACAGGTGTTTGCTAAATTTCAGATGGGAGACAAAGGAGGGAACTGCCTGGTAAGTGCCAGCGTGGCATTTTCTGTCAGACCCCAGCCGCAGCCTGGGACACCGCAGAGGTGTCATGAAGCCTAAATGGGGTTACACAGGGCACCACCAGGCTCTCCATATGGGCAGCACCACCCTGAGATTAGAGGCACTGAGCCCCGGCCAGAGCCAAGCTTTGGATGTGGACCAGGGAGAATCAGGTTCTCCAGATAAGGCGTCTCTCTTGGCAGAGGCCCCGGGCTGGCGAGGCCGGAGACCTGGGACAGGACAGCTCTTAAAGCTGGGTTAGTGCATCTCTCAGCTGTGATCTCCTTTTAGTTCTCTGCCGCAGGAAGTCGGTCCAGACTGGAGGCTGCCTGTGGTACATTTTCCTCCCTTCACATTTGGCCAAAGCAGTCCTCACATGGAACCTCTGCGCTCAGAGTCAACAGGAGGAGGAGAAAAGCTGGACCCCTGGTTTTGGGTTCTTGGCTCGGTTATGCTGTTTGTTACTCTCCATTGAGGACAGGAAACAGAGGCGTCCTCTCGAGGACAGCAGCAGACTGTCTCTCCTCTGTTTAAGGCTGAGAGACAGAAGTGAGGAGCAGAAAGGTACATACTCCATCAGCTATGGCAGCAACCAGTGCCTGTGTGGCCTTACGCTGAAGTCGTGGCCGAAGTAGCTCTGTGGCTGACAATGGACAGGAAGGAAGGAATCCTGTCTCGGTCTAGGCCATTCACCTACTCTTATTCCTTTACTCCCCCTGAGCCCACCAATCAGTCTGAAGATGAACACCTCCCAAAGCCGGCAGGTTCAGTGGTTCTTAACCTTTTCTCAGTCGTGCACCTGTTTGGGAATGTGAGGGAGGGGCGGACCTTCTCTCCACGCCTGTGCGTGACAGCCAGAGAACATCTCAGGCACACAACTCAGGCGAAGGGGATCAGAGAATTCCTGCACCAGGTTCCGAAGCCCAGCTGTGAAACAGGAGGCTGCTGCATACCTGGGCAGTTTCTCTGGGCTTCCTTCCAGGATCTCTACTTGCCCCACCGTTGGCACACACAGGACATCCCCTTCTTGGACTACCCTGCAACACAGCAGTGGTCCTGGTCAGCTCACAACAGGAGTTAGGAGTATGCGTCTGACATCTCCCACGCTCCTCCCCAACATGCAGACCACATAGTCCTAGGGCTCTACCGTACACCCAGAGAACCCAAGCAGTTCTCCAGGGTACGAGGCAGAGCTAGAATGAACTGACAGAAGTGCCAGAGAGGATGGAAAGATCAGAGACCAGTGGGGGTCACAGCAGCACCCGGCTTTCTTGGAACTCTCTCTGATCAAGAACCTTCTCGGTTTAGAATGCCCACATTCACTTCAAGGTCCAGAGTTCTCTCCTGCTGCCTGCCTGATACACCAAGAGGATTCTAGCCACAATATTGCCTAAAATGTGGCTTTAAAAAAAAAAAGGATTTATTTGAAAAGCAGAAAGAATCTTCCACTTACTGGTTGACTTCCCCAATGTCTGCAACATCCAGGGCCAGGTCAGACCAAAGCCAAGACCCCAGACTCTATTTGGGCCTCCTGTGTAGGTGGCAGGGATCCAAGTACTTGGGCCATCATTAGCTGCCTTCCAGGAACATTAGCAGGAAGTTGGATCAGAAGTGGGGTAGGGGCTGGCGCTGTGGTGTAGCAGGTAAAGCTGCCACCTAAGTGCCAGCATCCCATCCGGGGACCGGTTTGAGTCCTGGCTGCTCTATTTCCCATCCAGCTCTCTGCTGTGGCCTGGGAAAGCAGTAGAAGATGGCCCAAGTCCTTGGGCCCCTGCACCGCGTGAGACCTGAAAGAAGCTCCTGGCTTCAGATTGGCACAGCTCTGGCTGTTGTCGGCCACGTGGGGAGTGAACCAGCGAATGGAAGACCTCTCTCTCTGTGTGCTTCTTCCTCTATGTAACTCTGCCTTTCAAATAAATATTAAAAAGAAAAAAAAAAAAAGTGGGGCAGCCAGGGCTTGAACCAACATTCCAAAATGGGATACAGGCAGCTTAACTTGCTGTACCACAATGCCTGCCCTTTTTAAGTTTATTTATTTTCAAAGATTTGTTTATTTGAAAGGTAGAGTGACAGAGAAAAGAGACACAGAGACAGAGAATCTTCCATTCACTTCGTTCTCTCTCCAAATGTCCGAAACAGCTGGAACAGAGCAAGGCTGAAACCGGCAGCCCAGAACTCCACCTGGGTCTCCCTCATGGGTAGCAGGGACCCAAATACTTGAGCTATCCTCTGTTGCCTTCCCAGGGACATCAGCAGGAAGCTGGTTCAGAAGTGGAGTAACCGGGACTCCAACCAGGTGCTCAATACCCACCAGATGTGGGCATCCCAAGAGCCGGGACTGGAGCCCGGCACTCCAGTTTGGGATACAGGTATCCCTGGCAGCAGCTAAACCGGCTGCATCACAATGTCCACCCCTAAAATTTGGCTCCTTTGAATCAGAGGCCCCGGGACGCCTACCTCTCAGGCACAGGATGGAAGAGTGACGAGGGAGATACTTCCCGCCCTCCATGGAGCAGGCAGCTAACCTGGGTGTCTGAAAGTGCCGGTAAAGCGCGTGGTCATAGTTCCCGTTAGTGCTGTAGTGGGGAGAGGACACAATCTCGATGTGTAACTCTCTGGCAAACGGAGGTCCGCCGAGCAAGGAGCAGCTTCCCTTGCCTTCAGGGGCAGTGCAGCCTTCCAGGTACCTCTGTGGAGAAGCAACCACTGCCTTACAACCATCTCCCGAGGAATCAGGATTGCCCTTTGTCTTAGCAGCCAACAGATCTGCTTCCACCCCCAGCCTTCCACGGCACAAGGCTTGCTGGAGCAGGGCCTGCGGCAGCAAAGCCGGCTACCTCTATCTTCCCTAATGGGCACCAGCAAAAGACGTCACTTCCTTTTCTGACTCTGGCTCCAAACAGTTCCCCAGTAAAGAGAACCTTCCTGTGGCACCTTTAACTTGGCCCTGAGCCAGTGAAGTGGGAAAGACAATGAGTGACCCCAAGCAGTCACTGGGATGATGAAGCAGGCATTAGTGGGGCCCTGAATTCAGGCTGGAGGAAAAGAACAGGACCTCACCAGCCTGGACAAGGCTGATTCAGCTGATACCACTGGAGTACTCCGGCAGCTTTTTTTCCACTACAAAGGGAATCTACTTTCATGCTTGTTCACGTCTATCTTACCTCTCTTCTTGACAACCCATGGTATTAACTGGCTACTCCAGCACTGTCCAATAAAACTTCCTACAATAGAAATGTTCTATATCTAGTGTGGCTCCTGAGCACTTGAAATGGGGGTAAAGCAACTAAAGAATGGTATTTTGCCCTTTATTTCATTTTAATGAAAGAAGCACTAACTGGTTAGCAGCTTCTGTATTGGACAGCTCTGGCCTAAACCATATATCAGACTGTATTAATAAGCTATCATTAATTATTTTAATTAACTAATCATTAATTGGCCATACATGTAGCCATTATTAATTAAACATCAGACTGTATTTGTCCCCTCAAACTCAGCTGCCATCTTGAGGTGAAGGCAGAAACCAAAAACTTTTCGTGGATGTATTTAATAAAATAGTAAATACCAGGTATCAAATATAATAAAAAGCCTCTTCCTTTAAGAATTAATTTAGAATACATGTTGAGTAACCTTTATCTTAAATACTTGAGACCAGTGTTTCAGATTTTGGATTTTTTCCCTCGATTTTGGAATACCAGCATAGACTTTACAGCTTCAACATCTCTACTTTGAAAATCTGAAATCTAAAATCTGGTACGTTCCAATTCTGAATTTCAGATTAGGGATGCTCAGCCAGTACATGACTAGAGATTAGGCAGATTATGTAATCATAACAGGAAAGTACAAAATAAATGCCCTAAGAAAGGTACAAAATGCTCTTGGAGGAAGAAGTCGTGTTAACTGTGTTGGTGAGATTGCGAAAGGCTTTCCGACAAAGGCAGACTCTTTAGATGGGTCTTGAAGGTTAGGGCAGCAGGATTTCAACAGATGAGTCTAGAAAATGGGGAGGTACTTGAAGTCAGGGTGAGCGAGAGACACATCACTGAGCCATCCTCCTCCTCACTACCTTGCACAGCACTGGGCAGGCTGTCCCGTGTTCAGCAAACAGCCGATTAGAGCGAGCAGACTAACATGCAAACCCCTCCCCCAACCTGACTGTGAACCCCGCTTTTCACCTGAACAGATGAGATGCCTTTCCTGCACCACTTCCACCACCAGGGCTTATGGTATTTTGATTACAGACAATGGCTAAGTAAGGCAGAGGCATTCAGCGAAAAACTCCCAAACAGTAAGGAGAAGGGGACCAGGAGTCTACTGCTCTGGTCTTCCAATCCAGCTAAGACAGAGAAGAGGAGGCACTTCTGACCCCAGTCCTGTTTCATACCTGGATGCTGAGTTCTCCCACTTCCAGGGGGTCACAGCCGAGATTAAAAGCCAGAGAGACAGGCACCAACGCCAGACCGTTGGCGAGCGGCTCTCTCACCTGCCCAGAGCCCGGTCCCAGCCTCTCAGAGAGGTCCCAGCGAGGCTCCAGGACCCGCACCGTGGCCAAGTGCGGCTGGGAAGTGCTCGGTGACTCGCCGGCCCGAGCCACCCACACCCATTCGCCCTGGAAGAGCCCGAGGCCGCGGAGACAGCTCCGGCTCACCCCCAGTGACTCTCCAGTCCCTCCCAGAACTCCTTGGAGTCGTCGGACCGTATTGGAAACGGCGAAGGAGGACACGACGGGCGCGGCTGGGGGCCGGCTGCAGTCCCCCGTCTCCGGGCACAGCCTAGCCCGCCCGCGGAGCTCGGTCACGGCCAGCCGCGTCCCCGGGCCCAGCAGCCCTTGCAGCGCCGGCCGCGTCTCCAGGACCCGCGGCCCGGGCACTGGCAGGGTCTCTCCGCGCCTCACCAGCAGCGGCCCGATTCGCGGCCCGAAGCCCGGCCCCGGCGAGGTGCCAAGAAGCGCCCAGCCTAGTGCCGGGGGCCGCCGCACGGGACGAGCCCGCACCCACGCCCCGGAGCCCAGTGCCAGGAGCCGGAGCAGCGCGCGGCTGACCAGCAGCTGCGGGGGCCCAGGGCCCTGCTCTTCCGTCCCCGCGCCCGGCCCCTCGAGGGCCGCCACAAGCAGAGCCGGCCCCGCCGGGCTCTCGCCTGCAGGTCGCAGAGCCAGCACCAGGCCCAGTCCCGCCGCAGGCCACGGGCCCCCGGGCGGGAGCAGCACAGCCAACGGGGGTGTCTCAGTGGGGAAGGGCTCCAGCACTCGCAACACAGCCAGCGCCATGGTGACAGGAGACCAATGAGGAGCCTGAAGGAGCTCGGCTTCCGGAGCCGGCGACCCTAGGACCAGGAGGCGGGAGAGGCGTTTCCGCTTCCGGCCGGGCAGGCGAGAGGGGAGGGGGGAAATGGGCGGGGCGTCGGGCTTCGCGGGTCCGTGCCTCGATGGCAGTTCCCGCGATGACTGCGGTTGCGCGGTCTTCACGCATGCGCCCTTCGAACCTCTGTTCACCAGGGCTTGCTGTTGCGTTTTAGGGGGAGTACCGTCCTCCCGGCCTCATGCCTGTAGCCCTGTATCGTGCACTTAACAGTGTATTGACTCATCAGTGAACAGTTAGCGGGCCCAGGACTGACTCGGGCCAGTGGAATGTCTAGGAAGGAGTCCATTCCTCTGTGGCACTCCTACAGTTTCCCCAGTGAAACTGAGGCTCGGAGGTTTGGGATGGCGGAGGTTGCGAAGGGAGTGGTAGGGTTATAAAAATGTCTCCGACGTGCTCATGGGTATGTGGTGGTTGCTGGCTGAATTACATGTGATTCATGGAGCCCTGCAGTGCTTGGTGCTGCCACACCTGTTCCGACACATCCTACACAAAACCCACGTTCCCGGGCTTCTTGTCCTGCTCATTGTCCTGTTGATGCTACTCCCACCAAGCTTGAATTAAAGACAAAGCTTTCCTCTCTCATTACCCACCCCCAGCCCGCTTGCCCTCCCCCGCCAATCCTTGCACACCATTCACTGTTTCTAATTCTAGTCTGGGTCAAGCAGCAGAGCAGGCAGGAGGGAGGGGTTCAAGGCTTTTGTCGTGAGCACTGAGCCAACAGCTGGTTCTGACCTGATTCTTAGATCCCATCCTTGCCTGCACCTCCACTGCTCTGTGGGAGACACTGAAAGTGACAGGCCACATTTCCAATGACTCTGTCGTTTTCGCTGAGAATCCAGTGGATCGGATGGTGGCAATCTCCTCCTTGTGGACCTCGCATTCTCTTACAGCTTTCTGCTTTCGTCACAGCTGAGCATCCTGAGGCTGTCTTCTATTTTGTACATTTTGCATTCCTGAAAATCTGAAAAATATCTGAAAACTGTGTTATATGTTACAAGATGTTTTAAAAAGATTTTTTTACTTATTTGAGAAAATTACAGAGAGAGAGAGAGATTCCACTCGCTGTTTCACTCCCCAGATGGCTGCTACAGGGCTGGGTCAGGCTGCAGTCATGAGCCCAGAACTCCATCCAGGTCTCTTTCATGGGTGGCAGGGGCCAAGTACCTCAGCCATTATCTGCTGCTCTTCCACGCACATGATCAAGGAACTGGATTTGAAGAGGAGCAGCCAGGACTCAAACTGGCACTCAGATATTAGATGCCAACATCGCAAGTGGAGGTTTAACCCACTGTTCCACAGTGCTGTCCCAGCCCCCATATTTAACAGAACATTCAGGAAGGTACTTGGTACCTGGATTCACATGGATGAAAGTTCCCATTTAGGGTGTGGGCATTCGGCTTAGTGGCTTAGATGCCCGCACCCCGCCTCACTCAGAGTGCCTGAATTTTTTTTTTTTTTTTTAACAGGCAGAGTGGACAGTGAGAGAGAGAGAGACAGAGAGAAAGGTCTTCCTTTTGCCATTGGTTCACCCTCCAATGGCCGCCGGCGCACTGCGCTGATCCGAAGGCAGGAGCCAGGTGCTTCTCCTGGTCTCCCATGGGGTGCAGGGCCCCAGCACCTGGGCCATCCTCCACTGCACTCCCTGGCCACAGCAGAGAGCTGGCCTGGAAGAGGGGCAACCGGGACAGAATCCGGCACCCCAACCGGGACTAGAACCCGGTGTGCCAGCACCGCAAGGCGGAACATTAGCCTAGTGAGCCGCGGCGCCGGCCTAGAGTGCCTAAATTTGATTCCTGGCTCTGGCTCCCAACAATGCAGATCCTGAAAGGTAGCAGTGATAACTCAAATAATTAGGTTCCTGCCACTCAAATGAGAGAGCTGGATTGTGTTCCAGTTTGGCTTAGCCCTGGATCTTGTCTGGCTCAGCACTGGCTGTTGTGAGCATTTGGAGAGTGAACCAGCAGATGGGAGTGTGCATGTACTCTCTCTGCTACTCAAAGAATAATTAAAAAGAAAATTCCAATTTTGTAGTTGTACTATACGTGACTTTGTCCTCTGCCTCCCAGAGGGACCAATGACAGGATGGATGAGGAGAGGGGCATAAAGGATATGCCTGCGGCCGGCGCTGTGGCTCACTTGGCTAATCCTCCGCCTGCGGTGCCCGTACTCCGGGTTATAGACCCTGTTGGGGCGCCGGGTACTAGTCTCGGTTGCTCCTCTTCCAATCCAGCTCTCTGCTTGGCCCGGGAGGGCAGTGGAAGATGGCCCAAGTGCTTGGGCCCCTGCATCCGCATGGGAGACCGTGAGGAAGCACCTGGCTCCTGGCTTCAGATCGGCGCAGCGCCAGCCGTAGCAGCCATTAGGGGAGTGAACCAACGGAAGGAAGACCTTTCTCTGTCTCTCTCTCTCACTGTCTATAACTCTGTGTCTCTCTCTCTCTCTGTCTAACTCTGCCTGTCAAAAATAAATAAATAAATAAATAGGATATGCCTGCTTTACACACTGGCAGGCATGCTGCTGGCCTCAGGACTGTGGCTTCCCTCCAGGCTTGCGGGGGTGGGTAAATACACCTGGCATCCTGCCAGCACCAACACTTACACAGACACAATACTTCCATCCACTTTCCTCCACTTCCCTCGCAGGCTTTGTGCTACCTTGAAACTGGCATTAATCACTGAAGGCCAATCGCTACTTCTGTAAGGTAGCCAGGATCCCACATTTGCTGTCTTTACTTCCTTACCTCCTCTTCACTCTTCAACCCACTATAAACTTCCACTCCTTTGAAACCGCCTTGGCAAAGATAACCTGCAACTTCCTAACTAGAGAATCACGGTGACTGCCATCCAATCTTCTCCTACTCTTCCTCTGGACTATTCATTTTTTTTTTTTTTTTTTTTACTTCCTTTGCCATTGTAACATCAGTTTTCCTCCAACACCTTCTGGCACACATCCTCAACTCCTTCCTGCTACCATAGCCCCACGGTCCAATGAATCACCAAATCCTGTTGATTCTACACATTTCCATGACCACTGTGTTATAACGTCAATGTCCTGACTTCTTCTTATTATTATTATTTAAGATCTATTTACTTGAAAGGCATAGTGAGAGAGAGAGAGAATCTTCCATTTGTTGGTTCACTCCATAAATAATGGTAACAGCCAGGGCTGGACCAAGCCAAGCCAGGATCCTGGAATTTTATCTAGGTCTCCCCCATTGGATGGCAGGGGTTGAAGCACTTGGGCCACCCTCTGCTGCTTTCTCAGGTGCATTAGCAGAGAGCTAGATGGGGAAGCCGAGTAGCCAGGTTTCAAAACTGGCACTCCAACATGGAATACTGGAGTCTGAAATCCTGGGCTTTGTCTTTTTTTTTTTTTTTTTTTAAGATTTATTGACTTATTTCTTTGAAAGGCAGAGTTACAGAGAGGCAGAGGCAGAGAGAGAGAGAGAGAGAAACCGTCTTCTATCTGCTAGTTCACTCTCCAAATGATAGCAATGGCCGGAGCTGTGCCGGTCCAAAGCCAGGAGCCTGGAGCTTCTTCCGGGTCTTCCACCGGGGTGCAGGGGCCCTTGGGCCATCTTCTACTGCTTTCCCAGGCCATAGCAGAGAGCTGGGTCAGAGAGAAGTGGAGCAGCCAGGACTCGAACCAGCGCCCCTGTGGGATGCTGACACTGAAGGAGCCGCTAAGCCACAGTACCGGCGCCTATATTGTTTCTTAATCTCTGTGATGTTCACCAGACTCCCTGGGGCCAGGGGAACTGAGTCGTATGTACTAGAACATTGACTGGGCAGGCTGGTGGGTAAGGGTTCCGGAGGCACTTAGCAATGAAGATGCTTTTCCAACATTCAGATCTGGCTCCTTAATCCCGGGACACTTGTAGTTAGGAACGGGGACCCTCTTCCTAAAGTTGTACGGAACGACGAATTTTCAAGCCATTTCACGCAGGTCCTGACGCTGCCAGACTTCCCCTCTGCTCTATGCAACTCCCATCTAGGGAGGCGTTTGCTCTAGAGGACCCCTGGGAGCGCTCTCCACCCATTTTGCGCCTGAAATTAAGCGCTACTTTACGCCAATGAAGAATGGCACCCTATGCTTTCGGGCTGCTTTCCTGCAATTCCACCTGGACGGGGTAGCAGAGCTGGGAGTGTGCGAGGACCACTTTGGAAGGGCAGAACAGAGCCGCAAGGGCTGCGAGGAATGGCCGAGGCCGACGCACCCCAGACGCCGAAGTGCAGCAATCCACGGCAAGCTTGGGTTTCCCTTTACCCCCGCCTCCTTCGCTAAGCTCAACCCACTTTAGGGCGGGATCTCCCTCCCCAACCAATTCTGGGAGCCGAACCCTGGCGGTTTGTACTCTTTCTTTCCAATGAGAAAAAAAGGAAGCAGCTCGGCTCCAATGGCCAATCCGAGGAGGCGGCGCCTGGTTGTCAGGCAGGTTTGTAAGAGTTCGGGCCAATTGGAGGCTCAGAGACCGCTCGACCCGGGCGCAGCGCGCAGGCGGTGGCGGAGAGACGCCGAGCGGGCCGAGTGCGGCCGAGCAGAGCCGGAGCCGGAGCGGGGCCGCAGGAGCCGGGCCGGGTCCGGACGGGCCGAGATGCCCTATAAACTGAAGAAGGAGAAGGTGAGCGTGGCCCTTTTTCTCGCGCCTCCGCCTTGGGGCCTGCGCGGAGCTCTGGGAGGGGCCTGAGCCAGGCCCGGGACAGCCCAGGACTGACCCTCCCGCCGGCCTCCGCAGGACTCCCGGGGCCAGCCCTCCGCCTCCGCGGCTCGCTGCAACCCCATCCCGTGCCGCAGCTGGGACAGCTCCCCCACCTTGCCCCGTCAGATTCCCCCCGACGTGCACCTCCCTCCCTTCCTCGCTCCTCCCACCCCCGCCTAGGGTAACCTCCTCCCTCCAAATCTGCCCCACTCCGCGGTCACTCCCCTGCTTTCTCCCTTCCCTGACTCCCCCTCCCCGCCCCCTTCCCCATCCGACCTGGGACAGCCCCTCAGCAGAGACTGCACCTCCCTCCTGCACTGCCCCCTCCCCCCGCCCTGCGCAGCCCCTTCTCTGCTCTCACGCGCCCGGGACGGCCTCTCCACTGGCTCCTACAACCCCGTCTCCCTCCACGCCAAGCCCCCTGACCTAGAACAGTGCAGCTCGCTCTCTCCCCCACCCAGATCTGGCCTAGGCCCCTCCCTCTAGTCTTCCTTCCACACACAAACTTGGAAGCTTGTGCTTCTGTTGATGGAACCTCAGAACGTCAGGGCTGGAAGGGGCCCCGGGCGCGTGCAGTGCAACCCTTTAAGGTACAGATGAGGAGACTGAGGCCCGGGCAGGGAAAGGGACTTGTCCAAGGTCACACAGCCTGCCGGAGGCCCAGCTGCAGTATCAAGGCATCTGACCTAAAGGCCTCTTCTGTCCCAAAGCCCTCCTAGCAGGCATCGACTGGTGCCTAGGTTCAGCCTGCAGCAACATCACTCCTAATCTGAGCAGGCTCCTCCCCTTATTCCTAATCCTAGGATAACCTTTACATCTTCTTTTTTTTTTTTAATTTTTTTTTTTTTTTTAATTTTGCACGAGTGCTGGAATCCTGCCCTTTCTGGGCCATGCTACCTTCAAATCAGGAATGTGTCCACATTGTCAGATTTGCTTTCCTCCTTATCCTGCAGGCTAGCTGGCCCAGGACAGCCATGCCTTTGTGGTGCTGTCCTGACACAGGCCGTTCTTTGCCGTTGGCTTCCTTCACCTTCCCCTCCTACCTGCATGCCACCTTCCCCTGTTCCTCATCTCGGCCTCTTCCTCTCCTTGTTTCCTGCGGCTGCTGAGGTCTGACTCAGAGGTGTGGCTCCTTTGAGGTACAGACTCACACAGAGGATGCTAGGATACCAGTTCTAGCCTCCCCCAGCTTCTCCTCCCCTGGGGCTGGCCCCTGGTGCTGGGGACTGGCTCCGGCCACCCTCTTGATGAGCCCAGAGGTGCGTTGCTCTCGGTTGCCCTCTGATTGGCTTGGATTGCCGTGCTGCCATCCTGTGGCCTTATCAATGCAACCCTTTATCCGGGGCTTGTTAGGTATCTTCCAGGCAGCTTTGGCTCTGGGTTGTGCACACAACCTCTCAGCACCTGCTTGAGAGTCTGAGTAGAGGGTTGGTGATGGTGTGCTGGGCGCTGAGGCTCCTGCGGTGCTAAGTGGGACGGGGTTGTGTGCCCCACCCAGGCCCTGTCTGTAGGGAGTGGGCTTGCCAAGATGCTTTGGGTACTTTGGCTGTAGATGCTGCAGACATAGGTCAGGCACATTAGGGGCTAAGGGGCATGGAGTTCAGGGGAAGCCGGTGAGGTCCCCGCCCATCTGTAGTTTCTAGTCTGATGGACCAGATGTTGTCCATCTGCCGAAAGTCTTTGCCTACTAGGAGTTTGAGAAGAAGAAGAAGAAGAAGAGAAGGTCTTAGACTTGCTGGGACCACAGGTGTTAAGTGTGTGGTGGGGAAAGGGTCCAGGAAGGACTGAGGAGCAAGGAGCCAGATGTAACCTTGAGCCCTGTAACTTTCTCCTTTTGAGTATTGGCAGCGTTTGGCCTGCTTTAGTGGCTGACCATTTCTGGGGGTGACTGGGCTGACGATGTGCCTGAGGTTTGCCTGGATCCCGTGGGGCCACAGAGCGAAGGGAGTTGGGTGGAGGATCTCTATTGCTCAGCTGTCGCCTGTTCTCTTTCTCTTATCCCTGCTGGTCGCGATCCTGGGCATTGCCCCTCCTTGGAGCCCCCCTTCAGGAGTGAGCTCTGCTTCCTCCTGTGGATTCACAGAACACTTGGTAAACCACTTACAGCCCTTCTCTGTTCGCTCCTCAACTGGAATTAATTTTCTTCCCCCTTGAGATAATAACCAAGCTTCGTTGTGTTGTGGTGTCTCCTTTGTACACAGTAGGTACTTAGTGGGCTGATGCTGAGTCAGTCTCTTGGGAGGGCTTCATGGTCCTCCTTCTCTCATGTTCTTACCTGGGACTTAGCTCTTTTATGTTTCTGAATGCTACGCCCCTGCTCCCTCCCAATTTCCTTCTTGATTGTAATAAAAGCGATGATACTGGCTAACATTCATGTACCAGGCATTGCGTTAAGGGAAGAGGGTACTGTGACTGTCATCACTTAATAGATGAGGCTCACCCAGGCCAGTTACCTTCCAGTGGTTGTCAGGCTAGTAAGAGTTGGGCCTAAAACACAGGGCTGGCCCCAAACCTCAGTATCCTGCAGCAGCACGGGGACTGCTGGGCGCGTCTGAGGCACGTGTTGTTCACCTGTTCTGCAGGAGCCAGGGAGCAGGGCTGGTGGGCCCGGTTCTCCCTGCCCACTCACACCCCCACAGCAAGGCAGTGGGATCTGTCTCAGGCATACTCCCTGAGAGCGATGTCTGAGGCATTGTGCTGAGTGCCGTAGGGTGGGTGGAGGGGTGCAGAAGAGAACAGCAGCTGACGATGAAGTAGAGCGAGGAGACCTGTGTGAAGATGGCACAGCTTTGTCCCAAGGGCCTGTGGCTGAGGGGTGTGCAGTCCCCGCAGCCTTGTGTCCTGTCTGCAGCCCCCCTCCTTTTTCTGTCCACCTCACGCCCTGAGCCCCAGATGAGGGGCCGAGTGGCCAGCCTTGGCAGCAGGCGGTTGGGAGAGTGCTCAGCCCAAAGAAGCGACTGCTTCCCTGTTGTGCGCTGCGTGGAGCTGCTGTGCGGAGCTGCTGTGCACCCAGCTTCCTCCCCACCCCCATGAAGCCTTCCCCCGACTCCAGCCCACGCAGAGCTCTCTTCTCCCTGAAATCCTTTTGCCCCCATAGTCACAGTCACTTGATGTTAACACTGCTTGCTGAAGGGGCCTGGCTGCCATGGCGGTGCAGAGTCTCAGAGCTGGAAGTGATTTCCAGGTTCCTCCAGGCCAGTCCGTTCTGCAGGCTGGAATCCCTCCGGCCACACGGCGGAGGGGAGGTGACCCGGCCTCTGCCTGATGGCTTCCCTGGGTGGCCACTTTCTTCGGTGCCTCTTGTTGGGAGCCTCAGCCTGTCTTCCAGAAACTTTAACTCGTTGTTCTCGTGCCCCTGGATCTGCACGGACAAGTCTTGTCATTGGTCCACACGGCAGCCCTTGGTTGGTTTGTTGAACTCCATCTTGCTCCCCCACCCCGCAGGACTCCTCCCTCCCTCCCTCCCATTGTTAACTATCCGGGTTCCTGCAGCTGTTGTACTTGGGAGACTCGCGTTTGAATCCACTCCCAGTCCGGATTGCGTTTTGCCTTAAGAAAGCTAGGATTTGTCAGAGCCCCTCCTAAAGGCTGGCATTCGCAGCTGAACCAGATCCACCAGGACAGCCTTGTGAGGGCCACGCACGCCGCGCGGCCCTGTTGAGTGGATGGATGGTCTCGGGAGCTGTGGGAGTTGCCACTGCACGTGGACAGCCTGTGGTCAGACCGAAATCCCCAGGTCTTTTCTTCTTCTTCTTCTTCTTCTTCTTTTTTTTTTTTTTTTTTTTTTTTTTTTGGCCAGAAGCATAGGAAGAGGTGATGGAGCCAGCTGCCAGGCTCCGGAGGGAGGCTTCAGCCGAGTGCTCACTCTTTGTAACCATTCAGCGCTTTGCCCCGTCCCTGTCCCCCATGCTGCCCACTGAGGTGCTCTTCACATCTGGGGTAGAAAACTCCTATTAGCATCCTGGTCCCTACCGCTTGAACATCAGGATCAACCTCTTGTTGGACGCTATTTGCAGCGTCCAAAAAATGCCTCCCAGTCTTTACAGATGGCCCTGAGGCGACTTCCGCCCCTCCAGTGTGAAAGCCTTTGGCATCTCTTAGACCCCCTTAGCCAGAAGCCCACCTGCACAGCCTGACACTTTTCCCTTGAGCCTCCTCACTTTGGTTCTTCCTGCCCAAAGGCCCTCCCAGGCCTAACTCATGCACCAGCCCGGTGAGGTGGCAGATAAAAGGGCGCAGGGATGCTTGCAGTGTTGTGTCAGGGAGGCCTTCCTACCCGGGTTCTAAACTGCTTGGAGGGACTGAAGAGCTACTTTGTGTTCAGCCCTCCCCCCACCCAGGACCAGATGCAAGGTCACTTCTAACCGGGTGGATTCCGCTGAACTGAGGGTATTTGCAATACAGACCTAAGCGGTCCACACCAGGCTTCTCCTTTCCCCCCGGCAGCTGCTCACCCTTTGCCATCTTCTCTCTTCAGGAGCCCCCTAAGCTTGCCAAAGGCAGCGCCAAGCCCAGCAGCTCGGGCAAGGATGGTGGCGGCGAGAACGCCGAGGAGGTAAGGATGGAGGCACAGCCCTCGTTCTGGCGCAGATGCCAGCCGCAACTCCTTGATGTCTGGTGGGCCCATCCCAGGGAGCCCAAAGTGACTGAGACGGAGGGGAAGGTGCCTTCCGTAGCCTGGGAGCATTCCTTCTGGCTGGTGTGTACCGAGGAAGCTGCCCAGGGATGCCAGTGAAAGTCGTTTCTGTGTCTACCAACTTTTTTTAAAGATTTATTTATTTATTTGAAAGTCAGAGTTACACAGAGAGAGAAGGAGAGGCAGAGAGAGAGAGTCTTCCATCTGCTGGTGCACCCCCAAGTTGGCCGCAATGATCAGAACTGCGCCGATCCAAAGCCAGGAGCCAGGCGCCTCCTCCAGGTTTCCCATGTGGGTACAGGGGCCCAAGCACTTGGTCCATCTTCTACTACTTTCCCAGGCCACAGCAAGGAACTGGATCAGAAGTGGAGCAGCCAGGACTCGAACCAGCGCCTAAATGGGATGTGGGCACTGCAGGGGGCGGCTCTACCTGCTACGCCACAGCACTGGTCCCATCTACCAACTTTGAGTGTTAAGGAGTCAGGGGTCTGGGGCCCTAGGGAGAAGGGAGAAAGTCCATGGGCAAGCGATGTGAAGCGTGGCTCTGGGAGTGGCTGGTGTCTCTGAGTTAGGCAGGGCTGGATCCGCTGGACTTGGTCTCAGTGGAGTGGGAGCATGACTGGAGAGTCCTGACCAGAGGTCGGCACAGCTCAGCAGTCTGGGGCCATAAAGCAATAAACAGTAAGCAGAGCGCTCCCGAGAGGGGAGGAACCGCAGGAAGCCCAGAGTATGTCCGCGGAGTTTGTCTGTGACAGTTCGGGCCAGCACTGCGTGGGATGCTCTGGGTGGTGAAAGGTCCTGTGTACCTGTGTGGGGAGGCCCCCATCTGCCTGGAAGTGGGGGTCAGAGCCGTCTCTGCTTCCTCCTGCTCAAAACTGTTCAGAGGGAGGGAGGAGAGCAGCCAACAGAGCCTTCCCCTTGTGGGCAGGTCTGGAGGGCTTGGGGGAGGAAAGGTTGATGAACACGTGGATCTGGATTTTTCTGGCCACTGGGGTCCCTGTCCTCTCAAAAGAAACCCAAGCACCCTTCTGTCCAGTCTTGAGTCATCAGAAGGCGCAGGATAGATTTTCTCCTCCATTTATAGTCATGGAAGCCGAGGACCAGGGCAGCGAAGCGGCTCCTTCCTCTGCACTGACAGTGTAGTGCGAACGTGGCTCTAAACAGTCCTCGCTCGGCCTGTAACCGGCGGCGCCGACAGCGGCTCTCCCACCAGACTGTGAACTCGGAGGGACAGCTGCGTGTCACTCAGCCTCGCTGTTCCCCACACCTGTCTCCTGCTGCCCTTGGCTCCCAGGAAATGCCCCCGGGGACAAACCCACTGGGCTCATTTCTTCCTTCAAACCCACTGGGAAGGTGGTGGCTGACATTCAAAGCAGCATGAGACAAGCAGAATTTAAAGGGAGAGAAAGGAATATTTAGGGGGCTAATTCCCAACTTTTTTTTTTTTTAGGATTTATTTATTTATTTATTTGAAAGACAGTGTTACAGAAAGATACAGATATCTTCCATCTGCTGGTTCACTTCCAAAACGGCCACAATGGCCAGGGCTGGGCCAGGCCAAAGCCAGGAGCATAGAACTCCATCTGGGTTTCCCACATGAGTGGCAGGACCCCAAGCCCATATCCAGGTGCCTAGGCTCCAGTCTTGGCTCTGATATCCATCTCAGCTTCCTGCTAATGTGTACCTGGGATGTAGCAGGTGATGGCTCCAGTAGCTGGGTCCCTGCTACCCACATGGGAGACCCAGATTGAGTTCCTGGCTCCTGGCTTTGGCCTGGCCCAGTCCTGGCTGTTAGCACCTGGGGAGTGAACCAGCGGATTAGAGATCTCTGTCTGTGTGGCTGTCTCTGTCTCTCTGTGCCTCTCTGCCTTTCAAATAAGTAAATTAGTAATAATAAAAGGAAGTATTCCGAGACCAAATGCTGTGATTTCTCCACTGCCTTCTGGACAGATCTGGTGGGGGGAGGAGGGGTGTTGAAGCCCTCTGGGAAGGGGGAGTTGTACTGAGTTCACCCTGGGCTCTGTTCTGAAGCACTGCCCGGGGCTCCCCTGGTTGAGGCGGCTGCAGGACTTCTGCTCCGTGACTCCCTAGCAGTGCACCCACGCCTGGGCTGGCAGGGGGATGCTGGAAACATCAGGGTGCAGGCTAGGCGGTCTTCAAAAGCTGCTTGGCAGAGTCCAGCCCCTGGCCTTGTTCTAGTCCAGACGTTTGCACTCTGCCAGCCAAGTTCACTCTGTGTCCAGCCGATCCTATTCACAGCTATCACAGCAGCTCACACTGATTTTACTGAGCACTTACTTGGTGTTAGTTTGCTAGGGTGGCCCTAACAAATTAGCCAGGACTGAGTGGCTTAAAACTGCCGAAGTCTATTCTCTCACCGTTCTGGAAGCCAGGTGTCTGCAGGACCATGTCGTTCTGAGGTTCTAGGGAAAGATCTGTTCCTCTCCTGGGTTCTGGTGACTCTCTCGACAGCCCTTGGTGTTCCTTGGCTTATCGATGCACCACCCCAGTCTCTGCCTTTGTCATCACACAGCTCCTCCCCTGCGACTGTCTCTGTCCAAACTTCCCCTGCTATAAGGACGTCACTCTGGGTGGATTTAGGGCTCACCCTAATCTAGTATGACCTCATTTTAACATGGTTGCGTCTGCAAAAGCCCTGTTTCCAAATAAGGTCACGCTCACAGATTGTAGGTGGCCGTGAGTTTTGGGGGGACCCCGTGCAACACTGTACGCTGCGTCCCAGGCACCGTGCGAAGGACTTTGCTTGGCGTGTCTCATGTAACCTTCACAGCGCTCCCCTGGGCTGTTCTATTATTGTCATCTCCATTTCTCAGAGATGTTAGATAGCTTTTCCTCAGCCAGGAAGGGACAGGGTGGAATTCAACCCAGGTGTGTGTGACTCAGGAGCTGGTTCTCCTGTGGTCTTGGTGAAGTGATAATGCTGGCTCTCAGACTCTAGACGAGTCCTAGAATGGAAAGGAGCTTTGGGAGTTCAGGTGAGACTCACTGTGACCTGCCTGTGCAGGTAAAGGGGTTTTAAGATATTTTTTTTAAAAAGATTTATTTTATTTATTTGAAAGACAGAGTTACAGAGAGAGGTAGAGACAGAGAGAGAGGTCTTCCATCCGCTGGTTCACTTCCCAGATGGCTGCAATGACTGGAGCTGGACCCATCCAAAGCCAGGAGCCGCTTCCAAGTCTCCTACGTGGATGCAGGGGCCCAAGGTCTTGGGCCATCTTCTACTGCTTTCCCAGGTCACAGCAGAGAGCTGGATTGGAAGTTGAGCAGCTGGGACTCGAACCAGCTCCCATATGGGATGCTGGTGCTGCAGGCTGGGGCTTTAACTCATTTCGCCATAGCACCGGCCCCTATATGTATGTATATGTATATATATATATATATATATATATACACACACATATATATGTATATGTGTGTGTGTATATATATTTATTTGAGAGGCAGAATTACAGAGAGAGGGAGAGATAGAAGGAGAGATCTTCTACCCACTGGTTCACTCCCCAAATGGCTGCAACAGCTAGGGCTGAAGCCAAGAGCTTTTTCTGGGTCTCCTACGTGGGTGCAGAAGACCAAGTACTTGGGCCATCTTCCACTGCTTTCCCAGGCCATTAGCAGGGAGCCACATTGGAAGTGGAGCAACCAGGACTCAAACTGGTGCCTATATGGGATGCCGGCACCATGGGCAGAGGCTTGACCACAGCGCTGGCCCCAGATAAAGAGGTCTTTCCCGGTGTGTCTGAGGAGGAAACAATTCAGTGCCATGGACTCTTTGATGTGTTGCACCCTGTCCTGAGTTTGGAGAGCAAAGACATGTGGGAGGAATTAGCCCAGTCTTCCCCACTTTAGCCAGGCCTCCCTAAGGCCAGAGTTATTACCCCAAAAACCTTTTTGGCCTTTTCAGTCTTTTTTTTTAATTTATTTTTTATTTTTTGACAGGCAGAGTGGACAGTGAGAGAGAGAGAGAGAAAGGTCTTCCTTTTGCCGTTGGTTCACCCTCCAATGGCTGCCACGGCCGGCGTGCTGCAGCTGGCGCATCGCACTGATCCGAAGGCAGGAGCCAGGTACTTATCCTGGTCTCCCATGGGGTGCAGGGCCCAAGCACTTGGGCCATCCTCCACTGCATTCCCTGGCCACAGCAGAGAGCTGGCCTGGAAGAGGTCAACCGGGACAGAATCCGGTGCCCTGACCGGGACTAGAACCCTGTGTGCTGGCGCTGCTAGGTGGAAGATTAGCCTAGTGAGCCGAGGCACCGGCTGGCCTTTTCAGTCTCTCTGGCCGGGTGGACATTTGGTGCAGTGGTTAAGGCATTGCTTGGGACATGCACTTCTTGTCTTGGAGTGCCTAGGTTCAATTCCCAGCTCCGCTTTGGATTCTAATTTCCTGCTGATTTTGCTCCCTGGGAAGCAGCAGGTGATGGCTCAAGTGCTAGGGGCCCTGCCATCCATGTGGGAGGCCCAGCTTGAATCCCTGGCTTCTGGCTTCAGCCTGGCCCAGCCCCAGCTGTTGCAGGCATTTGAGGAGTGAACCAGCAGATGGAAGATCTCTATCTGCCTTTCAAGTACAGAAACATTAAAAATAACAGAACTCACCTCTCTTGGCCTCACATTGCTTACCAGTTAGCATGTAAACTCATTGGTGTGGCAGCGGCCGCCCTTCTGAGCCGGCCCCGCCTTTCCTGGCACCTCCCTGGCTGCTTGTCCCACTGAGCTTGCCGTCCTCGATTCAGCAAGCCCTTTTATGACTCATGTGTGTGGTTTATTGGCCTGGGCTGCTTTATTTCTCTCCTCTCTTTACTTTTTTATTTGTATTTTTTTGGCTACTAACCTGATTCTTCCAGGCAGAGTTGGTGGCTCTGTCCTCTGTGTTTCCATTATCCTTTGTGGCTCTGCCTCTCTTCCTGTGTTTCCCTCACTATGAGCTGTGTTTGTGTCTATCCTGCCTACCAGACGTGAGTGCTTTGAAGGTAATGTCTTAGTCACATTTTATTCACTTACTTGAGAGGCATAGAGACAGACGGGGATCTCCCATCCACTGGTTCACTCCTCATATGCCCACAGCAGCCGGGGCTGGGCCAGGCTGAAGTCAGGAGCCTAGAATTCAACTCAGGTCTCTCTACATGGGTGGCAGGGACCCAAGCACTTGAGCCATTGCTGGCTGTTTCCCAGGTGTGCACTGGCAGGATGTTGTTGTCAGGAGCTGGAGCTGGGTTTTGAACCCAGATGCTCTAGTATGGAACATGGGCATCCTAACCAGCATCTTAAAAGAAAAAAAAAATATATATATATATATTGATTTATTTATTTGAAAGGGAGAGTTATGGAGAGGCAGAGGCAGAGAGAGAGATCAATCTTCTATCCGCTGGTTTATTCCCCAGATGGCCACAATGGCCAGAACTGGGCCAATCCCAAACCAGGAGCCAGGAGCTTCCTCTTGGTCTCCCACTCGGGTGCAGGGGCCCAAGGACTTGGGCCAAATTCTCCTGCTTCCCCAGGCCATAGCAGAGAGCTGGATCGGAAGTGGAGCAGCTGGAGTCGAGCTGGTGCCCACATGGGATGCCGGCACTGCAGGTGGCGGTTTTACCCACTATGCCACAGCACTGGACCCCCTAACCAGCATCTTAACCTCTAGGCCAAACACTCACTCTTTGTCACATTTCAGTCTTTAATGCTTAGCCTGGTGTTTCGTGAGTAAATGAAGGAAGGAAAGAATTCAGCACAGCTAGATAGAACTCTAGGTGTCGCCATGGGAGAGAATGCCTCTGTGATTTTGGGGGTCTTAAACTTCATTTATTAGGCCACTTAATCCATTGTGCAAAAGGCATGACATTAATCTTTGCTTTCTTTTCCTCTTAAGTTTGTTTCATCTTTCTTACATTTTCTGTAGTGCTTAAATTTCTCTATGTTTAAGTATTTGGGTTGAATTGGTAACTGTTAGAATTAGGTTGGGCTGGATTAGGATTAGGTTAGTTCAGAGTAGGCAGGATTATTGAAGTCTCCTGTGGATAAGCATAGTACATAGACTCTGAGTGCCTCACAATTGTTGGAGGCCCAGATCTAGGAAGGCAGGGGCCCAAGCACTTAGGCCGTCTTCTGCTGCTTTCCTCGGCCATAGTAGAGAGCTAGATCAGAAGTGGAGCAGCCAGATCTCAAACCGGCGCCCATATGGGATGCTGGCACTGAAGGTGGCAGCTTTACCCACCATGCCACAGCGCCTGCCCATGAACTTTTTTTTTTTTAAGAATTATTTATTTGTTCATTTTGAAAGGTAGAGTTACAGAGAGAGAGAGAGAAAGAGGTCTTCCATCTACTGGTTCACTCCCCAAATGGCCGCAACAGTTGGTGCTGGGCTGATCTGAAGCCAGGAGCCAGGGGCATCTTACACGTCTCCCACATGGGCGCAGAGGCCCAAGCACTTAAGCCATCCTCTGCTGCTTTCCCAGGTGCATCAGCAGGGAGCTGGGTCAGAAGTGGAGCAGCTGGGACTTGAACCAGCGCCCATACGGGATGCCAGCACTGCAGGCAGCACTTCATCTGTTATGTCCCATCACTGGCCCTGAGCTCTTTTTTTTTTTTAAACTGTATGTTTTCAGCCATGCAACTGTCTGTTCTCCCAAAACCTTACTTAGACAATGGTTGGGAAACCACTGAGCTAAGTTCAATCCCTTCCTTGTTAGCAGAGAAAATTGAGGCCTTGTGTTTCCTGTTCCGGGAAGAATGCTCCTTTCTCTACAGGTTCCCCAGCACAGTTCATGGGAAGGCAGGGTGTCTCCATCTTACCCGGGAAGATGGAGAGAGATGTGTTCATCCTTGGGGTGGTGTTCATGACACTGGCGTTGAAACCTCATCCAGGCAGCAGTACAGCCTCGCCCTCCTGTTGCCATCCGGTGCTCTGATTGGAGGATTCCTCAGAAAGGGGTGGGAGGGAAGGGCCCGTGGGGGAACTGAGAGCCTTGGCTGCTGTTTGACCGAATAGCCACCGGATGCCTGTTAGGTACCAGCGCTGGGAACGCCCTGAGGGCTGCCAACCAGGGTCCTGGCTTTCCAAAAACTGGCCATCTGGAATAACCCATGAACAGCCTGGGAAAGAGATGTCACTGGGGGTGAATGATCACCGAGCCACTGGGAGAGATAAGCAGTGGCAGTGCTGGGAAGATCTGAGAAGGCTTTTGGAAGAAGGTGGGACTTAAGCTGGATCTTTAAAGATGCAGAAATCTTCTGGGTCCGCTATTTGCAAACTAGGAGGATAATGAGCAAAGGAGCATTTGGGGGGCCAGGTGTGTAGCCAAGTGGTGGAGACACCTCTGTCCCGTATAAGAATACTTGGGATTGCAATACCTGACTCTGGATCCTGACTCCAGCTTCCTGCTAGTGCAGACTTTGGGAGGCAGCGGGGATGGCTCTAGTGATTGGATTCCTGCCAGTCACATGGGAGACTTTTCCCTAGTTCCTGGCTCTGGCCTAGCCTAGTCCCAATCATTGTGGGCAATTTGGGGCAGCGGGGGTGTGTGTGTGAACCAATAGATACGAGTGCTCTCTCAATGAGTAAATAATAATAATAAATTAGGAGCATGTGTGACACAGTGGTTAAGATGCTGCTTAGGGTACCCACATCCCATATTGGAGTGCCTGGGTGGGAATCCTGGCTTTGCTTCTGATTCTGATTCCAGCTTCCTGTTAATGCACATCTTGGGAGGCAGCAGGTGATGGTCCGTGCCACCCACGTGGGAGATCCAGATTGAGTTCTGGGTTCTTGGGTTTGATCTGACCTAGCCGTAGCTGTTTCAGGCATTTAGAGAGTGAATCAACAGGTATAACATCTCTCTCTCTGCCTTTCTGTGATTCAGGTAGGGAGGTAGGTAGATAGATAAAAAAAATTTTTTTTAAGATTTATTTATCTATTTCAAAGGCAGAGTTACACAGAGAGAGAAGGAGAGGCAGAGAGAGAGAGGTCTTCCATCCACTGGTTCACTCCCCAATTGGCCACAATGACCAGAGCTGGGCCGATCTGAAGCGAGGGGCCAGGAGCTTCTCTGGGTCATCTCATGTGGGTGTAGGGGCCCAGGGACTTGGGCCATCTTCTGCTGCTTTCCCAGGCCATAGCAGAGCTAGACTGGAAGTAGAGCAGCCGGGTCTTGAACCAGCGCCCATATGGGATGCTGGCACCGCAGGCAGCAGCTTTACCTGCTCTGCCACAGTGCTGGCCCCAGTAAAATTATTTTTAAAAGATAAAGAAGAAGGTGCTGGTATTGTGTGGTGGGTAAAGCTGTTGCCTGTAACTCCGGCATCCCATATGGGTGCCAGTTCGTGTCCTGGTTGCTCCACTTTAGCTCCTTGCTAATGTACCTGGGAAAAGCAGTGGAAGATGGTCCAAATGTTTGGGTCTCTGCCATCCACATGGGAGACCCTGAAGAAGCTCCTGGCTTTGGCTTGGCCCAGTGCTGGCCATTGTAGCCTTTTGGCAAGTAAACCAGCAGATGGAAGATAGGTCGGTCTCTTTCTCTTTCTCTCTCCCCTGTGCCCATTCTCCTCTCTCTCTCTCTCTCTGTAACACTGACTTTCCAAAATAAATAAATCTTTAAAAAAAATTTAAAGAGAAAGAGAACACTTGAGGTGTGCTAGCATAGGAAGGAATTTCCAGGCTGTATTCCTGAAACCTGGGTGTGGAAATAATAATAATAGAAGATATCTCTTATAAAATCTTTTTTTAAAGACTTATTTTATTTATTTGAAAGGCAGAATGGCAGAGAGAGAGATCTTCCATCTGCTGTTTGATTTCCCAAATGATGGCCTGGCTGGGTGAGGCCGAAGCCAGGAGCCTGAAACTCCATCCAGGTCTCACATACTGGTGGCAGGGGCCCAAGGACTTGGGCCATCTTCTGCTCCTTCTCTGTGTTCTGAAATGGGATTGCCAGCTTTGCAAACAGCAGCTTAACCCATTGTGCCACAACGCTGGCCCCTAAAATACTTCTTTTGTGTTTTATATATATATATATATATATATATATATATATATATATATATATATATATATTTGTTATTTCTACCCTTACTACATTTCTGTAACGTAGGTACTATTGTCAGCCCATTTTACAGATGAGGCAATGGAGACAGAGGCTGTGTAACTCTCTGTAGGTTGCTCAGTTACCAAGTGGCCAGGCCAGAATTTGAGCCCAAGCAGTCTTGAGTGTGTTCTTGAGCACCAAGATCCACAGATAAGAGGTTTTTATTGTTGTTGTTGTTTGTTGTTTCTTTTTTTTTTTTTTTTAAGATTTTGTTTGGGGCCAGCGCTGTGGTGTAGCGGGTAAAGTTGCCGCCTGCAGTGCTGGCATCCCATATGGGCGCTGGTTTGAGACTCGGCTGCTCCACTTCCAATCCAGCTTTCTGCCGTGGCCTGGGAAAGCAGTAGAAGATGGCCCAAGTGCTTGGGCCCCTGCACCTGTGTGGGAGACCCGGAAGAAGCTCCTGGCTCCTGGCTTCGGATTGGCGCAGCTCCAGCCATTGCAGCCAATGGGGGAGTGAACCAGAGGATGGAGGACCTCTCTCAGTCTCTCTCTGCCTCTCTTCTCTCTGTGTAACTCTGACTTTCAAATAATTAATCTTAAAAAAAAAAAAAGATTTTATTTATTTATTAGAGAGGTAGAGTTAGAGAGAGAGGGAAAGAGACAGAAAGGACTGCCATCCTCTGGTTCCCTCCCCACATGGCTGCAACGGCCAGAGCTGGGCCGATCTGAAGCCAGGAGCCAGGAGCCTCTTCGGGTCTCCCACGTGGGTACAGGGGCCCAAGAACTGGGGCCATCTTCTACTGCTTTCCCAGGTGCATTAGCCAGGAGCTGGATTGAAGTAGAGCAGCAGGACTTAAACCACTGTCCATGTGGGATAGCGGCTCCGCAGGCAGAGGCTTTACCTATACCACGGCGCTGGCCCCAGGTTCCCCACCACCACCTTCTGCCTTTCTCTCCCCGGTGTGACTCACCTGCCTGGTGTAGGAAAGGAGACCCCAGACTCTATCTAAAGTCCCCCTGGATGAGTGCGGGTCCCTACGTGAGAGGCGTGTGACAGCTGCTCTTGCCCCTCCTTGTGTTCGTGTTTGGGGCAGTGGTTTCCAGCAGAAGGGAGAGCAAGAAGGCCAAAGGCCATGGTGAAAGAGCCAACTGGACCCACAGGCCTGCCTGGGCTGGACCCTGTGTTCCCCTGTCGTTCTCTGAGCCCCAGATAGGTACAAGCTCCACAGAACTGTTTCCATTAAAAGTTCAGGGTATGCAGGCCGGCGCCGCGGCTCACTAGGCTAATCCTCCGCCTAGCGGCGCCGGCACACCGGGTTCTAGTCCCGGTTGGGGCGCCGGATTCTGTCCCGGTTGCCCCTCTTCCAGGCCAGCTCTCTGCTGTGGCCAGGGAGTGCAGTGGAGGATGGCCCAAGTGCTTGGGCCCTGCACCCCATGGGAGACCAGGAAAAGCACCTGGCTCCTGGCTCCTGCCATCGGATCAGCGCGGTGCGCCGGCCATTGGAGGGTGAACCAATGGCAAAGGAAGACCTTTCTCTCTGTCTCTCTCTCTCACTGTCCACTCTGCCTGTCAAAAAAAAAAAAAAAAAAAAAGTTCGGGGTATGCAAAGCATAACATTTCTGTCTTCCTCCCTTCCCCCACCCAGAGTTTTTCAAATCTCCCATTCTTCTGGTGGGGGCTGGAGAAGAGGGGGAAGGCAGGGATGAAGCCAGGAGGTCAGCATTTCCTACTGTGTTGGGGTTCCCACCTGGATATGGCCCCCTGCCCTGGTCCCTGGTTTGAGCAAGAGTTGTCCTGTGGCTGTGTGTCTCTCCTCTCCCGACAGGGAGCTCTGACATCCAGAAATAGCGTTTCAAAATCAGCTGTATTCGGGTGGACATTGTGCTAGAGCAGGTTAAACTGCTGCTCGAGACACCTGCGTTCCGTCGTGGGGCGCCTCGTGCAGAGGGCCAGCGGCTGCTCCTGCTACAGTTCCCTGCTGGTGCACCTGGGAAGGTAGCTCAAGTCCTTGGGCCCCTGCCGCCCGCGTGGAGGCCGGGATGGAGTTCCTGCCTCCTGTTTTTCAGCCTGGCCCCAGCCCAGTGTATTATAGGCATTTGAGGAGTAAACTAATGGATAGATGATCTGTATCTTCCCCTCTCTCTGTTACTCTGCCATCCAAACAAAGTTAAATTTTTTAAGAAAGTTGACTGTATTTCTCCCATTATAGAAGCAGTGCCAGCTGGTAGCAAATTTAGATATATAGGGGAAAAACATCATCTGTAATTCTGCTGCAGGAGCTCTCACGAACACAAGGTGGACTTGCTCTCGTCCCTCCCTTTCTGAACCTGGCTTTTGGTCTGTGCATGTGTCTTACTGTGGGTGAGCCTCTTTTGCATATGGTTTTGTATTGTCCTTATTTAACTTAGCATAGGAAGCAATTTTCCGTCAACATGTGGTTTTTGTTTTAAATTTTTTTTTCCAGTGTGCTAATAATGTGTGTTGTTCAAAAAGTCAGATGGTACTGGGCTTACGATAAGTGCAGCCCCTGCCCCAGGCTGCTCTCTTCCCACCTTCAACTCCTAGCTCTTTCCTCTCTTATCCAGGTTCTTTCACAACTTTTTTGTTTTGTTTTGTTTTCTTAAAAATAAACTTGTTTAAGGTTTAGATACTATCTTTTGACTTTCTGCTGTGGAAAATTACAGTCTCTGCATTCTTTTTATTTTTTTTTAAAGATTTATTTATTTGAAAGGTAGAGTTACAGAGGCGGGGGGGGGGGGGGGGGCTTCCATCCGCTAGTTTACTCCCCAAATGGCCACAATAGCTGGAGCTGCGCTGATCCGAAGCCAGAATCCTGGAGCTTCTTTTAGGTCCCCCACATGGGTACAAGGGCCCAAAGACTTGGGCCATCTTCTACTGCTACTGCTTTCCCAGGCCATAGCGGAGAGCTGGATTGAAGTCCCGGAGCAGCTGGAATTTGAACTGGCACCCATATGGGATGCTGGCACTGCAGGCAGCTGCTTTACCCACTATGCCACAGCGCTGGCCCTAGTCTCTGCATTCTTATGCCTCCATACAGGTATTTTCCCATCTTACCAAATACTTATCTCTAATTTGGGGTAAATTACTATGACAAGATCAGTATCTTTCAAAGCTGAACCATTGGCCGGCACCGTGGGTCACTAGGCTAATCCTCCGCCTTGCGGCGCCGGCACACCGGGTTCTAGTCCCAGTCGGGGTGCCGGATTCTGTCCTGGTTGCCCCTCTTCCAGGCCAGCTCTCTGCTGTGGCCAGGGAGTGCAGTGGAGGATGGCCCAAGTGCTTGGGCCCTGCACCCCATGGGAGACTAGGATAAGTACCTGGCTCCTGCCATCGGATCAGCGCGGTGCGCCGGCCGCAGCGGCCATTGGAGGGTGAACCAACGGCAAAGGAAGACCTTTCTCTCTGTCTCTCTCTCTCACTGTCCACTCTGCCTGTCAAAAAAAAAAAAAAAAAAAAAAAAACCTGAACCATTTGTGATTACATAAATTACAAAGTACTCATAATAAATAAATAAATAGGTGTGTGTGTATATATAATTTTGAGAGGTGGAAAGATGGGGACAGAGAGCTCTCGTCCACTGTTTCAGTCCTCGGATGCCTGCATCCCAAATGAGCACTGGTTGGAGTCCCAGCTGTTTCAGTTCAGATCCAGCTCTCTGCTGGCGCACCTGGGAAAACAGTGGAAGATGATGGCCCAAGTGCTTGGGCCCCTACCATCCACATGGGAGACTCAGATGGAGTTCCAGACCCTTAGCTTCAGCCTGGCCCAGCCCTGCCCATTGTAGCCATTTGGAGAGTGAACCAGCAGATGGAAGACCTCTTTCTATCTCTTTCAAATAATATATATTTTTTAAATGGAAAAGAAAAAAGCTGTGCACAAAACTTTTTTTTAACATATAGGATTTTTATTCAGCTAAATTTGTAGTACACTGTTGAGACACAGGAATGAATTTCTTTCTTTTACGATGTAATTGAAGGATGTCACACACTCAGGAATGTTAGGTGCAGTGCTTCATGAAGTGTCAGTTCCGGGTACACCACGCACCCTGCAGCTTCCCAGAACAGTCAGGACGCAAAAACTCCCATTCCTCTGAGTCTCTTCTCCATCAGTGCCTGCACCCCCTCCTCCACCGCCAGCCTGTCCTGGAAAGATGGCCACTTGTCTGACTTCTACCACTGCTGGTTCCTCAGTGAGCTTTGCCTGCTCCTGAGCTGAACAAACATTCTGAAGACTCCCCACGCACAGGCAGCGGCACCAGCTTGGCAGACACGATTTCTGGACTGCCAGCGTCCAGGGCCACAGCCCAGTCATGTCTGAGACGTTGGCCTTAGCTCCGTCATGACTGGAGACAGCTGCCTGCTGCCCAGGCCCGCACAGGCCTACATCAGACTGGGGGTCGACGGGAGGCCCAGGCCCCCCAGTGGGAGGTGTCTCCTGGGGAGAGGACTCAAACGGATTACTTGTGTGACCAGGCGCAGCCGCAGCCCCAGCCCCAGCCGCAGCCCCAGCCCCAGTCTCAGCCACCGTCATCCAACAAGCGTCCCAGCAACAGCACACCACCCCCCACGCAGCTCAGCAAGATCAAGTACTCAGGGGGGCCCCAGATTGTGAAGAAGGAGCGACGGCAAAGCTCCTCCCGCTTCAACCTCAGCAAGAACCGGGAGCTGCAGAAGCTTCCTGCCCTGAAAGGTACTTGTGGATGGGCAGGGCGCTGGCAGCTGGGCATCGGCCGGATGGGGATGGAGGTGTTGCGGTGTTTGGGGAGAGGAGGGCGTTCTGGAGAATGTGGGGCAGGGGGTGGGGTCAGGGGAGGCCCTGGAAGGCAAGGAGGGTGTGGCAGAGAAGTGCTGGAGAGGAGACTCTGACTGGGGGGGTTCCCCCAGATTCGCCAACCCAGGAGCGGGAGGAGCTGTTTATCCAGAAGCTCCGCCAGTGCTGCGTGCTCTTCGACTTCGTGTCAGACCCACTCAGTGACCTCAAATTCAAGGAAGTGAAGCGGGCAGGTCTTAATGAGATGGTGGAGTACATCACTCACAGCCGCGATGTGGTCACCGAGGCCATTTACCCCGAGGCTGTCACCATGGTGGGTACGGGGAAAGGGCCCAGGGGCGGGTGGCTGCCCCGAGCAGCCCCGCTGAGCTCTAACCCGGGCCCCACCCCTCAGTTTTCAGTGAACCTCTTCCGGACGCTGCCACCTTCATCAAATCCCACAGGGGCTGAGTTCGACCCGGAGGAAGACGAACCCACCCTGGAAGCTGCCTGGCCGCATCTCCAGGTACTGGGGCAAGGGGCCAGGCCGGCCCTGGCCATGGGGAGCAGGGGCACCCTGAGGCCTGCAGCACGCGGGCCACTCCCATTGCTTGAGGAATGCCTGCTCAGTGAGGCCGCTGCTCCATGTCCACAGCTCGTGTACGAGTTCTTCTTGCGCTTCCTCGAGTCTCCTGACTTCCAGCCAAACATAGCCAAGAAGTACATTGACCAGAAGTTTGTCCTCGCTGTGAGTTCCTGAGCGCCCGTCCTGTCCCTCTCCTTCCGTCCCATGAACTCGAGCCCCTGCTAGAGCCCGCCCCTGGGTCACAGCTGCTCTTTGCCCAATGCAGAGCACGTTGGGTTTCAGCTGTGTCTGCTACAGGGCGTCTGTGGGGGTGGCAGGGTGGGGTGGGGTGGAAAACTCGCCCTGCCCTTCAGAACAAAAAAGCACCGCAGGACTCTCAGTGCAGTTAACATCCTGCCATCCGGGCACTTGCCCCCTGCCCTCTCCCCAAGAACCCTGTCCCCACGGCGCCAGCCTCCCCAGCTGCCGCCTCATTAGTGGCGCTTCCTCCTCCTCCTCCTCCTCTCAGCTCCTAGACCTCTTTGACAGTGAGGATCCCCGAGAGCGAGACTTCCTCAAGACCATTCTGCATCGCATCTATGGCAAGTTTTTGGGTCTCCGGGCTTATATTCGTAGGCAGATCAACCACATCTTCTACAGGTGAGACCAGGAGCGCACTCAGGAGCGGAGCCAGCCCCTGCTGAGGTGGGGCGGGAGCAGGGAGGTAGGGGAGACTCTGCCGGCTGATGGGGAGACCTCAGCGGTTGTGAAGAGCGCGCTTTCTCTCAGGTTCATCTATGAGACGGAGCATCACAATGGGATTGCCGAGCTCCTGGAGATCCTGGGCAGGTGAGAGGCGGTGGGGCACGTTCCTAGAAAGGGTGGGAGACTCATGGTGCCGTGAGCTTGGATCTGGCCTTTTGGCCCTAACAAACCTCGTGCAACTCCTAGCATCATCAATGGCTTTGCCCTGCCCCTTAAGGAAGAACACAAGATGTTTCTCATCCGTGTCCTGCTTCCCCTTCACAAGGTCAAGTCACTGAGTGTCTACCACCCTCAGGTGAGCTACCTGCCTCCGGAGGAATTCCCGTGGGATGGGGGTGGCATAGTGAGCAGGTGGGCTAACTCCTTCACACCTCCCTTTGTATGCTGGGACCTTGAGTCTGTCATCGACCCCTCTGAGCCCTGCACCTCACCGCCTTTCTACCTCTTTTGCAGCTGGCATACTGCGTGGTACAATTCCTGGAGAAGGAGAGTAGTCTGACTGAGCCGGTAATTCCCTTTCCAGCTCCGGGGTCCACCTGCTGCCACCAGCTTCACTTACTATTCTGTTCCTACTGGTCAAGTGCCCTAAGCGGGTGCTCAGGAGGCCTGCGGCCTGACAGATGTCATGATGTCCTGTCCAAAGGAGAAGGGAGGCCTGTATACACCCAGGGAACAGACCTAAGCCAGAGAAACATGAGCAGTCAGCTGAAGTCCCCCTTGCTGTGCCCACCAGGGTAGGGGTGTTGGAGGGCAGGAAGGCTTGCCAGAGAACCACACAGGTATTGAGAATGGTCCGCCTCCTCTTCTCACAGGTGATTGTGGGACTTCTCAAGTTTTGGCCCAAGACTCACAGCCCCAAGGAGGTGATGTTCCTGAATGAGCTGGAGGAGATTCTGGACGTCATTGAGCCTTCGGAGTTCAGCAAAGTGATGGAGCCCCTCTTCCGCCAGCTTGCCAAGTGTGTCTCCAGCCCCCATTTCCAGGTGAGCCTCCGACCCAGCCTGTCCCAGCCCCTGCCTCCCAGAAGCTGAGAAGGGCGGGAGCAGGCAAGCAGCACCCCCACCAAGTCCCGCCTCTCCCCACCAGGTGGCAGAGCGCGCTCTCTATTACTGGAACAACGAGTACATCATGAGCCTGATAAGTGACAATGCTGCCCGTGTTCTCCCCATCATGTTCCCTGCACTCTATAGGAATTCCAAGAGCCATTGGAACAAGTAAGACACAGGCGGGATGGGGTAGGTGGCAGGATCTGATTTTGGAACCTTTGAGGGTGTGGAGAACTAGAGTGCCAGGGGCCTCAGCTGGTCACTCAGCAAGTGGGGCTGACGTCCACTGTGTACTGACAGGACCTGAAATCAGCTATCCCCAGGACACCAAACAGCAAAGCAGGGCCTCTCTAACACCACTCCCTGTGGCCAACTGTTGTGTAGGTCACATCACAGCTTTGGGTAACTCCACTTTCTATGAGAAGCCAACACGATCCCCTTAGAGCGTTATGTGTACAGAATCCCAGAGCAAGCAGTACGTGGTACAGATGCAGTTCATTCTGCTGCTGAAAGGCCATCAGTGTGGGTTACAGTGGGAAATGGTAGGCAAGCTTTAAAGCATGGAGGAGGGGAAGGATGGACAGGTGGGTGGGTGTCTCAGGTCACATGCGTTAGAGCTATTTGCTTAAACTGTACAGAGGTTTGAGAAATAAATGGGAGTAACAAATGAGACAGTGCGAGACAGCAAATTGGAGTGGGGTGCTAAGGGCAGGCGCTGTCTCCTGTATCTCACCTTCGTTCCTGGTGGCAGGACAATCCATGGACTGATCTATAATGCCCTGAAGCTGTTCATGGAAATGAATCAGAAGCTGTTTGATGACTGCACACAACAATACAAGGCGGAGAAGCAGAAGTGAGTGCCTCTCTCCCTTTTTCACCTTCTGCCATCACCTCTCTGCTTCTAAGTCCAACTCTAATCCTCTGTTTGCTACCTCAGGGGCCGGTTCCGAATGAAGGAAAGAGAAGAGATGTGGCAGAAGATTGAGGAACTGGCCCGGCTTAATCCCCAGGTGAGGTTTTCTGCCAGTGTAGAGCCGGGAGCCCCACGTGGAGGAGGAGGAATAAGCAGACAGGTCACAGGCCACTGGAGCGGCACTCACTGCTCGTCCACGCCTGCTCTCCCCCTTAGTACCCCATGTTCCGAGCTCCTCCACCACTGCCCCCCGTGTACTCAATGGAGACGGAGACCCCCACGGCAGAGGACATCCAGCTTCTGAAGAGGACAGTGGAGACCGAGGCCGTGCAGGTGGAAGGCGCTGGGGTGGGGCTGGGCAGTTGGAGCAGAAATTACGGACAGACGGGGAGGGCAGAGACAGAGCAGCAGAGGCCACAGATAAGGGAGAGGAGGGGCCGGCATTGTGGTGCACAGGGTTAAGCCACTGCGCGTGAGACCGGGTGGAGTTCTGGGTACCCGGCCTCAGCCCGGCCCAGCCCCAGCCACTGCAGCCATTTGCAGAGTGAACCAGTGGACGGAAGAGCTCTCTCTCTCTCTCTGGCACTATGCCTTTTGAATAAATAAATCTTGAGAAAAAAAGAACTAAGGGGAGGAAACAGGTCACGCAGAAGTGGTCACCGCTGCTCGCCTGTGCCTGTCGTACACAGATGCTGAAGGACATCAAGAAGGAGAAGGTGCTGTTGCGGAGGAAGTCGGAGCTGCCGCAGGACGTGTACACCATCAAGGCGCTGGAGGCGCACAAGCGGGCGGAAGAGTTCCTAACTGCCAGCCAGGAGGCTCTCTGACCCCTCACCTCCCACCACGGGGCCACAGCCCACTCGGCCCTGGGACGCTGCCCCGGCCCTCCACCCTCGCTCCCTACCAGCTGACTTGGGCAAGGCAGTGCCTCTCTAGCTAGAGAAGGAAGCAGGCGCTTGAAGCAGGGACATCCAGAGTGTTCCCGCCTCTCCCCAGAGTGTTCACGCCTCCCTGTGGCTAGCGCAGACAGGGTGAGCACTGATGCTCAGACAACCTGGGGATGCCTGTCCCCCTCCTGCTCCTAACCCCACAGCTACCTGAGGCTGCTCTGAGACATATACAGGAACACGTACGCTCCTCTCCCCGTCCCTCCATCCTCATTTGAACTCCAGGTATCTCTTCCTCTCTCTCCCCTGCAGAGGCTTATAGGGAGCTGCAGGAGATGATTCTCACCAAAGTTACGTCCAGCTCTGTTGGCCCCTGGAGTAGCTGGAGGGGAGCCAACTCCCAGCAGCACAAATGAGCCCCAGCCCCAGCAGTGTGCAGGCTGATGAGGTGGTATTATTTCCTCTTACCCCCTGCCTGACCAAGACAAGGGAGGTCAGAAGGAGAAATGATGAATTTACGGCCCAGATGGACCAAGATGGGGGGATGAACAAACACCCCACCCTGCGCCCTTTCGGTGAGCAGCAGCCCGGGGATCACGAACACGGAAGGGACCACCCTGGGACTGACTGCTTTCCTGTGCGGCTGCTTCCCAAAGCCACAAAGAAGTGGGGAGCAGTGCCCCAAGGCGCCCCAGACACCTATTTATTTCCTTGTTTGTGCTGATGCTGGGCAGGCTCTCACTTGTCCCTTTTAGGCACCTTGGAGGGGCAAGGGGCTGAGGAGGGCTGGACCCAGGTTCCAGGGGCACAGGCAGCGTGGGTTCTGGCTGTGTACATAGGGTGCTTTATTCTCCACAGAGTAATACATGCCAAGGTCGGTGGGGCTTGGGCCGATGTCCCCATATGTACAGAACTGAATAAAGTGGGTCTCTGAGAAGTCTGATTTGCCTTGATGTGGAAAGGGAGACGGGGAGGGTGGACATTATAACCAGAGGTGTTCAGTCCCGTGCTGCTTCTGGCCTGGAATGTCGGGAGGGAAGGCAGCGCTCACTGTGTTCACTTCCAGGCAGGGGAGGCCTGCCGGGCTTGCAGGGCTTTCTGGACCACGTCCTCCCACTGGGCATCTGAGATCTCCTGAGCCCAGGCAGGAACCCCTGGTGCTGGCAGGCTCACTCCAGCCATCGTCCTTTTCACCAGCTCCACGTGTTCTGAAATCACAGGCAGAGGCCAGTCAGGGAGAAGAAACAACAGGACCAGCTCCCTTCCCCAGTCCTATCCGCCCAGAGCCTGTGGGCCGGTGGGACCCAATGTCACTTCTAGGTAAGCCTGCCCATATAGCAGGAAGACACTTCCCCTGGATTCTGAAGTGTGCAGAATCTGAACTATAAGGAAATACAGTGCTCCGCTGTAACTTCCCTCACTGGACTGGGCCAGTCTGTTTCCTTCATAATGATTCCAGAATGATAGAATGATCTTTTTTTACCTGGATCCATGGGAATAGAGCTGTGATTGCCCAATGCTGTGGCTCCCTCCTCCTCTTCATCCTCACTCTCTAATGGGGGGTCTGGTAAATGAAGCCCCAGGGCCTGCAGAGTCGGGGGGTGGGGTGGGAAACAGTTCCAGTCCAACCCAGGGACTCCGGCTTTGCCTACTCAGGGACGATCCCTCCTCGGCCATACCTGGATCCGATCCTGGATGTCAGCAACTATATCCTCCGCGTCCCCCACCGGTGCCAGCTCCACCTCCTCTTGTTCAGGATCTTGGTTCAGGGGCTGGTAGGAGTAGCCAGCTGGGCCTGCCCCCGTTTCCTCCTGCTCCTCCTCGGGCTCCTCGCTGCTCCAGTCCCCAGTGCCTTCTGTAGGGCCCTGATGCGGTCCCAGTTCTTCCGTTTGATTGGGGAAGATACGCTCAGGGCCCATGGTGTCTGCCCCTAGGACTACTGCTGCCATCCGGGAAGGGGCTGAAAGACAGGGGAGGCCAGAGGGTAGGGACGCGATGAAACCAGGCCCACCTTCACGCTCTCACTCAGCTACTTCTGGGCTCCTTTCGCGTCCACAAAACCAGTTCTCTTTCCCCAAGGTTCCTGCATCCTTCTCCGACCTCTCCTTCCCCTAAGTCGGAGCTCCACCACCCTCGCTAAATGAACAGCCCGAAGCCCTGCCACCTCCTAAAATAACCCCTTCCAGAATGCCCCTCACCACGCCCTCCCCTGGAAACCCTGAGACGCCCCCCTAGAAAGGACGTATCCGCCTCCCTTCTCCCCTCTCCCAGGGCTTCCCTTCGGTACCGCTTTGGCAAAAACCTTTCAGGCCCAAGGGGCTTCCCTCGTATCGCCCAGCAGCGACGCCCCCCACCCGCCCCGACCAACTCTCGGCGCTGGGGTCTCCGCGCGCCTCACCCTCTCAGAAGCCCTCGGCCAAGCCCGCACCTTCACTTCCGGCGGGGAAGGACGTGAGGGAGCGCCCAGTTCTGCAGCCCCGCCTTGTGCTCGTGACTGACGCGCGCGGGGCCCAGGAGCCCGCCCCTTGCCCCGCCTCCCCCATCCCCTGACCGGACCATAAGGACTACATTACCCAGTGAGCGCCACGGTCTTGACACAGTCCAGCACATGCGCAAGAGCTCTCCTCGGGCTCCTGCCCTCCCCACAGCCCTCAGGTCCCCTCAAGGAACTTGTGGACTACAAGTCCCGGAAGGCTTAGGGGACCTAGTCCCGACTGCACGTGCGCGCCCAGCTGCCCGCCGGAAGGACCGAGCCTGGCTGTGTTTATCTCGTTGGGGACTGAGGCGTCGGTTGGCGCGCAACGGGTTCTAGGCTGCAGGCAGCGCGAGGACCCGCGGCCCCGCCCCGGCCCGGCCTGGCAGGTAGCCTGGGATGGGTTCAGGGGCAAGGAGGAATTGGGGGGCTGGGGACGCCCATGCCTAGGGCTGGAGTCGTGGGGGAGGGGCCTGAGAGTGATGGGGTGGGGGGTTGGGAGGGACCTAGGGGGATGATGGGAAAGGAGAGAGTTAATGGGGAGAGAAGGCCTGGAGGAGGGTGGTGGGGAGACCAGTGGGAGAGACCTGATGGCTGGAGGGGGCCCTTGGGGAAACTGGGAGGAAGACTGGGTTAGGAGAACGGGGCCGCTGAGCATAATTGGGGCGGGGAGGGGGAGAGGAAGAGGGAGGCTGTCGTGTGGGGGAGGGGAGGCTGGGATGCCTGCAAGAAGACGGAGACAGAGCTTTTCGGAGAGGAATGCCCGTGGCTGAAGGGGATCAAGGAATCTTAGATTTTCTTCCTTTCGTGGAGATGGATGGAGGGATGGCTGTCGGGTGGCGCTTGGAATTGTGGGAGAAGGAGAAAGGCGAAAATGGTAAAGCCTTCCGGAGATGAAGAAGGGCCAGAAATGGGGGATGAGCATTGGCCAGAGACCAAGGAGAGGAAGTCGGTGCCTTAAGGGAATCGAGGAAGCTTGAACGCGCCACAGTGACGATGGGTGGTGACCCAGAGCTGAAAAGAGCCCCCGCCCCGAGCTCGTTCTGGGGTCTGAGTTGTCCTTAGGGAGGATAGCTTAGCTAACCTTTCTCCACCTTTGGCTGCAATTGCTTGCCTCTTTGCTTTTTTTTTTTTTTTTTTTTTTTTAACTTTACCTGCTAGAACTGAAGGTAGATGAAAACCTTCCATCCCGAAGCCCTGCAGCCTCCTAATTATCCCCACAAGCCTCGATCCAAGGTGTTTTGGATTGGGAATGGAGTAATGAATTGAGGGTAGCTTTCCAGTGGGGCTGTTTCAGATGGGCAGGGTGGCTATTTAAAGCGTGGGGTGTGGGATTGGGGGAGGTTGGGGGGGAGGAGGGGTGATGGGCAGGCCAGCTGGAAGTCATTTCTCTTTCCTGCAAGGGGCCTCCCTTCCATGAGCTTTTTCTGTGCCTGAGGTTCTGCCTGGCTCTTCCCTCTGCCAGGAATTCTTGAACAGGGAGACGATCCACCCAGACTCAGCAGGTGCCTGCCAGCAGAGGCACTGCCAGTGGCGAGAGGATTTGCCTGAAAGAGCCCTCAGATGTCCCCATTATCGCTAGGCTGGCAGCTTGCATTTAAGAAACCATGACCTCTCAGGCCTGGGTCTTTGTCTCATCCTGCCCGAGGGCATTTTTGCTTCCCAGTCCCATCCTCCTTTCCGGGGTCCAAGTGGGGGCCGAGCTGCTGGAAATGGGTTGTTCTCCTGTAACACGATCGGAGGTTTGGGACAGTGGCAAGAAGAGAGAAGGCCTCCTCCCCGTCCTCAGCAAACTTAAACTGTTCGGGCTTAAGTTCCTAGTCTTGGCAGCATGCCAGGCACAGCTGTCAAAGGAACTCCTCGTGCCCGTGGGGGGCCCTGGGTGACCCCAGTGACAACAACAGCTCAGCCTGACAAGAGCTCTCTGCGAGGGGCTAACCAACCACAGTGTCACAGAGGTCCCCGGCCTGGGTTGGGGCACTGTCCCATTCTAAAAGCCTAAAAGCTTTTCTGCTTTAAAGCATCCATGCCAGCTTTCAATGGACCGTCTGGGCTGGCTAGACTATTAATAGCTGTGAGTATTTTGAGATCCCTCTCCCCACCTTTAAGAGCACAGGGATTCTTCGAGAGGTGGCAGTAAGCAGAGCGGAGACGAGAACACACCCGGCCTGGGAAGGGAAGGGGGCTTGCAGCTTGCGCCAAGCCAGGCACCAGGGGGTGCCTCCATGAGTAGGAGGCAACCACAAGCCGCAGATTCTGAGCCAGCAGTCAGGTCGAGGCGGCCCCACCCTTTGCTGTTGAAGAACAGAGGAGTAGGGATAGCTCCCTGACCTCGGCAGCTCCTCTGGGGCAGGGCCAGCCACCTGAGCTGTGCCTGGTGTCCCTGCCGTGGGGTGGTGTGGGAGGGCCCCCAGGGTGACACTTGGAGGCAAGGGCTAGTGCTGGGCAGTCGCGAGGAGCTGGTCAGGAGACGCCTTCCCTGAGGAGCCCTTGTCCCTGACTTGCGTGCAGGTAGCAGAGGCAGCAGGCCGTGCCGGGGGGGCATGTTGCTGTGACCAGTGACCCAGGGGATGTTACGGTGGACAGTGCACCTGGAGGGCGGGCCCCGCAGGGTGAACCATGCTGCAGTGGCTGTCGGGCACCGGGTATACTCCTTCGGGGGTTACTGCTCTGGCGAAGACTATGAGACACTGCGTCAGATAGACGTGCACATTTTCAATGCAGGTAAGCCGAGCTTGCACCATCGTTGGGTGCCCATATCGGGGGCCGGGGGGAATGGGTTGGCTGGGTTAGGTTTGGCCATGTCTCTGTGGCCAAGGGGATTAGGGATGAATGTCTGGGTTGGGGAAGAATGGACAGGCTGAAGGAGATTCCCAGGACTGAGCAGAGCTGTGCCCACAGTATCCTTGCGTTGGACAAAGCTGCCCCCAGTGAGGCCCGCCGTCCGTGGGCAGGCTCCCGTGGTACCCTACATGCGATATGGACACTCAACCGTCCTCATCGACGACACAGTCTTCCTTTGGGGCGGGCGAAATGACACCGAAGGGGCCTGCAATGTGCTCTATGCCTTTGACGTCAGTGAGTATGGGTGTCAGAGAGACTGTTCTGCCAAACGGTGCCTCGGGGGACTGGGGAACAGGGCAGCCCAGAGCTAGGAGGGCGTGTTGGAGGGGCTGCTGACCCGAGCCCTTCTCTCACTTCCTTCAGATACTCACAAGTGGTCCACACCCCGAGTGTCGGGAACAGTTCCTGGGGCTCGGGATGGACATTCGGCTTGCGTCTTGGGCAAGATCATGTACATATTTGGGGGCTACGAGCAGCTGGTATGTCTGGGAAGAAAGAGGGTTAGGCTGGGAAGGAGGAAGAAGGGGACTTTTGGGTGGGTGGTGGAATGAGAGGCCCTGGCTTGTTTGCAGGTTTTGACTGGGGAGGAGGGTTGGAGGATCAGAGAGACCATTGGCCCCCTCTTCCTTTCTCTTCCCACTCAGGCGGACTGCTTTTCCAATGACATTCACAAGCTGGATACCAGCACCATGACATGGACCCTTATCTGTACGAAGGTCTGCCCTTTCTTCTCCTGGATCCCTCCTCCATCAAACGAGTAGTCGGACGCTCAGTGAGAGCAGATCCCTTCCAGCCTCTGTGCTGATCCCCTTCCCCGGTTTCTCTGTTCCTGCCAGGGCAACCCTGCGCGCTGGAGGGACTTCCACTCAGCCACAATGCTGGGCAGTCAAATGTACGTCTTTGGTGGCCGTGCTGACCGCTTTGGGCCATTCCATTCCAACAATGAGATTTACTGCAACCGCATCCGCGTCTTCGACACCAGAACCGAGGCCTGGCTGGACTGTCCCCCGACTCCAGTGTTGCCTGAGGGGCGCCGGAGCCACTCGGCCTGTGAGTGTCTGAAGTCTCCCTGCGGAGCCCCCTCCTGCTGCCCCCCTCACTCACGTGCCGCTCTCCTTCCAGTTGGGTACAACGGCGAGCTGTACATCTTTGGTGGCTATAACGCAAGGCTGAACCGGCACTTCCATGACCTCTGGAAGTTTAACCCCGGTAAACAGCACTACCCTTGGGGAGGGACAAGGAGCAGTTGAAGTGGGAGAAAAAGGAAGGGTGAGGGGACGGGGGATGGAGAAGGTACCTGGGCTGGGCAGATACTGAGCCTCCCATGTACACTTCTCTTTAGTGTCCTTTACTTGGAAGAAGATTGAACCGAAAGGGAAAGGGCCATGTCCCCGCCGACGCCAGTGCTGCTGCATTGTTGGTGACAAGATTGTCCTCTTTGGGGGTACCAGGTTAGAAAGGGAGATGGGAGGGCTCAGGGAAGGGCTGAAGTCCATGGAAGTGGGGAGTGTTTGAGGCAGAGGGCCTGATGGGTAGTTTTCCCCCTACCTTCAAGTCTCTCTTGATACCTACAGTCCATCGCCAGAGGAAGGCCTAGGAGATGAATTTGACCTCATCGATCATTCGGACTTACACATTTTGGACTTTAGTAAGTATAGTTTTGCAGTGCTCCTGTCCCCAGGGTCCCTGTCACTGGGTGACGAACCTCAGGACTGGATCCTCTGCTCAGTTCTGACCATCTCCCTCCTCCGACTCCTCTCTCTTAAAGGCCCTAGTCTGAAGACTTTGTGCAAACTGGCAGTGATTCAGTATAACCTGGACCAGTCGTGTTTGCCCCATGACATCAGGTACAGGGAGTGCTGGAAAGACGGGAGTGGATGAGGCTGAGGGAGCAGCTGGTCTCAGTGTGGAGGACACTCTGCTGGAGATGCTGTATAGGTGTGGGGCACGCAGTGGAGGGAGGGGAAGTTACCGCTCGGACTTGGACCCACAGTCGTTAGCACACTGAGAACAACTGAGTCACTCTTAGAACCTGCTGCAGAGTCAACACCTGTGTAGGAGCCTCTGCACCACATCCGCGCCACAGTTAAGGGGGGGCCTGGCTACTTTGAATTCCATTTTCAGATTCAAATCAGTCACCAAAAGTTACCTTGTATATAAGTCATTCTGAGACACTTCGCTCTCCTTATATCAACTCACTTTCCTTAACTCTCAGTTGCCCAGTCTCCCCACTGAGTATCTGATACAGTGTGCAAGGCTGAACTGGTGGAATGGACTGGCCCGTGTGTCACATGTGCAGGAACCCAATGCCAGGCACACTGTTTAGGATCCTGACTTAAGGAGGCCCTTGGTCAGTCTTTGTCGAATGAAAGCATTGTTGAGAAGAGAGATTTAATTTTAATTGGTGAGGTGGGTGGGGAAGCTCGGGGAAGGATAGGAGAGTTGAGTCATGGCTTTAAAAGGATGGGTGTTGACAGCAAAAATAGGTATTTCTGTTGGGGGTAAGGTGGAGGGTGGCGGGTGGACTGGTTGGATCTGAGCAGAGCAAGAAAGGTAGGTTGGGGCCACAGATCCCAGGTGCCTGGACTCAGAGTGTATATGAACAGGAAGTCCACATGAGCTTGCAGGCCGAGGAGTGTTTGGTACTGGACTTGGTAATGGGTGAGTCTGTTAAACCTATTAGGGCTAAATGACAAGGTGCTGTGGGTGGTTAGCTTTAGGAAGATGGAGGGACTGGTGCGGGCACAGCTTGGGGTGAGGGCTCCCCCATCTGTCCCTTCTGCTCGTCATTGCTGGCTTTCCAGGTGGGAGCTGAATGCCATGACCACCAACAGCAATATCAGCCGCCCCATCGTCTCCTCCCACGGGTAGGAGGAAGTTTGCCGCCTCCCCTCCTGAGCCTGCTGTTGTCTTCACTGCCCCTGCCCCTGCCTTTCACCTGCCTGCTCCTTTGGACCCTGGACTCAGTATACCTCCACGTGGACTTGTTGGACTAGAGGTGTTTCTGTGCTGTGAATTCAGTGGGGAGCTGTGGGGGGAGGGTCCGGTTCCGCTCCCTTCCCCCTTGGGCCGAGGGCCCCTTCCCCGTGGTGCTCTGTCCCCGTCCACCTCTTGATTGCTCCTGGGCCTCTGCTCTGCGCCAGGCCAGCCAGGCTCTGCTGGGAAAGGAAGGGAGTGGGAAGAAAGTGAGCAGTGTCCGAGCCTCAGGAGCGCCCCCTCCCTTCCGCCTGCCCCGTCCCCCTGCTTGAGCCGTGAGCATTGGCTGGGAACTGAGAGGAGTCGCAGCTGTTGGCATGAAACCTCCTTCTCCCCGACCTGGGAGGCGGGGACCAGCAGATAATCCTACCCTTTCCGAGCCTTCGCTGCACCGAGGCTCAGCCAGCTCGGATTTTATAAAAAGGAATTAAAATCTCCAAACGTGTGTGTCTTTGTGGAACGCCGCGGGGATGGCGGGGGTCGGCGGGAGCGGAGAGGGGAGGCCTCCGAGGGTCTGGCTTCGCAGCGAAGACTGTTAGGAAACCAAATGCCACCAAGACTTGCCCAGCTTGCGACCCGGCTAGAAGGTCGCAACGTTCCCCCGAGCAGGCTCTCCTTGGGCCGGGCTCCCGGCACCCCGCTGCGCAGTGTTCTGGTCTTTCATCACCTGCTTCCAACGCGGCCTCCGGGGACGCCGGAAGGGGCGGGGCGCGGGCCGCCGCGAGCGGAAGTGACGCCATTCCTCGTGGGAACGCCATGGCAGCGACGCTGAGAGCCGGGGCTGACGCCCGACATGCCCGTAAAACCCAGGATGCCGGGGCCGGGGAGCCCGGGGCAGCGACCCACAGCCTACCGAGGGGTGAGGACCGGAGGCCCGCGGGGCGGGCCGTGGGGGGCGAGCGCTTCCGGGGTTCGGACGCGCCGAGTCGGGTTTCTACAGAACACGCGGAAGGACCGCGGTTCCTGGGGGTTTGGGTCCGGGTCAGCGAGTTCCTCGGATGCTTACTGAGCATCCGTCAGCAGGCACAGCCCTGGCTGCCGGAGATGCCGCAGCGAGGGACAGCCTGGAGTTTTGCTTTCAGAAAGGGCGGTGAACAATAAAAATAAAAAGGCAAGCAACGCCTCACATCAAAAGGCAGACGCCGAGTTGTGTTACTGGGAGGTAGATGTTGTGGCGTGTGGATTATATCAGCTTCCTGAAAAGGCGGCAAGGGCTGTGAAGAGAAATAAGGCAAGGGAGGGGTAGCAGCTTCTCATGAGGTAGTCAGAGAAGGCCGCGCGGCGGAGGGGGCAGCGACACAGATCTGGGGGAAGCCCCCAGGCAGAGGCGGTGGCCAGTGCCAAGGGGCTGAGGCTGGAAGCTGCCTTCCCAGGACCTGCCAGGAGGCCTGATGCTGGGAGGATTAGTGGGGCATGCGATTGGAAACTTTACATGGGGCCAGGTCGTGTGGGGACCTGGGGCATTGAGAGATGGACGGCTTCATGGAAGCCACTGGGGAGCTCAGTTTGTGGCAGTGATAAGATCAGGATTCTTCTTCGTTGCCTCGGGCTAAAGTGAGGAGCAGAACTTTGAGAGCGACTGGAGGTCCAGTGAGGTCCGTGCACTGAGAGACGCTGAGTCCATGGACGGGACGTTGGCCGTAGTGACCAAGCAAGGGAGCCAGAGAGCCTGTGCGGAAATCTGTGAAGAACCAATTTAATTTTTTAAAGATATTATTTATTTATTTGAAGGGTAGAGTTACAGACAGAGAGAGGGAGAGACAGAGAGAGGTCTTCCATCCACTGGTTACTCCCCAGATGACCATGATGGCCAGAGATAGGCCAATCTAAAACCAGGAGCCGGGAGCTTCTTCCAGGTCTCGTATGTGGGTGCAAGGGCCCAAGCACTTGAGCCGTCATCCACTGCTTTCCCAGGAGCATTAGCAGGGAGCTGGGTTGGAAGTGGAGCAGCCGGGACTCAAACCAGTGTCCATATGGTATACCGACACTGCAGGCAGCAGCTTAACCTGCTACACCACAGCACTGGCCCCTAAATAAGTAATTTTTTTTTTTTAAAGGAACATCTCTTGCTCACTTTGGCAGCACATATGCTAAAATTGGGGTGATACAGAGATTAGCACGGCCCCTGCACAAGGATGACACCCAAATTTGTGAAGCATTCCATATTTTTAAAACAAACAAAAAATAAATAAATAAAAAGGAGCAGCCCAGGACTAGGGCTGTGGTGCAGTGGGTTACAGCCTCGGCTACAGGAGCTGAAGCCCTAGAGCCACCTTTCACTGCTTTCCAGGAGCGTCAGCGGGAACCCGGATCCTGCGTAGATCAGGATGAAATCCCAGGCTCTTGGCTTTGATTCGCCAGCCATTGTGGCCAGTCAGAGAGTAAACCAGCAGATGGAAGATCTCTCTCTGTGTGTCTTTGTCTCTAACTCTGCCTTTCAAATAAGTAAAATCTTAAGGTTTATTTAGTAAATAAATAAGTAAGTAAGTAAATCTTTGAGGCCAGTGTTGTGGCGTACATAATAGGCTAAGCCTCTGCCTGCAGCACTGGCATCCCATATGGGCGTCTATTTGAGACCCAGCTGCTATACTTCCTATACAAATCCCTGCTAATGTGCCTGGGAAAGCATTGGAAGATGTGCCACGTCCTTGGGCCACTGCACCCACTTGGGAGACCTGGAAGAAGTTCCTGGCTTCGGACTGGCCCAGCTCCAGCCACTGGGGTATTTGGGAAGTGAACCAGTAGATGGAAGATCTCTCTGTCTCTGCCTCTCCCTCTCTGTAACTCCACCTTTCAAATAAATAAATACATCTTAAAGGAGTGAACCAGCAGATGGAAGATCTCTCCTCTCTTCCTTTCTCTCTAACCTTGTCTTTCAAATAAACAATCTTTTAAAAAAAGAAAGATCTGCCATTTGCTGGTTTATTTTGCAAATGCCAGCAACAGAGATGGGCATTATGACAGCAGGTTAAGCTGTACTTGGGATGCCCTCATCCCATGTCAGGGTGCCAAACCTTGTTTCTGATTGAGCTTTCTGCTAGTAAATGTGAGAGGCAGTAGATGATGGCTCAAGTGCTTGGGTCCCTGCCATGTATGTGGAAGACTGCATGGACTTCCTGGCTCCTGGCTTCCTCCCGGCCCAGCCACAACTGTTACAGGCATTTGGGGTGCAAACCGATGGATGGAAGGTATCTGTGTTTCTGCCACTCTGCCTTTCAAACAGATAAAAAATAAATGCACATTAAGAAATAAAAAAAGAAGGAACTGTGGCTTGATCTGCTTCTGACCTTAGGCATACTCCTTCCTTAGCAAGTTGAGGCCCCAAGTAGATGAACAGCTAGGGAGTCAGGTGGTGGTGTAGCCCCTTCACAGCCTTGCCATCTGGGAGCTCCAGTAGTTATTGGGGTGCTGGTGTCTCTCAGGAGTGGGAATCGCTGAGCTGAACCATGTCCCTCCTCCCCTGCCACTCCCACAGATATGTCTACCTTGTCATTTGAAGAGCTGTTGGAGTTGCAGAGCCGAGTGGGGACTAAGGCATACAAGCAACTGGTAGTCGCAAACAGCACGAAGAAGCAAGGTTCCAGACCACGCGTGCAAAATGCGTGTGTCGCAGATAAGCACAGGTGAGCAGCAGCGTCTGTCCTAGGGGCTGGAGGGTACCTGGTACCTTAATAGGCATCTGCTTTTTTGGAGGGGGCCGGCAGGTGGAAATCTTCTGACCAAGGCAGGAATCCCCTCGAACTGTCCTTCAATTTCACCATAGGCCTCTGGAAATGTCGGCCAAGGTTCGAGTGCCATTTTTACGTCAAGTTGTTCCCGTCAATAAAAAGGTGAGAGGAGGCAGGAAGCAGTTTCTCAGGAAAGGGAGACCAAACGATGTGTTCTAAATTCTCACTGTTCTCTCCAAAGGTGGCCCGGGACCCCCGCTTTGATGATCTGTCAGGGGAATACAATCCTGAGGTGTTTGATAAAACATACGAATTCTTGGATGGCATCCGAGCTAAGGAGAAAGAGGTATGCGTCGTGAGACTCGTCCTGGGCTCAGCTTAGAGCGTTGGGCAGAGGAGAGCAGTGGGCAGGTGTAACTCTTGAATTTGGTTGGAATAGTCAAATCCTGGCTCATCAGTCGGCTGAGCGACTGTGGCCATCAGCACCCGACCTCTTTGCTTTGGTGTTCTGATCACTAAAAGGGTCGTCATAACCCTGTCTCCCAGTGTTACTGAGTTGCTGTATATGAGCCCCCTAGAATAAAGCTGACAGTCGCTGAGTGCTGTCTGTCGTGTTGCCTTGCGGATGTGCAGCTTGTGAGAAAGCAGTTGAAGAAGCACCGTTCTGGGGAGGAGCGGGAGAAGCTGCAGCAGCTGCTTCAGCGGATGGTGAGCGGCGGATGAGGGCCAGTGGCTGGGAGAGCGCTTCAAGGCAGCGGGCGAGGTCCTCCTGCTCACGCGTCCCTGCCCTCTGTCTTCGCTCCTCAGGAGCAGCAAGAAATGGCCCAGCAGGAACGAAAACGGCAGCAGGAGCTGCGCCTGACCCTGAAGCGCGAGCGGCGGGCTCGGGCCCAGCAGGGCCACCGGCCGTACTTCCTGAAGAAGTGTGAGTGTGGCACAGCTCTTGCAGGCTGCTTACAGGGACCATGGGGGCATCCAGCAGATGCCTTCAGGGAACCCATGGTGGCTCCATTCCAGGGTAACGCGGAGAAAGAGAAATAATAGGAGTTGTGTCTGGGCTGGTATACCTAACTAGATGATGGCGGGAATCGTTGCTTTCTCTGTGTTACACACGCCTCTGGCTCCCCCAAGCTGGGTCAGGTGCGTGGGAGGCGCCCTCGTTGGTTGGGTTGAGTAAGACTGGCATCGTATCAAAAGTCAGCTCGCTCACACACCCTCTGAACTCCAGGGGTTGGTGAATGGCGGGCAGCGTGGTGGCCGGGAGGCGCTGACCTGGAGAAAGGGGAAGGAGGTGGACTTCCTCGTTCACCAGCTGGCTTTCTCTGTGTCTGCAGCGGAGCAGCGCCAGTTGGCCCTGGCTGAGAAGTTCAAGGAGCTGAAACGCAGCAAGAAGCTGGAAAGCTTCTTGAGTCGCAAGAGGCGCCGAAATGCAGGCAAGGACAGGAGACATCTGCCTCTGAGCAAAGAGTAGTCGGGAACTGCCGTCTGCCCTGCTGCTGCCCAGGAGAGATGGCTCTGTGGGGCAGCGTTGGGCTCGGCCTGTTCTGGTTCCTTCCCGTGGACACGCGAGGATCACAGCTGCCCTTGAACTCGCTTGGCTCAGAGGAGTCTGGAGGGCTCTCGGACCGTCCCAGGGCTGGACAAGGAGAGCAGCTCAGCCTTCTAGACTACACTGCCTCTGCTTGGATCTGCTCATCATCACGGCCCCCTGTCCTTGCCGATGGTCGCAGTACAAAACCAGAGGGGCTATGGAATCCATTCAGGCCTTCCAGGCCTGAGACTGTGTAGGAGCCGCTTCATAAACATTTTTGTTACTCGCTTTTTTGTTCTTGTCATCATGCTTATTCGTGAGCTGTGTGAGTGGCCTAGGTGTAGTGGCTGTGTGTGGGAGTAGGCAGCAAAGGGCCTCGTAGGCCGGGAAGTCAGGTCAGCCTCTTCTACTTAATCTGCTTCCTCCAAAGATGACTCAGTCGTGTACAGGGGGACAGTCCCAGGCTTGGGTTTGCATGAACCGGGGAGGCAGAAAGTGTAGACAGAGAGCTTCCACTCAGACCTCAGAAATGTCTTTCTGATGAAACGTCGTGGAACACGAGCTCACAGTTAAACACACAGCATGCTGGGAGAGAAACGGCCATGAGCAAGAGTTGTTGGGAACAACAGGCAATAGAATCAGACCAGGAAAGATGACACGGGGTAGATGACAAAATAGAAAATGTAACACTCAGGTTTAAAGGAGAAGTATGACTAATGAATATCAAAAGGGACCAGGCTGGTTTGATTAAAAAGTGAAACTTTTAGGCTGGCACCGCGGCTCACGTGGCTAATCCTCTGTCTGCGGCGCCGGCACACCAGGTTCTAGTCCCGGTTGGGGCACCAGATTCTGTCCTGGTTGCTCCTCTTCCAGCCCAGCTTTCTGCTGAGGCCCAGGAAGGCAGTGGAGGATGGCCCAAGTGCTTGGGCCTTGCACCCGCATGGGAGACCGAGAGGAAGCACCCAGCTCCTGGCTTCAGATCGGCGCAGCATCAGCCGATCTCCGTCAGCGTCAGCGCAGCAGCCATTTTGGGGGTGAACCAACGGAAGGAAGACCTCACTCACTCTCTGTCTAAACTCTGCCTGTCAAAAGATAAGAAAAAAAAGAAAAAAAAACTTTTAAAAGTGAAAATGCACTAGCTGAAGTCAGAAATGTTATTTTAAGCAGCAGATTAGACTTCTCCCTAAAGGGAAAATGAACTGGAAGTAAATCAGAAGAAATTAGAGATGGAGTACAGAAAGACAGAAATGGAGACTAAGGAAAGATGGTTTTGCAAGGAAGGTGCAGTGAGAAGGTTTGACACATACAGTTCCAGAAGGAGAGACTGAAAGATGCTGAGAATTGGGCCCAGCGTTGGAAGAGGGGCTAAGATACTGCTTGGATGCCCATATTCCATATCAGTGCCCAAATTCAAGGCCCAGCTCTGCTTCTCAGCCTGCTTCCTGCTAATGCTCTCTGAAGACAACAGATGATGTCCCCAATGCTTCAGTCCCTGCCACCCACGTGGGAGAATCAAATTGTTGGCTCCTGGTTTTGGCCTTGCCCAGCCCAAGCTATTGTCAGTATTTGGGGAGTGAATCAGCAGCTGGGAGATCTGTCTACCTCTCTCTTTCTGCCTTTCAAATAAACATTTATTTATTTAAAAAAAAATGGGCTGAGGAGTGGGTGTTTGGAATAGTGGTTAAGTCACTGCTTGTGATGGGTCCCGCCTACACTTCTAATCCAACCTCCTGCTAATGTGCACTCTGGAGATGACAGATGATAGCCCTAATGCTTGGGTCCCTGCCACCCACATGGGAGAGACCCAGATGGGGAACCTGGTGCCTGGTTTCAGCCTGGCTTACCCTGGTTGTGAGCACTGGAAAGTGAACCAGTATATAGGAGCTCTGTCTCACTGCCTTTCAAGTAAATTTTTAAAACTGCTTACAAGCTGAGAATTTTCCAGAACTAGTGAAATTTGTAAGCTTTAATCAGGTGGGTGTTAACAGCACAACAGGTCAATAAACTGCCACCTATGATACCGGCATCCCATATAAGTACCAGTTCAAGTCCTGGCTATTCCACTTCCAATCCAGCTCCATGCTAAAGCGCCTTGGAAAGCCGCAGATGGCCCGAGTGTTTAGGCCCCTGGACCATGTTGGGGACCCGGATGGAGTTCCAGGCTCCTGGCTTCAGCCTGGCCCAGCCCCAGCCGTTACAGGCATTTGGGAGGTGAACCAGCAGATGGAAGACTGACCTCTGTCTTCCTTTCTGTAACTCTGCCTTTCAATTCCTTTAATTTTTTTTTTATTTATTTATTTTGACAGAGTGGACAGTGAGAGAGAGACAGAGAGAAAGGTCTTCCTTTGCCATTGGTTCACCCTCCAATGGCCGCCGTGGCCAGCGCGCTGCGGCCGGTGCACCGCGCTGATCCGATGGCAGGAGCCAGGTACTTATCCTGGTCTCCCATGGGGTGAAGGGCCCAAGCACTTGGGCCATCCTCCACTGCACTCCGGGGCCACAGGAGAGAGCTGGCCTGGAAGAGGGGCAACCGGGACAGAATCCGGTGCCCCGACCGGGACTAGAACCCGGTGTGCCGGCACCACAAGGCAGAGGACTAGCCTAGTGAGCCGTGGCACCGGCCTGTAACTCTGCCTTTCAAATAAATCTTTAAAGAAAAAAAGAATCAAGGGGCCGGTCCTGTGGCACAGCAGGTTAACGCCCTGGCCTGAAATGCTGGCATCCCATATGGGCATTGGTTCAAGACCCGGCTGCTCCACTTCTGATTCAGCTCTCTGCTATGGCCTGGGATAGCAGTAGAAGATGGCCCAAGTCCTTGGGCCCCTGCACCCACACAGGAGACCTGGAAGAGGCTCCTGTCTTCGGATCGGCACAGCTCTGGCCATTGCGGCCAATTGGGGAGTGAACTATCGGATGGAAGACCTCTCTCTCTGTGTGACTCTTTCAAATAAATAAATCTTTAAAAAAAGAACAAAAAGAATCAGGAAGTCTAATTAATCCCAAACAGGATTATTTTAAAAGGCTGGATAAATCACAAACTGTAGGACATTAGAAAACCCATCTTTTTTTTTTTTTTTGGCAGGCAGAGTGGACAGTGAGAGAGAGAGACAGAGAGAAAGGTCTTCCTTTTGCCGTTGGTTCACCCTCCAATGGCCGTCGCAGCCGGTGCGCTGCGGCCGACGCACCGCGCTGATCTGATGGCAGGTACTTCTCCTGGTCTCCCATGGGGTGCAGGGCCCAAGGACTTGGGCCATCCTCCACTGCACTCCGTGGCCACAGCAGAGAGCTGGCCTGGAAGAGGGGCAACCGGGACTAGAACCCGGAGTGCCAGCGCCGCAAGGTGGAGGATTAGCCCAGTGAGCCACAGCGCCGGCCAAAACCCATCATTTTAAAAGCTGCTTTAAGAGTAGAATTCATAGCCAGAAGAGCTAAGTTTGCTCTTTTTCAAAAAGACATTTATTTTACTTGAAAGGCAGAGTTACAGGAGAGGGAGAGACTGAAATATTCCACCTACTGGTCCACACTCCAAATAGCCACAACTGCCAGGGCTTAGAAAAGCAGTAGAAGATGGCCCAAGTGCTTGGGCCCTGCACCTGCGTGGGAGACCCTGAAGAGGCTCCTGGCTTTGGATCAGCACAGCTCCGGCTATTGCAGCCAACTGGGGAGTGAACCAGTGGGTGGAAGACCTCTCTCTCTGTCTTTCAAATAAATAAAATAAATCTTTTAAAAAAAATAAAGTCAAAAAACAGATTCTGACAACTATCCAATTCAGAACCACCGAGAAGGCTGAGGGAAGCTCTGAAAGGGGTGGGTCAAAGTGCAAGGTTCAGATGATGGTGGTTGGAAATCAATGTCCACTTCAAGGTGGTACTGGCCAGGGCTGCTGTGGCGGCGCAGTGGGTGAAGCTACCGTCTGTGATGTCGGCATCCTATATGAGCGCCAGTTGGAGTCCCCGGTACTCTGTTTCTGATCCAGCTCCCTGCTATTGTGCCTGGGAAAGCAGCAGTGGATCCCTAAGACCTTGGGCCCCTGCCCCGACCCTTGGGAAACCTGGATGGAGCTCCCGGCTCCTGGCTTCAACCTGACCTCTCTGGCCATTGAACTCATTTGGGGAGTGAACCAGTGTGGCTTCACCTGCTACACCACAGCGCCAGCCCCCAGAATCCCTTTTTTAAAAAAAGTTTGTTTTTAAAAAAGGTAGTGTTGGTTGCTCTAAGCCTTCAAACTGCTACTCTTCCCCTTCAGTGAGGATCCAGAGATGTTGGAAAAAGCTTGGCGCTTCAGTTATGTTGTTTTTATTCTAAGAGTTTTACTGTGATAGAATTCACATTTTCTATAATATACCCAGTTAAAGTGTGCAGGTTTTTTTTTTTAGCATATTCATAGGATTATGTAAACATTCCCACAATTTGGGAACATTTCTGACACTGCAGAAAGAAGCCACACCTCTGAGAGGCGGAGTTACAGAGGGAGAGACAGACAGAAGGGTCTTCCATCCGGTGGTTCACTCCCCAAGTGGCTGCAACTGCCAGAGCTGAGCCAATCTGAACCCAGGAGGCAGGAGCTTCTTCCAGGTCTCGCACGTGGGTGCAGAGGCCCATGGAGTTGGACAATCTCCCACTGCTTTCCCAGGCCATAGCAAAGAGCTGCATCAAAGTGGAGCAGCCAGGACTGGAACCGGCGCCCATATGGGATGCCAACACTGCAGGCAGAAACTTAATCTACACCACAGCACCGGCCCCCAACTCTGCCTTTTGAATAAGTACTTTTTTTTTTTTAAACTAAGCTTGTGTAAAGTATGTATTATGAAAAAACTAGGCTTAGATTTCAAAGTTTTGTGCTCTAACATAAACTTGTCTTTTGATTCCATCTCTGTGAACTTTTGGAAGGATTCTAATGGTGCAAAGCATGAGCGCCAGGTCCTCCGCAGCCCCGTTTTCTTGCCTCATCCTGAGGGCCTTCTCCCAGGCCTGTTCTCTTTCCTTTACAGACTCGGTTCCAACTCCCAGGCTGGGTGGCACACAGTTCCCTCTGGGTGGCCTCTGTGCCACCTGGCTCTGCTTCACCCTGCTCCCTGTCCTTCATGGCTGTCTCCTTGTCACCTCTGGGCTGCAAGAACCATGGATTCCTTCCCTCCTCCTCCAGGGCCCTGCCAAGCCACAGGGCTTCATCTGAGCCCTGAGTGCCCTCACCCGCCTGCCTCAGCACAGGTGGGGCCAGGGAGCCAGTCATGGCAGCAGGGGAAGGCCTGGCTTGCCAAGGAGGTTAGCTGGGGGTGGGAGTTTGAGGCCAGCATGCACAGCTCTGCACAGAGCAGCGAGGCAGGAAGGAAGAGGGGACGATGGGGTGAAGGTTGAGGGGAAGAAGTGACTACAGCTCCTCCCTATAAAGCTGGAGCTGTGGGGGTGGGTGCACTCAGGTTTCTAGGTGCTTGCAGCACCCCCAGGGGTCTCTCCCCTCAGTTTCACCCCACTCGCCTACCCTGGGGAAGGTACCCGTGAACTACCTTCAGTGCCAGGCTTGGTGGCCAAAATAGGGACTCGATGGCCAAGGCTTTGCTGTATCAAATGCTTCTGCACCTGTTACTCATCAGGGTTCCAGTGACTCTGGCCCAGTGCCACCAAAGAGGAAAACAAAGCCCTGCCTGATAACCACCAGCTGGCCAGGGGCCGAAGTGGGGGTTCAGGGCTCGAGCCTGCGGAGTGTACATGCATCAGAACGAGAAGGGGCTGAGTCCCACCTCAGCCCACGCAACCCGCTGCACCATGGAGCGTAGGGGGCAGTCACGCTGGACTGCTCCTTTCTCGCCACTCTGCCATCCTTACCCTAACAAGAATCCCGTGGTGTCAGTGCCAGAGAGCCCCTCCCCAGCCCCAGCAGCCACCACACACACACACACACACAGGCCACAGAATGAAACTCTTGCATTTTATTTCTGTAGAAAGCCCTGGCCTATATTCTTCAGACCCCGTCTCCAGGGCTACCGGAAGGTGGAAAAGCTCTGGGTGCCAGAGCAGGAGGCGTAGGGCACGCCCCGAGAGCGAATCTGCAGGGTGTGGAAGGTGAGCGGTGGGTTGGGGCCTGAGGAGCCCGGGTTCAGGGACTCCGTGTGAGGCTCCATCACAGTCACGGGGACCGCGTAGGCCAGCGTCTGGGGCCGGTCATCGTGGCGTCTCAGTGTGCCCTTGCTCAGCAGGTGCAGGATGCAGGAGAGGACGTCAGTGCTGCTGCAGGCGGAGCCCTTCCCAAGGCTGCTGAGCAAGCCCCGGGGTGGACACGGGCCCTTCTGCCAGGCCTCCAGCACCTGCAGGCAAAGCACGGGAGCACGGTTGGCAGTGCCCGGTGTACTAGCTGCCAGGTTAGCCACGGCCTAGGGAGGAAGCCGTGGGGGCCGTAGGGCTGCTCCCACCTCTCTCACACTCAGGCTGCACAGTGATCCGGAGGCCTCAACAATGGACCCTCCCCCTCCTCCAAAACCCCTCGGCTGCGCACCAGACAGACGAGCTGGTCGATGTGCAGCCCCTCGTCCCCGTGGGCCTTGAGGATGCGGACGATGAGGCAGTTCAGAAGGTTCCGTCTCTTCTCCAAGTTCCGGCCCCCTTCGTCCTCAGCTCTCAGGTAGGTCTGAGGCGGGATGAGCCACACGCTGCCCCTCCTTGGCCTGGGTTCCTCGCTGGTGTCTCGAACCTTAAGCACCCCTGAAATAAACACTGGCCACTTATGGGGGCCCCCGAGGAGGCTGGCCCTGGCTCAGAGTGGAGGCCCTGTGGCCCTGAAAGCATACCTCCTGGTATGTTCTCTTGCTCGTGGAAGTCCAAGGGGCCTCGAGAAGAGGTAAGAGGCCCGATCGCCTGATTCAGCAGGTCCGCAGAGAGCCCGGAGAGCGCCAGCAGGCTGTCCACGCAGACGGCCTCGAGGGGACAGGCGGAAGTATTCAGGGCTCCCCAGACAATGTGGAGGGGGGGTGGGAGGGGAGAACAGCGAGGCAAGGAGTAGGGGAGAAAGATAAAGGGCTGTGGGGAGAAGGGAAGGGTTGGGTCACCTTCAGATCGTTGAAATACAGCAGCAGCCACATCTGCACGGTGGACACGTGCAGGGTCTGGTCCCCAAACTGCAGCTCAGCCTGGCCCAGCCACGTCCACTGCAGTCGCCTCTGCATTCCGCGACCTAGAACAGGGTGGCTGACCTGAGAAGGTGCCAGGAGCGAGGGGACAGCACCAGGCTGCAGGGAGGGAGTGCTGTGGGCAAGCTGTGTCCCTGCTGATCCCTGCAGTGTGTGGGCTAGCACTGGTGCACACTATGGCTCCCCCCCACCCCCCGCTGACAGTCCCTGGAATCTGGAAGCCACCTGAGACTAGCCCACACCAGGCACCCTCTAGTCACCATCTTTGGGGTGGGGTGGCACATTTTTAAGAAAAACTTATTGGGGCCAGTGCTGTGGCGTAGCAAGTAAAGCCGCCATCTGCAGTGCTGGCATCCCATATGGGCGCCGGTTCAAGTCCCTGCTGCTCCACTTCCTATCCAGCTCTCTGCTATGGCCTGGGAAAGCAGTAGAAGATGGTCCAAGACCCGGAAGAAGCTCCTGGCTCCTGGCTTCGGATCAGCACAGCTCTGCCTATTGTGGCCAACTGGGGGATGAACCAGCAGATGGAAGACCTCTCTCTCTCTGCCTCTCCTTCTTTCCCTGTTTAACTCTTTCAAATAAATAAATAAATCTTTTAAAAAAGAAAAATGTATTTTCATTTATTTGAAAGGCAGAGAGAGACAGAGAGGAAGACCTTCCATCCACTGAGTCACTCCCCAGATGCTGCAATGGCCCTGGGGCGGGGCTATGCTGAAGCCAGGAGCCAGGAACTACCCCATCCACATCTCCCACATGGGCGGCAGGGGCCCAAGGACCTGAGCTGTGATCTGCTGCTTCCCAGGTGCGCATGAGCTGAAAGATGAGCAGGAAAGAGCTGGGACTCCAACCCAGGCACCCTCACTTGGGATGCAGATGTCCCACGGTTAGCTGCTGAGTCAAACACACACCCCCGCTGTTTCTAAGGAGATAACATCAAGAGGTGAGGCAGGACTGGGGCACTCATCAAGCTGGAATACTGAGACAGAGGAGACACTGCCCCCACTGGGCCAGGAGCACCCTGGGAAGGGCCTTCTCTGCTGTGTTGCCGCCTGGCCCAAGATCAGCCCCGCTGGGGTGGAGGGCACTCAGGACCACAGCTGACTGGCCAGGAAGGAGCCACATGTCCCAGTCTGAGAGAAGACGCTTTCTGGTGGCCTCAGGTGCCTCCTGCTGCCGTCATCCTCCCCCTAACCCACAAAGAGATGCCTGGGTCATCTTTAAGGACAGAAGCAGCGACCCGGAGACTAGTGTCTGACTGTGCCACCCCCCATGTAGAAACCTACACTCCAGTTCCTTCCTCACTGCCTAAGGAGTTCTTGTCCCTAAAGAACATCTCTTTCCCCATCAAGGCTCCCAACCCCAAGCTCCAATCCCAGCCCAAGGTCTTCTGGCCAGGCACAGGCCCCTCTGCCTGGTTACTTACTCCTGTTGTAGAAGTTGGAATATCGGTTCAGGGTGCCCCGCAGGTAAGCGGGCAGGCAGATTCTGGGGTCCATTGTGTGGCAGATGGAGGCGACAGGCCAGCAGCGGGGGGACAAGACGAGCACAGACACTTCTGGCATCACCCCTTCATAATAAAGGTCCTCATTCTCTTCTTCCTCCCCCAGATCCAAAGCCGCTACTGCTCCAGCAGCCTCCTTCTTCTTGCTCTCACACTCCTGGCTGCTGGCCTCTTGGCCCACCTGCAGGAGCACAGGGTTCCCAAATGCCGTGGCTTCCTCCAGTTTGCTCCACGCCTTTGTTCTCTGCCCATGTGCCCCCACCCCACTGCCCACCCCAGTCCCCAGCACCCACCTGGATTTTCTTCTCCGCGTCCTCCAGCCTCAGCAGCTCCTGGTCAAGCCGCTGGAGCTGGTACACGTGGAACTGGCGCTGCAGCTCCTCGGAGGTGCTCAGGCTCCGCAACATCTGCTGCGGGAGGCGGTTGGGGAAGCAGGAACCAATCTGCTCCAGCACGGCCCCCTCCAGCCAGCTCGAGCCCACGCCGAGGAGACGGTCTGACATATACTGCCTGCAGCAACACAGCCAGGGCCCAGCCTCATCATGGCCCGCCCGGCCCAGCCTGCCCGCCTGGCCCAGCCTGCCCACCACCATCTCCCACTGGCAGGTCCACACTCACTGGTAGTAATGCTCGAAGGTGGTCGCTATCTCCAGGCCAGAGAAAATGAGGACAGACTCTAGGCATCGCTGCAGCTGTGCCAGCATCTCCATCCCCCGCGTCCCACCGATCCGGCTGCCCTGGATCCGCTGGTCAATGTTCCGGGCAAACTGCTCGCTCACCTGGATGTCAGAAGAGCACAGGTGGAGCCTGAAGCTTCTTCCAACTTATTATGTAGGAAGATTACAATGTTTATTTATTTGAAAGGCAGAGTTACAAAACAAGAGACACACAATGGGGCTGGCGCCATGGCGCAGGTTAATCCTCCACCTGTGGTGCCAGCATCCCATATGGGCGCCGGTTCTAGTTCTGGCTGCTCCTCTTCCAGTCCAGCTCTCTGCTATGGCATGGGAAACCAGTAGAGGATGGCCCAAGTCCTTGGGCCCCTGCACCCACATGAGAGACTGGGAAGAGGCACTCAGCTCCTGGCTTTGGATTGGCACAGCTCCAGCCGTTGCAGCCATTTGGGGAGTGGACCAATGGAAGGAAGACCTTTCTGTCTCTCCCTTTCACTGTCTATAACTCTACCTCTCAAATAAAATCTTTAAAAAAAAAAAAAAAGAGACACACACACACACACACACAGAATATCTTCTGTTTGCTGGTTTACTCCCAGGTAGCCCCAACAGCCAGGGCTGGCCAGGCTGAAGCCAGGAGCCAGGAGCTTCTTCTGGGTCTCCCACGTGGATGTAGGGGCCCAAGCATTTGAGACATCGTCTGCTGCTTTCCCAGGCACATCAGCAGGAATCTGGATCAGAAGTAGAGCAGCTGGGCCTCAAACTGGCACCCATATGAGATGCTGGTATCGCAGGTGGGCTACATAGCAACACTTTATAAAATGAGGAAGTCAGTTCCATGCACAGTCGATGGCCGCAATGTGGTGTTCCTGATGAGATAGAGCCGGAGGACCCTCGGGAGCTTGGCCTCACGCTCCTGCTGTGCCGTGCCCTGCTTACCCAGTGTGCATGCACTTCTGTTATCATTTGCTTCACCGTGTGTCTTCCCTGGGAACACTGTACACCCTGAAGGGAGGACTTCCCCCATCTTCTCACTATTCTCTCTCTACTCTTATCCCAGTGCAGAGACAGATTATGTGCTTATTAAATATGTTCTTTAATTTTTTAAGTTAATGTAAAGAAAATAGAGGGGCGCCAGATTCTGTCCCGGTTACTACTCTTCCAGTCCAGCTCTCCGCTGTGGCCCCGGGAAGACACTGGAGGATGGCCCAAGTGACTGGGCCCTGAACCCGCATGGGAGACCAGGAGGAAGCACCTGGCTCCTGGCTTCAGATTGGTGCAGCGCGCCAGCCATAGCAGCCATTTGGGGGGTGAACCAATGGAAGGAAGACCTTTTTCTCTGTCTCTCTTTCTAACTCTGCCTGTGGGGGGGGAAAAATAAAAACAAAACAAAAGAGCAAAACCTAAGGGGGCCAGCGCTGTGGCGCAGTGGGTTAACGCCCTGGCCTGAAGCAACGGCATCCCATATGGGCGCTGGTTTGAGACCTGGCTGCTCCTCTTTCCATCCAGCTCTCTGCTATGGCCTGGGAAAGCAGTAGAAGATGGCCCAAGTCCTTGGCCCCTGCACCCACGTGGGAGACCCAGAAGAAGCTTCTGGCTCCTGGCTGCGGACTGACACAGTTCCGGCCATTGCAGCCAATTGGGGAGTGAACCATCAGATGGAAGACCTCTCTCTCTCTCTCTCTGCCTCTCCTGTCTCTGCATAATTCTGACTTTCAAATAAATAAATCTTTTAAAAATAATTAAAAAATAGGTCGGCGCCATGGCTCACTAGGCTAATCCTCCACCTTGCGGCGCCGGCACACCAGGTTCTAGTCCCGGTTGGGGCGCCGGATTCTGTCCCGGTTGCCCCTCTTCCAGGCCAGCTCTCTGCTGTGGCCCGGGAAGGCAGTGGAGGATGGCCCAAGTGCTTGGGCCCTGCACTCCATGGGAGACCAGGAGAAGCACCTGGCTCTTGCCTTCGGATCAGCGCAGTGCGCCGGCCACAGCGCGCCAGCTGTGGCGGCCATTGGAGGGTGAACCAACGGCAAAAGGAAGACCTTTCTCTCTGTCTCTCCCACTTCCACTCTGTCAAAAAAAAAAAAAAAAAAAAAAAAAAAAATTAAAAAAGAAAATAGATTTCATGTACTTCACAGGTACTGTTCTTATTAAATATTTGTGGACAGAACAGAGATGGTGGGGTAGGCACTACAGCACAGTGGGTTCACCACTTGGGACATCATCATCCCATATTGAGTGCCAGGTTTAAGTTCTGGCTGTTCTACTTACAATCCAGCTTCTTGATAATGTGCCTGGGAAAGCACCAAATGATGGCCCAAGTGCTTGGGTCCCTAACACCATGTGGGAGACCTAGACAGATTTCCAGGCTCTGGCTTTGGTCTGGCCCAGGCCTGACTACTGCAGGCATCTGGAGAATGAACCAGTGGAAGGAAAAGAATATATAAATAAATCTTTAAAATCTTCAAGGCCGGCGCCGCGGCTCACTAGGCTAATCCTCTGCCTAGCGGCGCCGGCACACCGGGTTCTAGTCCCGGTCGGGGCACCGGATTCTGTCCCGGTTGCCCCTCTTCCAGGCCAGCCCTCTGCTGTGGCCAGGGAGTGCAGTGGAGGACGGCCCAGGTGCTTGGGCCCTGCACCCCATGGGAGACCAGGAAAAGCACCTGGCTCCTGGCTCCTGCCATCGGATCAGCGCGGTGTGCCGGCCGCAGCGCGCCGGCCGCGGCGGCCATTGGAGGGTGAACCAATGGCAAAGGAAGACCTTTCTCTCTCTCTCTCTCTCTCTCACTGTCCACTCTGCCTGTCAAAAAAATAAAAAAAAAAAAATCTTCAAAAAATACTGAAGTAAATTACAGTATATCCATTACATGGTGCTTATGCACAAATAAAAAATGAGAACAAATAGGAACACTGAAAAATCTTCTATTTTAACAGTCAATAGAATATACGAGAGGCGAGCCCTGTGGCACAGGTTAAGCCGCCACTTGGGATGCCTGCAGCCCATGTCAGAGTGCCTGGGGTCAAGTCGGGCAGCAGCAGATGGCCTAAGTACCGTGCCACCCACATGGGAGACCCAGACAGTTCCTAGCTTCAGCCTGGCCCAGCCCCAGTTGTTGGGGGCATCTGGGAGCGATAAAGGAGCGATCTCTCTATCTCTCCCTTTTTATCACTCTTTCAAATAAATTAATTAATTTTTAAAGAAAACTAATCCAGGATGGGCAGGCAATTGGCACGGTGGTTAAGATGCCTGCATCCCACATCAGAGGGCCTGGCTTTGAGTCCTCGCTCTGCTCCTCATTCCAGCTTTCTGGTAATACACACCCTGGTAGGCAGCAAGTGATGGCCCAAGTGTTTGGATCACTGCCACCCACATGGGGAGACCTGGATTGCGTTCCAGACTCCTGGCTTCGGCCTGGCCCTGCCTCAGCTGTTGCAAGTGTTTGTGGAGAGAAGCAGTAGATAGAAGATCTTTGTTCCTGTCTCTCTGCCTTTCAAATAAATAGATTAATTAACTAATTAATTAAAATTTAGAGAACACAGGATACAGCAACACAGTTACTTGAGAAAATCATGCATCCTGGGGCTGGCGCTGTGGTGCAGCAGGCTAACACCCTGGCCTGAAGCGCCAGCATCCCATATGGGCGCCAGTTCGAGACCTGGCTGCTGCATTTCCAATCCAGCTCTCTGCCATGGCCTGGGAAAGTAGTAGAAGATGGCCCAAGTCCTTAGGCCCCTACACCCATGTGGGAGACCCGGAAGAAGCTCTTGGCTCCTGGCTTCGGATTGGCACAGCTCCAGCCATTGTGGCCATTTGGGGAGTGAACCATCGGATGGAAGACCTCTCTTTCTCTCCTTTCTCTGTGTAATTCTGACTTTCAAATAAAGAAATAAATCTTAAAAAAAAAAAAAAAAAGAAAATCATGCATCCTAACAGAAAAATACACATCAAGATATGCATGATAGTATGCTACAGGTCACTACTTTTTTTCTTTTTACTACTTTTCGCATTTTTCAACACCATGATTACATACAAATACACTGAACAGGAACGGAGAAGACCACCGTGCGGCAGGGGAAAGGTGAGGGGCAGTGGGAGACTTACGTGGGCAGCTCTGAGAAAAGGGAGCTTCAGCAAGGCCCCAGCACAGCCGTTCTGCAGTGCCAGCAGGAAGGCGGCCCGTGGCCCGAACAGCTCAGAGCTGGACTTCTGCAGGTTATAGAAGTGCTCACAGTAGCGAGGCACAAAATCGTCGTCCCGCCAGTGTGAGGTCAGAAAGCTGTGCACCTGGAAGGAAGGGGCAGGAGTAGGACGTGCCGGCACGCCGCCACCCCAGTGCCCCCATTCCCCGACGCCTGCTCCTGCCCACCTGCTCCTCCACCACGGCTCGCCAACAGCGCGTCAGATTTCTCATGATGCTGCTGGGAAGGCCCCTGGTGGCCAGGGAGCTCCAGTCGTGGCTTCTGTTTCTGCCCTCTGCGGAGACAGAGGAAAAGAAGACTCAGGAAGGGGTAGCCCTTCGGCTCCTGGATCCCTATCCAAGGGAGCACCCTGGGGCCTTTCCTGCCACACTGCCAGCCAAAATGATGTCCCTGGACATCATCCACAGCCCTGCAGGACGGACAGGCTTGGCACACAGGGAAGGGAAGGGAAGGGCCAGATCCTGTGGCGTGCTAGTGGGAGCCCAGGAAACTGATGCTGCCTGCCAGGATCCCCCACACTTACTGGGCCGAGGAGTGGCCACCACCGGAGGAGGCGCCTGGCAGGGCTCCACGTGCACCAGCAGGTGGGTGAGGCGGCGCACCCTTGAGGAGAAAGCTGCCGCACGGCTCTGGGGATTGTGGGCAGCCTCCCGACACTCCAAGTACTGGTCCAACAGCCAGCCCAGGGGGCTGATGCCATCCTCATCTGGAGGCAGAGAAAAACATGAGGTGCAGCATGTCTGCAAGGCAGCGGGAGAACCTGGCTGCACAGCAGTACAGAGAGAGCAGCCAGAGTGACACAGGGGACTGGGCTGCAAGATCCCCGCACACCTATGGTGTCAGTGGGCACCTGGGAGACGTGGGGAAGGGGACAGCCCCTGGGCTGTGACAGAGGGCACTGGGGTGATGACTTCGGGTACCAAAGGGCCAAGAGCATAACCCAGGTGGTTCTAGCGTACAGCCAGGTGCTGGTCAGTGGGGCTAGGCAATGTAAAGGGGGCCGGTTGGGGGGTGGTTACCGGGGGAGGTGATGTTCTGCACCAGGGGGCTGACCAGGGCCTCCCAGCAGGTCTTGCCCAGTGCTTGGGCAGCCTCATCATCAGGGAGGAAGTAATCAGCAAAATTCTGCTCCTGGCGCAAAGCCCCATTGAGTCTGGGGATGAGGACGGAGAAGGAAGGTGTCAGGGGCTTGAGGAGCAGGTCACCTGGTCAGCGTCCACCCAACCTGAAGTTGCTGGCTGACCCTAGCACCCATCCTAGAGCCCACCGGGTACTTTGGGGCTGCTGTGGGCTAACTGGCAGTCCCATTCCCAGCCCACCCATGAAATCTCATCCCTTTATCCTTTCTTCTCCTCTTACACTCCAAGCCCCATTAAAGCCCCATCCCATGGTCCCCATTGAGCCCTGCATGCCAGCCATTTGCAGTGAGCCCGCCTTGCACACAGACCCACGCGCATGCAAACATGCATGCACACACACGCACACACACGCACCGAGAACTCAGGTGCAGGAGGCTCCTACGGTTCTCTGCTATGTCTTGGCTCCAGGCCTGTGCGCGAACCATGTAGAAGAGGCGTGTGTGACGACACAGTTGCTCCCGGAACACTGGCCAGAATGTGGGCTTGGGCCCCAGCACCTCCACACCCCGAATGCGCGTGTCAATGCCACCCTGCAACACATATAGGCCTGTTTTCACTTACCGTCGTGGCATTGCTGGGGTAAGCCATGCTAACAAGCCTCCCCTCTAGGGCAGCCCCAGGCCCCAGCAGACACCCTGGTTTAAGATCAGCCACACTGACAGGGCTCAGAGCCTCACACCTGGGGGCCACACCCCATAGCCTTGGCCTCACCTGCTGGCAGCGCTTGATGCGGATCTGAATGACGGGCCAAGGGTGGGTGAGGTTCTCCAGGAGGATCACGCGGCTGGCACAAGGCATCACATTCACCTGCAGGGCGAAGACAGGGCCATTCCCGCCATATGCGTGGACAGGAGAGCTGAGTGCACCCGAGTGAGTTCATCCAGTTCCAGACCCTGCAGCCTGTCCCTCCCTTCTGTAGCCCAGGGATGGGTGGGGTCCTTGCTCAGGGTCTGAGGCTGTCACATAGGCACAGGGAGAAAGGACTCACTCTGCTTTCTGTGGGGGCACAAGACAGGAAGGAGTTTAGGAGTTTAGGGTATGAGTACGAAAGTGGATCCCGTGGGGGTGGGCTAATGGCACAGGGGTCCCTACTGAGTTGAGTTCCGTGGTAAGAGAGCTTGCATTGTCGCCCCCGCACACCACCACCCGGGCAGGCATGTAGCTTGAGTCCTCGCCAGCCACCAGCAGAATCAGCTGCCTACAGGTAGGAGAGGAGCCAGTGAGCACCAGCACCTGGCATACCCGAGCCTGGGAACTCTTTGGCCAAATTCAGGGAGTGGGAGGAGGCTTTCAGCAAGACACACAGCGCCATCTCAAGAAAGCATAGGTGTGTGGCTGAGCACGTGTGCACCCGTGCGTGTTACCTGATGAGGACGCCCTGGCGCATGTGCAAGGTGATGAAGTGGGAGCCGGCGCTGCCGCTGGACTCCCAGTAGGTCTTGGGGTTGCGGTCCGTCAGCTTGCTGGCCCGGTGCGGGTTGGAGGACACCTCCACCTTCTCCCAGCACTTGTCCTCGTTCTCGCCCATACTGGAGCCTGGGGGTGAGTAGGGAGTGGTGGAGGGCACAGCCTGGAAGGCGCAGGTGTGGGGATGTGAGGCGAGGTGGGGGATGGGCATTAACCTTGGCACAGATATCTGAGGAACACATCAAAGAAGGGGATGTTGATGGGCCGGTGGGTTCGTCTGTGGTCTTCAATCTGGCCTAGCACCATCTGCAGCCGGAAGGTGGGTGAGAAGGGGGAAGGGAGGAAGGAGAAACATCAGAGATGCATGGAAACACGGTGTGGGAGAGGCCAGGCAGTGGTGGGACTTCCTTCATGGCATGGAGGAACAGGCCCAGGCTCCTGGGAGCCACCTAGTCTCAGGCACGCACCCCTCCCAACCACTGCTCACACAGGGCTGAGCCCACGAACTTCCCTCCTGACCTGGATGCAGCCCCCCAGAATGTTGGTAATGAGTTTCCGGTACAGGTGGGCATGCTTCTCGCACTTGAACACCACGTCCCGTAGCTCCTGCGCCAGCTCCAGCTTCCCCAGATGCTTCTCCAGGGCCTTGGAGATGGCATCTCGGGCTCCCAGCTGGTTCAGCACCACGGCGTAGTCCCGGCTCGCTGAGGTCAGGTGGTGCAGGAAAACGATCAGCTCCTGGAGCACCTGGATGGCACATCAAGGGGCAGGTGACCACAGGGGACAGAGCAGAGCCACAAGGGCATCCGCAGTACAGAGCCACTGTGCGCTATGTGCAGGGGGCGCTGTGGTGAAAACAACAACAGTGAGGAACTAAAAAGACAGGGATGGGAGAGGTGAGAGCCAGGTGGGATTAGAGAACCAAAGACAAACTGAAATGAATGGAAAATGCCAAGAGGTGCCCGGCCTCCCGAGGGATATACACTAATGACGTCAGCAAGAGGAGCAGATAGCAGACTTGGGTTTCTTCAGGTCAGGTCCAGTGGACCCAAGCACCAGCTGCAGGACTGTGTGGAGATGTGCAGGCCCCAGGCACAGATGTGCATGGCTCGGGCAGGGGGACCCAAGGAAGGACAAGGTGTGTGTATGGACACTCAAGGAGTCCACCTCAGAAGCCTAAACCTGGCTACCAGCCAAAGGTGCGGCCTGCAGACACCCACTGCACCACAACCCTCGTTCTCTGACCGCGTCTGTGACCAGGCGCTCTCTGTAGCTCTCACAGGAGATTCTGGTTCCTGATGGTCCCCTCTGCTGCCTCCATCCCCTTTCTCCCACGCCCCGGGCCGACAAGAGCATCGTTAAGGCTTTCATGTAGCATATATAGATTCTCTGGTATAAGCAAGGGGCCGCTAAGTGAGACTGCACACTTGGGTTTATTGATATTTGCACAAGGAAACACAGGAAGGGTACCTAAGTTAACACAAGCAGTTAGCAATAAGGATGGCAGGTGTGAGCAAGAACGCTCAATGTATACCTTGTTACATCGTTTTGATTTGTGAACCGTGTGAGTGTGTTACCTATTTAAAAAAATAAAATTCAATTTTAAAAACACAACTCAATGCAAGAGCACAAAGGCTCCGTCGTGTCCCCCACAGCGCTGCCCGGGGTGTCGGGCTCACCAGCGGCAGCCCCGGGCGTTCTCCCTCCCAGCATATCCCACAGCAGGGTGGGGGTACCTCTCGGTCGGTGTTTGGGGACCGCAGGCAAGCCATGCAGGCACTCATAGCCTCATGCCAGGGCAGTAGCAGTGCGTCGGGGAAGTCCACCAGCTGCTTCAGGATTCTGGGGAATTGAGAGGACACGGATGTGCAGGCAGCCACACGCTGACCCCTCTGCCCAGCCCTGCCTCTCACACCCCCTGACCTCAGAGCAGTCAGGTGCAGGGCTCTGTTGGTGGCTGGCGTGCCGAGGCTCTCCATCAGTGCGAGGAAGGGCTGGGGCTGACGCTGGAGCTGCAGCAGTAAGGGTGGGACCGCATGCTGCCGGCTGCTCTCTGAGCTAAGGGCTTGCTCCAGATCCAGGAGGATTTTCCCAGTGGGGCCGCAATCCTCTGCCAGACGCTGCAGAGGAGACTCGGGGCTCTTACAAGGGGCTTCTTTGGCTGCGGGAGAGGAGGAGCCGCAAGGGTTGGCCACTGTTAGTGACAGCGATCACAAAAGGACTGAGTCACAACTCTCAATCATGTTTTCTCATTTCTCCGAAAAATGTTTTTGATTTGTCTCCCTAAAAGTTAGGCTTGAAGATCTCATCTTACAAGATGTCATTAAAACATGTTATATTCTGTATTCTTAAGGTAGCTAAGCAGCTCTCTGCTTACAATCATCAGACCATGTCCTTAGATTTAAAAGCAAACAGTTTTTCTCTGCCACAAAAAGTTGGAGCTAGGGGCCAGCGCTGTGGTGTAGTGGGTAAAGCTGCCACCTGCAGTGCCAGCATCCCATATAGGCATCGGTTTGAGACCAGCTGCTCTGCTTCCAATCCAGCTCTGTGCTATGGGCTGGGAAAGAAGTAGATGGTCCAAGTGCTTGGGCCCCTGCGCCCATGTGGGAAACACGGAAGAAGCTCCTGGCTCCTGGCTTTGGATCAACCCTGCTCCAGCCATTGTGGCCATTTGAGGAGTGAACCAGCAGACAGAAGATTGATCTCTTTGTACTCTTCTAAATAAATAAACTTTTTCTTTTTTTAAAGTCTGTTTTATTTTTGAAAGGTAGAGTTACACAGAGGTCTTCCATTTGCTGGGTCACTCCCCAAATGACTACAACGACTGGGGCTGGGCCAGCCAAAGCCAGGAGCCAGGAGCTTCTTCCAGGTCTCCCACATGGGTGTAGGAGCCCAAGCACTTGGGTCATCCTCTGCTGCTTTACCAGGTGCATAAGCAGGGAGCTGAATCAGAAGTACAGCCGGGACTCAAACCAGTGCCCGCATGGGATGCTGGCACTGCAGGTCAGAGCTTTAACACACTACACCATAGCACCGGCTCAATAAATAAATCTTTTAAGCCCCTGTATTCATGTGGGAAACCCAGATGAGGCTTTTGGCTACTGCTGGATGGAAGATCTCTCTGTCTCTCCCTCTAACTCTGCTTTTCAAATAAATAAATGTTTTTTTAAAAAATGCAAAAGAACAATTAATTTTTTCTTGATTTTTATCTATTTTCATTTTATCTGAAAAGCAGAGAGACAAAGAGAGAGATCTTCCATTGTTGGTTCACTCCCCAAATGCTTGCCAACAGCTAGGGCAGGCTGCAGCCAGGAGCCTGGAACTCAATCCAGTCTCTCCAGAGGGGTAGCAGGCACCCAGGTACTTCAGCCATCCCTTGTTGCCTCCCAGGGTATGCATTACTATGAAGCTGCATCGGAAATGGAGTAGCTGGAATTCGAACCAGGTGCTTCAACAGGAGATGAAGGAATCCTAAACAGTAACCTAACCTCTGCACCAAATATTCCCACCTGAGGGCTTGTTCAAGGTTGCAAACATCTCTTACAATTTTCTAACTTTCCATCCTCCTTCATTCTTTGATGGGAAGACATCTACTTCATTTGTTATGATCTCCAAGTTTCAAATTCTTCCTAAAGTGCCACTTTTTTCAAAAAAATTAGATTCATCCATTTACTTAATTATCTGAAAGGCAGAGTGATAGGCGGGGTGTGGTGGGGAGGGGTGATGTGGAGACAAAGAGTGACAGTAAGCAACAGCCAGAGCAAGAGAGACAGAGATCTCCTGTCACTCGTACACTTCCCAAATGGGCACAACAGAAGTCAGGAGCCAGGAATTCCATCCAGGTCTCCTCTGTTGGTGGCAGGGACTCAAATACTTGGAGGGACTATCTCCTGCTTCCCAAGCACTTTAGCAAGGAACTGGACTGGAAGTGGAGCAGCCAGGACTTGAACTGGCACTCATGGGATGCAGGCTCCCTAAGCAGCAGCTTAACCTGCTGCACCACAATGCCTGCCCTCTAAGAGGCCATCCTGCCCAGACAGCGCTGCGCAACTATTAGCACAGACAGTTCTCCTGCACCAGTGCCCTCCGAAAGCAAATCTGCACAGCTGCTATCTTTGTCTGCATCTACCTTGAGCTCTAGCTGTGTCTTCTGATTCCTGGGGCGGGGCCCGGGCTTCCAGCAGGACATCTCGCTCAGCTTCTACAGAGGATGCGTAGGCCACTTGCCCTAACAGGGCTTCGGGCCCATACTTCCTGTAGATACGGCAGTTGAGCAGGTCCCTAAGGGCGCTGTCATCAAGTTTCTGTGGCAGAGACAGCAGCAGGTCCTGGGCCAACTCTATGGGGACTACCAGCTCGGCCAGGATCTCGTCATCCAGAATATGCTACCGGGGAGAGAAAGCCGTCATTGCAGGCAGCCCTGAGGACTCCCAGGCTTCAGGGCGACCTGGCAGGGCCAGGGGTCTCTGCATACACACCCCTCCCTCACTGTGAACCTCTCATGGCTGGCAGCTGGCTCCTCCCAGAAAGCTAACCCACTCCTTCCACCTCCCAACATTCCAGACCCCACTGCCCACCCTGCGCCTCCCAAATGCTCTATCACAGTGCAGCACTCGCAGTGCAGCCCTCCAGCCTCCAGGGGTCTCTACCTCTCCATCCAGGTTCTCCTGGAGGAGCTGCAGAACATCCTGGTGGTCAGACTCGCCCAACTTCCTGACGAAGAAGAGGAGCTCCCACCACTCAGCCTGGGTCAGGTGCTCCCTCTCCTCAGCATCCTCATCCTCGGGCGGCACATAAGGCGCAGCATGGAGCTCGGTCATGGGCTTCCAGCGCAAGGAGGGCAGGGCTGTGGAAGTGGGCCACGCGCACAGGATGTCACCCAGCCCAGACTGCCTCTCGGCTCCGGGCTGACCCCTGCTTCCTCCCTGAGCTCACCTCGATCCAGAGCTCCACTGATCATCGCCCTCTGGTACTCATCAGCTTCAACCATGTCCTCCATGTCTTCCTCAAAGCCTAAGATCTCCAGCATGTGCCAGTGCACCCAATAGGTGCGGCCTGTCGACTCCCAGAATACCTGCGAGATGGGGGAAAGTGAGAGGGAGAGGGAAGAGGGCTCACGGATGACCGGGTGTGATCCAGCGATGAGGACTTAAGCCCTTAGGGTGACCGCTTGGTCAGGTTTGGAAAAATCTCCATAGAACAAATACATGCACTCAAAGGACGCCTTTTCCTTTGGGGGATGGGTCTCCTTTCACCTGTTCATTGATGGCCTTTGTCCCGACACTTCCTCCTGGCCTCAAGCACCCCATCTCTCTAATCTTGACCTCTTAGGGAGCCTTGCCGTCTCGTCTCCTAAACACAGACACCACATCCTCCCTCTCCAGTGCGGACGCCTGTCACCACCTTGGTCTTCCTGAGGATTCTCTCCCGGGATAGTCCACTGGAGCTCCCTCATCCCGAGAAGGTCCCCAGCAGTGTCCCATCACTGGGCACCGCACACCCACCTGCGCAGGGGGCACACCGCTGTTGCTCTGCTGGAACTCGCCCTCATCGCCAGCACTGATCTCCTCGAAGTTATCCAGCATCCGCACGCGCATCCCCGGCTCCAGCGTGTCCCGCACATACAAGGCGTAGGTATTGCCGCTTGCAAACTGAGAGCGAGGGCGAAACCGCCTTGACCGCCTGAGGGCGGGCTGAGCCTCGGTGGGTGGGAGCTGAGGGTCCCCATCCGCCACCTGAGGCTGGAAGATGGAACAGGGGGACCGTGGAGAGCTCCCTGGTCTGTTCCAGGCCCGGTCCCAGCGCATGGCCTGCACCAGCTCTGAGATCAGGGTACCCATGGCCATGCTGTACTCCAGCTCCAGCCGAGCCCTGTCCCCACTCAAGTCTTCAGGAGCAGAGTTGTTCTGGGCGCCCGATTCTCCAGCATTGTCGTTCAGCTGATCCAGGAGGGAGGTGACATGCAGATAGTGCTTCACCAGGGAGAAGAGCAGCCTTCCCGGGACCTGCGGGATGCAACTCGTGGTCACACCCGCCTCGTCCCGGCTTTAGTGCCCCTCTCGGTAGCATCCTCTGGAGACAGCTACTGAGGCCCAGGCCCCAGATCTTGCCCACAGCTTCCCCACCTGGCCCTCACATGATACCTGTGGCAGCTGAATGCCCTCGAAAGACATGGGATGTTCGGCGAGCGTGGCCTGTGCAAACAGTGCTAGCAGAGCACAGCGGCTGTCAAAATCCAGCTGCTTCTCAATGGCCTCTTGCTGGCTCAGTGACAGAAGAATCTGGGTCCGGGTCCCTGCAACCCACACTTCAATTGGTGACGACTCCCTAACCTCACCTTTCCCAGGCATCTCGCCTGAGCCCTCTGTGCTCCCACTCCAGTCCTCCTGCCACCACATGATGGCAACATGGTAAGCTTCCAAAGCCAGTTTACTCTCTCATCCCGACACACACATGGCAGAGTCTAAACTCTCTGCACAAAAGACCAAGTCATATAAGGTTCTCCAGGATGCAGTCTTTTCTCTTTCTGCAGAGATACCTTGGCTCAATCCTCCCCCACCCCCTGCCACGCCTCCATTCCCTTTCCCTCCAGCATAACTGTTTCCATTCTAACAAGGCCAGGCTCCTGCCACAGCGTCCCGAGTCCCTGAGCTGACCCAGCCTGTCTCCTGCCTCCTCTCCCTCCCCGACACAGCCCCTCACCAGCATCATGGGAGGACAGGGCTTGTATCATCCGGCCTGCGCTCCAGCGGATCTGATAATCGGGACTATTCAACATACGCATGAGCAAGTCCAGGACCCTGGGGTCTTTGAATATGCCAGTGAGGGGCTCGATGCTGGCGTAGGCGCTGAGCACGTGCACCGTGTGAAGCAGAGGCGCAGGAGGGGTGGCGCCCACACACTCCTCCAGCTGCCGGAGGGCCCTCTGGATCAGAGACTTCACGTCCGTCTCCATCTCGCCCAGCACAGACTTGTCCAGGGCCCCAGTCTCCGCCGCGGACTCCTGCGAGGGCCCGACCACCTGGCCGTCCTCGTCCAGCATCTTGTGGCAGTTGGCGTAGATCTCATCGTTGGACATCCACAGCAGGATGTGCTCAGCTTTGCAGTCCACTTGGCCAGAGCCCGCTTCCCCCTCATCCCCACGCCTGAGGATGAGCCAGCGGATCTGGTACTCGGGGTGGCCGTCGTGGCCCACGCGCTGGCGGATCAACTCATCAGGATAGGCGTGCAAGCCGGGCCCCAGGGGGACCCTGAATTCCCTGTAGCGGAGTTCTCCCACCATCTTGGCACCTTGCACACACAAGGAAGAGAAAACAGGCAAGCTGTGGTTGAGAGGGGCGGTCAGGACACCAAGGCCGTGCAGGAGTTGGAAAAGCAAATGTAACAGCAGCTGCTGGGCCCGGGAGTTGCTATCGCTCGCGGGGTGGGGCAGGCCTCAGCGGCGTACACTGGGGTGTTTGTTAGGAGGGAGCATAAAATTCGGGGGCTCTGCGGCCAGGAGGATTGGTTTGGAATTGTGGAAGAGGGATGGTGGGGGCAGGGCGGCCTTGGAGTTGGGACGGGCGGAGAAGGGGGTGTGTTCGGTAGCGAGCTGGGGCGGGAGATCCCGGGCGTGGGGGGGGGGGCAGGCGCGCCAACTCTAGGGGCTCAGCTCGGGAAGCGGGGTGGCAGAGACCCCGAGAACTGGGCGCCGGCGGCACTTCTGTGGCAGCAAGGCTGGCGGGGAGCCGCGAGGCCCGCGAGGCCCGCGCGGCGGACACAGCCCGGGGCTGAGGGGGCGCGAGGCTCGGCACGTCAGGGCAGCGCGGCCGCGCGGGAGAGGGGTCCAGGCCGGAGAGGGGCAGCCCGCGGCACGGCGCGGGGAGGCGGCCACGAGGGCCGGGGAGCTGGGGGCGGCAGCGGGAACAGGCGGGCGGGCGCCAACCCAGGGCAGGGGCAGGGGGCCGCGGCGGGGCTCTGGCCACCTCAGAATTCCACCGGGTCCTGGCGCGACGCCTGTCCTTCGCAGAGCCAGGGACGCCACACGGACGACGGCGGCGACGGCGGCGGCGCTGGCGGAAGTTTGCGCCCGCCCGGGCTCCCCGAGGGGGTCGCGGCGTGGGGCGGGAGGGGGCGTGTCCCCGCCGGGCGCGCAGGGGGCGTGGCGCGCGGGGGGCCGGCGCCCGGGGCAAGTGCCTGGTCTCGCGGCCGCCGGGTGGGGCGGAGCCTGTTCCCCGCCGGCGGCGCCCGAGCCCAGCCCTGGGGCTCCGCTGCCCGCCCGGAGCTAAGAACTGACTTCCGCCGTCCCCAGCGGAAAACCTGGGGCCCTGAGAGGACGCCGGGGCGGAGCCGCGAGTGCCACCTCGGCGGAGCGCCGCACCTCCTGCTCTGCGCCGCCCTTTCCTCTTCCTTTCTGTCCTCCCGCCAGCCGCCGCCGGAAGTGCCTTCCCCGTTTCCCAAAGCGGGGACTGGGAAGAGCCTTGGAGGTCATTCATTCCTCCCACCTCTTGTTACGCGTAAACGGAGTGGGGGCGGCCCCAAACCGTCCTTTCCTTTCTCCCCCTGCCCCACTGGGTTGTAGCTTTTTTTCATGTCCGGTCTGTACCGCCACTACCCCCTCAAAGCAAAACAACAACACAACACCAGGGCAGTAAAGGATAAAAATGGGGAGGCGTTTTATTAGTCAGGGATGTCAGCTTCGGGCAGCAATGGAAGGCAGCTTCACGTAACTCTTCATGGGCGGCAGCGGGCGAATCTTCCGGCCAGCCCAGCCCCCCTTGCGCTGCCACAGCCCGCTGTTAGGCCTCTTGCCCAGCCAGCGGTTGCGACCGGCCTTGCCGATGACCCGTTTGTTGTGATCAACATTGGACACTCGGCCTACCGTTGCTATGCACGTTTCCAGCACCTGCCAAGAGAAAGCAGATGGAGCCAAACGCTCCGTGGAGGGGCAAGAGCCCGGCAGGGTAGAGGGCCCAAGCTTTGGGAGGCTTCTTCCACTCCATGAGAGGAGAGAGCACGCCACGGTGGAACCTAAGTGTGGATTCTACAGCAGGAACTGGGAGTTGAAAAAGACATTGCTTCCTACTCTATGGTGCCAACCCCACAAGGCGTGCTTGGTCATGTGGCAGCAAAGGACAGACCCCGCTCCGGGCAGTTCCTGGCAGCATAAAACACCTGGGAGCTATCCCCAGGCAGGAGAGGTGCATTCCCCAGGTTTCTCCTCTGCTGACCACCCCCCCCAACTTGTGTCCACACACGTACCTGCATCTGCCGCTTGGAGGGCAGCTGGATGATGGCTGTCCCATTCACCTTCCGCAACAGCACGCCGCACGTTCCTGGGGAGGGGATATGCAGCTTTGCCACCCTCCACTGAGGAGGAGGACGTGGGAGAGTGGGGATTGATGAGGGGCTGTGCCCTTTAGGAGCAGATGGAACAAAGGAGGATGGGTGCCATGTTTGAGGTAGAAACACAAGCACCTCTTCTTCCTCCCATTCCTCATTTTTCCCCTACTGTTTTTCTGTCAACGGACCAGACGTGGGCCCACAGGTGCAGAGAACTGTGATGTTAGATACCCCTGGGGCTTCCAAATTGTAGGACCCAGGCAGCTGCCTTCCCCGTACCTGCAGCTCGGATATACTGGGCTCCCCGGCCTGGCTCACTTTCCACGTTGTTGATGAGGGTCCCCACAGGCAGGGCCCCGAGAGGATGTGCATCCCCTTCCTGGGCAGCAACTAAAAGACAGAATTTCTTCAGCACTCGAACCTTCGTAGCCCTCGGTCCTCACACCCGGCAGCCATCTCTCACCTGCCATTCGACCTATATGGTCCGAGTTCAGGATTGTGTCTCCAGGCTGCATGTTTTCTGTGGCAATGATCCAGCGTTTCCGACTGCCCCCAGCAACCAGAGCTATGTCTGCTGACCTGTTCAGGATGATGGACAGGTGAGCAGGCTACTGGCCAGTTCACATCTTCTGAGAAGCTACACAGCAGTCCTTCAGACCACACCATCACCATCCCATGCCCCCAACTTGCCTACAGGGATCGTAGCGGACTGTGACAACCTTCTCCTTAAAGGGTCCTGGCTTGGTCTCCTCCTCGGGCCGGAAACGCAGAAAGTCAATCATGCGATAACGTTGTTTGTGGCCCCCGCCTATACCGTGCACTCGGATGCGGCCTGCGGTCGGGACAGTTTGGAGACATGATCCAGAGCAGACTTGTTCAAGCCCCCAGCACTGGGAACAGGCTCATCCTGGGCCACAGAGCAGTGCTTCCCAGCATTATGACACAGCAGGAAATTGTAAAAACGTGCAGACAAAAACACTGGGGTAAACAGGGGTGCGGCAACACCTATACAGAGCTTGGTAAAAATATAATCATATGATAACTTAAACTACAGATCTTCCAGATAAACTCTGTTCAAATTACTGAATTCAGTAAGTTTATTGAGGGCCATGTCAATTGCACCTAAGAGTTCAACTGCTATAGTTTTTGAAGGGTATGAAGAAAAAGGTCCTGCGGATTGTCTCTGAGCACAGACCAGCTGTCTGTTGTTTCATAGTCCATTCCCCGGCTCCAAGGCACACATTACTTTTTTTTTGACAGGCAGAGTTAGACAGTGAGAAAGAGAGAAAGGTCTTCCTCCTGTTGGTTCACCCCCCAAATGGCCGGCATGGCCGGCACACTGCGCCGATCCAAAGCCAGGAGCCGGGTGCTTCCTCCTGGTATCCCATGCAGGTATAGGGCTCAAGCACTTGGGCCATCCTCCACTGCCTTCCCGGGCCACAGCAGAGAGCTGGACTGGAAAAGGAGCAACCGGGACAGAATCCGGTACCCCAACCAGGTCTAGAACCCAGGGTGCCGGCGCCGCAGGCAGAGGATTAGCCAAGTGAGCTGCAGCCCAGCCACATATTACCTTTTTTTTTTTTTTTTTTTTTGACAGACAGAGTGGATAGTCAGAGAGAGAGAGAGAGAGAGAGAGAGAAAGGTCTTCCTTTTGCTGTTGGTTCACCCTCCAATGGTCGCCGCGGCCAGCACGCTGCGGCCGGCGCACCGCACTGATCCAAAGGCAGGAGCCAGGTGCTTCTCCTGGTCTCCCATGGGGTGCAGGGCCCAAGCACTTGGGCCATCCTCCACTGCACTCCCTGGCCACAGCAGAGAGCTAGCCTGGAAGAGGGGCAACCGGGACAGAATCCAGCGCCCCAACCGGGACTAGAACCCGGTGTGCCGGCGCAGCCAGGTGGAGGATTAGCCTAGTGAGCCGCGGCGCCAGCCACATATTACTTTTTAATGACATTCCTCTGTCTTACAGGGTACAAGTGTGTTAATGCACAGGGCTAGTGTTCTGGCCCATTTTTCCCATTTACTAGTTAAACCCCCTTGCTCTTGCTCCCACCTGTATGGTCCCGGCCCCCAGTCTTCCGCATCTTCACTGGTTTAACGGTGTACTTGGTAACATTCTTCCAGGAAACAAACTTGGCATTAAGGGTTACAGAGGTAACAACCGGGCGACAGGGGAGCAACGTCAAGGCAGAGGGCAGTTGGAGGAGGGCATTGCTTATCACCTAGGGTTAAACAGAAATCTTCTTCACTTGAAAGTGAATTGGAGGAAAAGCACCATAGAAAACCAAGGGAGGGGGCAGGCACTGCGGTCTAACAGGTTAAGCCATTGCTTGGGACACATTTCACATAAGAGTGTCTGGTTACAGTCCTGGCTACTCTACTTCCTGCTAATGCTGTCCTGACCGGCAGCAGGTGATGGCACAGGTGGTTAGTCCCTGCCACCCAAGTGGGAGGCCTGGATGTTGTTCCAGACTCCGAACTGTTGCAGGCATTTGGGAAGTGCACCAGCAGAAAGATCCTCTTTTTCTCTCCCTCTTCCTGTTCCTCTGCCTTTAAAATAAACTTTGTATTTTTTAGCAAGATCTATTTATTTATTTGAAAGACAGAAAGAGACAGAGAGAGATATCTTCCATCATCTGGTTAACCCCCTAAATAGTCACAATGGCAGGACTGAAGCCAGTAGCCAGGACTTCATCCAGATCTCCCATGTGGGTGGCAGGAGCCCAGATATTTGGGCCATCTCCTACTGCCCTCGCAGATGCATAAGCAGGGAGCTGGACTGGAAGCAGACCAGCCTTAACTCAAACCGATGCTCACGTGGGATGCCTGCGTTGCAGGTGATAGTTCAAACTACTGTGTCACAATGCCAGCCCCTCAAATAAACTTTAAAAGCCAAAAATCCCAGGGGAGAGGGCACAGACCAATTTTAGCCTGTAGCTAAAACTCCAAAACCTCCACCTTTCACAGTTTGCCCAGACCAGAGCAGAACATTTTCCCGGGTGTCCATCACCCAGAAAGCACATCCTTCCCTTCTCCTGCGCTGGTAACTTCCACCCGCCCAAGTACCAACGCACCAACGCCTTATGGCCTCTGCATTACATTCACATATGAATGTCTTGTTCCTCACAGTAATCTCAGCTTTTCACAGAGTAAACTGCTTTGCTTTTGAATTTTAAATATGTTTCTGCCAATCTCTCCCCTAAACGGCCTGGGCAAGACTTAAAACTTTTCTGTGACTCCCAATTTGCTTACCAGGAAGGTCAGGATACCCTCACCAGAAGACATTGTTCGTGGTATCCTGCCCTGCATTGTCTAATTTCAGCTATAGCTCATCCTTTTAAGTATCTCAACGGCTAAGAACACAGGCTCTGAAGCCAGACTGCACAGCAGTAACTCTTGGTGTGTGACCTTGGAAGCCTTATCATTTATCATCTGTACAATGGGAATGATAATAATTACCTTATGGAGCGCTTGAAAAGAGTTCATTTATTTGAAACGTCTATTATTGATGCCTGGTTTATGGCAAGCACTCAATAAACATTAGTTATTACTAGAACCAGTACAACTGATGTGCAAAGCATTTTCACCTCCAGTATTTCGTCTGAGGAATTCCGTTTTACGACATAGCAACACTTACAGACAGCTGAGGCTGACATTGCCTTATCCAAGATCACAGGTCTTATTGTGTTTTCTGACCCGATTCACATCCCTAGACTCCCATCGCCGGCTGACCCCTCTCCGGCGGCCCAAACCCAAACAGCCTCCTTCTTGAGTAAAGCGGATTACCTTGGAGGCGGGGAACAGATTCGGGACGGGGCTGACGACGGCTGGGGACCCCAGTCTCAGGGAGCCCAGAGTGCGGGTCAGGGCACACACGGCCATGGAGGTGGCCAAAGTCTGCTGGGCTCCGCACGCCACCTATGCCTTTAGCCAGGCTGCCTGGCGATTACGGATCACGTTGGCTGCTCCTTGCACCGTCGCTCTCCATTGACGTAAGCGGAGGCGGGCAGAGAACGTCAATTCCAAACCGGCCACACATCGCCTTTCCTCGTGGTCAGAGCCAATCCTCGGGCGGCTCTAAGGTCGCGTGACTAGGGAACAGGCCCCGCCCCTTAGAGCCGTCAAAACAATTGCCTCGAGCGGCAGCCATGATGGATTTAAAGGGGCAGTACTGGCAAGGGCGGCAGGCCGACCGACAGACTGCAGGTGAGTCTTTGCGGGTATCTCTGGATCTGAGATTTGAGGTCTCTACCACCTATCATTCCTGGACTCCGTGACAGATGAGCAGCCCTCCTGCGACTAGCCTCACAAAATTCCGAATTCAAAAACCCCGCCCCCCTCGATTCTTCCCCGCCCCTTGGCATGAAGACGGACAGACGGACGGCCTGCCCCGCCCCCTGCGCGACCAACTGACTCAGTGACCTCGGGATTGTCCCGCCGCCGGCCCCTCGCAGGCTCCTTGGACCTAGGTCGTCCAGCACTCTCCCGCCCCTGCCCACCTCAGTGTGTCCCCCACGCAGGGCCCCAGGGCAGGTCAGCAGGCATGGACGCCCCTCGAAGCGCGTTCCCAGGTCTGGGACACCAGCTCCCAGCGCCGCTCAGGAGACCCCCGTTCTTCCCCCGCATCACCAGGCATTTGGGAGACACCGTACGGTGATTCCTCAGAGCCTGTTAGCAGGTGATGGTGACAGGAAAAGCCACGGAAGCGACGGCGCTGGGAGTGAGCAGGTCTTCCTCTTCGCCCTCTCCCAGACACCCTTGTGGCAGGTCTCTGATGAAGTCTGTCTCCAACTCCCTTCTTGGGAGAAGGGAGCTCCCCAGGCCTGGAGCCTGAGGCTGGCTTGGAAAAGGAGGAGGGACGTTGGTCATCTTCCGAGACCTGTGGGCAGAAGGAGGGAGGGTGTTTGTCCTGGGTGGGGCCTGGTGCCAGGTCCTCTGGGTGGCTGTGAAGTGGCCAGAGAAGGGGTGGGAACAAAGAACTTCTGGACTTTGGGCAGGGCAGATCCTTCCGAATCCCTGGCTGCAGGCAGAGTTCCTTCCCGGCCCAGTCCTGATCCCCAGCGCCGCGGGCTCTGCTCGGTGCTCAGGTAAGAGGACTAGGCAGGCCCTTCTGAGGAAGCGGGAAGGCAGCCTGGGTCCTGAGAAGTGGGGAAGAGGCAGGGCTGGCTAGTTTGGGAGATGCTGGGCTGGCTTCTGTGGGTGACGCAGCCTGAGGACCTTGAGCCCTCTCATGTGACCCTGCAAGGAAAGCTCCTGGTTTCACTTTGAAACCTATTTTTCCCGTTTTTTTTTTTTTTAAACCCAACTTTTTTTATGTTTTGCGTATTTCCTGACTTCTTTAACTGTGTTCCCTTTGCAACTCTCCCAAACACCATTTTTTGGATGCTTTTATTTTTTTTTTATTTGAAAGGCAGAGTTACATTGAGAGAGACAGAGAGAGACGTGTGTGTGTGTGTGTGTGTGTGTGTGTGTCTTTGATCCACTGGTTCACTCTCCAAAGGGCTGCAATGGCCAGGGCTGGGCCAGGCTGAAGGCAGGAGCCTGGAATTTGTAGCTCCACTTGGGTCTCCCATGTGGGTGCAGGGGCCCAAGCACTTGGGCCATCTTTTAGTGCTTTCCCAGGTGCATTAGCAGGGAGCTGGATCAGAAGTAGAACAGCCAAGACTTGAAACTCCAGCCAGCACCATGAGATGCAGCATTGCAGGCAGCTTAACTGGCTATATTATGATGCTGGCCCTTCTTTGAGTACTCTAATGTAGTCTCTCTTCTCTTCATTTCTTTTCCTAACCTAAGCTCTCTCCAACGTCTTTTCTGTTCTGTTCGTAAGTCTTAATCCTTGATAGTTCCAGGCACCTTTGTTCCCTCTACAGTCTGGCTTCATTTCAACTCTTCTCTCTCTTTTTTAAAAACAACATATTTAAGCTTTTTTAAAGACTTTTTAAAAGTTTATTTATTTGAGGCCAGCGCCATGCTCACTAGGCTAATCCTCCACCTACGGCGCCGGCACACTGGGTTCTAGTCCCGGTCGGGGCGCTGGATTCTGTCCCGGTTGCTCCTCTTCCTGCCCAGCTCTCTGCTGTGGCCCGGGAGTGCAGTGGAGGATGGCCCAGGTGCTTGGGCCCTGCACCCGCATGGGAGACCAGGAGAAGCACGAGTGCAGTGGAGGATGGCCCAGGTGCTTGGGCCCTGCACCCGCATGGGAGACCAGGAGAAGCACATGGCTCCTGGCTTCAGATCAGCGCGGTGCGCCAGCCGCAGTGGCCATTGTGGGGTGAACCGATGGAAAAGGAAGACCTTTCTCTGTCTCACTGTCCACTCTGCCCGTAAAAAATTAAAAAAAATTTTTTTTTTAAAAAGTTTATTTATTTGAAAGGCAGAGAGAGAGAAAAAGATAGACGGGGCCAGTGTTGTAGGGCAGCAGTAAGCACTGGTTTGAGTCCCAGGTTCCTGTTAATGTGCCTGGGAAAGTAGCAGAAGATGCCCCATGTCTTTGGGTCCCTGCCACCCATGTGGCAGACTTGGATGAAGTTCCAGGCTCTTGGCTTTGGCCTAGCCTAGCCTCAGCCCTAGCTGTTATATCCATTTGGGGAGTAAACCAGCAGATGAAGAGTTCTCTCTCTCCCTTTCTCCCTCCCCCCCCCCCCCGGTAACTCTGCCTTTCAAATAAATATCAGAAGCAGATCCAGGACTCAAACCCCCAGGCACTCATCCCATGTAGCATCCTAACTCTGTGCCAAATGCCTGTTCCCCTCTCCATCTCTGCCTGGAATCTTAGCTTTCTGTTAAGTGTAGCAGTTTTCCTCCAGCTAAGTCACAGGATCACCCATACTCCTGTCCCTTCACTTGGATCCCTATTACCAAGGTCCTCAGCTTCTCTGTCTTGTGTTTACCACAGCTGAATTCTTGTTTCTGTCTAGCCCAGGCGAGGTTCCCCTGGCCAGGATGTCAGGTCTGGTGTTGGGGCAGCGGGATGAACCTGCAGGGCACCGACTCAGCCAAGAGGAGATCCTGGGAAGCACTCGGCTCGTGAGCCAAGGACTGGAGGCCCTGCACAGTGAACACCAGGCTGTGTTGCAAAGCCTATCCCACACCATCGAGTGTCTGCAGCAGGGAGGCCATGAGGAGGGGCTGGTGCATGAGAAGGCCCGGCAGCTGCGCCGATCCATGGAAAACATAGAGTTGGGGCTGAGCGAGGCCCAGGTGAGCTGGTGCTGAATGAGTCAGAGCGGGTGGCGGAGCAGCTGTCTGGTTGGATGTTTGGGTCACTTGGGATCACCTTGTCTTAGATGCATGCATACATTAATTCAGTAAATATGTTTGAAGCCCTTGGTATGGGCCAGAACTCCTTTGAGCAGAGGAGATACGTCACAAAATCTTTGCCACGTTGGTGTTTGCATTCTAGGTGTTGGGGAGTAGGGGTGGGGACAGGACAGGCAATGCACAACAAATGAGTAAATGATGCAGTGTGCCGAGCAATACTTGCTAAAGATAGAAATGAGTCAGGGAGGGGGACTAGGGAGTGTGGGGAGAGGGTACAGTTTTAGATAATGCTGATCCAACAGGGCCTCACTGTAACGGTGATATCGGAGCAAAGATTTAAAAAGGTGATGGAATGAATCATCCAATCAATAAGAGATCAGCCTCCTAAACAGAACAGCCAGTGCAGAGGCCCTGAACTTGAACTTGAGCCTGCCTGCTGAGTTCATTGAACAGCAAAGAGCAGTGTGGCTGTAGTGCACTCAGTGAAGGAAAGCAAAGAAGAAAAGTCTAATGGACTATGGAGTTGGGGAGAAGCAGAGAGATCATGTGCAATTGACTGCTTTTATTTTATGTTAGTGATATGGAAGCTACTGGGATGTTTTGTTTCTTTAGGTTTTTTTTTTTTTTTTTTGAGAGAGGAAGGAGACAGAAAGAAAGATCCCCCACCTGCTGACACACAGCCCCAATGCTTGCAACAGACAGGACTGGTTCAGGATTGAAGTCAGGAGCCACCAGGTCTCTCATGTGGGTGGCAGGAACCCAACGACATGAGCTGTCACCACTGCCTCCAAGTGTCTGCACCAGCAGGAAGCTGGAGTCAGGAGCCAGAGCTGGGGACCAAATCCAGGCACTTCCATGTGGGACACGGGTGTCCAAACCAGCATCTTAAACATCAGGCCAAGCATCTACCTCTATTGGAATGTTTTGATTTTTTTTTTAAAGATTTATTTATTGGGGCTGGCATTGTGGTGTTACGGGTCAAGCTACCACCTGCAAGGCTGGGTGTCCCATATGAGTGCTGGTTTGAGATTGTGCTGATTCAAGACCTGGCTGCTCCACTTCCTGTCTGGGTAAGCAGCAGATGATGACCCAAGTACTTGGGCCCCTGAGCCAATGAGGGAGATGTGGAAGAAGATCCTGGCTCCTGACTTCTGCCTGTCACAGCCCCAGCCGTTGTACCCATTTGGAGAGTGAATCATCAGATAGAAGATCTCTTTTCCTCTCTCTGTAACTCTGCCTTTCAAATAAAAATTATTTATTTCTTTGAAAGGCAAAGTGACAGGGTGGGGGTGGGGTGGAGGAGATATCTTCCATCTACTGGTTCTGTCACCAAATGGCTGCATCAGCTGGCGCTGGGCCAGGCTGAAGCCAGGGACCAGGAACTTCATGTGGTAGGCAGGAGCCCAAGCACTTGGGCTATACTCCACTGCTTTCCCAGGCACATTAGCAGGGAGCTGGATCAGAAGTGGAGCAGCTGGGACTCATACCAGCACTCTGACATGGAATACCACATTGCAGCCACTGCACCACACAACGCAGCCCCCGTCAGAATGTTTTGAAAAGAATGATGTGATCTAATTTGACATCATCTGGCTGCTAGACTGAGAATAGGCTCCGGGGGAGCAAGGGCAGAAACAGGGAGGCCAGTGAGGAGGCTGCTGTGGTCATCCAGGTGGGAATTAGTGGTGGCTTGGCCTTGCGAAATGGCAATGGCAGTGGTGAGATTCAGGGTGTATTTTGAAGATAGCATCATTGCTAGCCAAAATTCCTGCCTCTGGGCTCCTCTGTGTTCCTGCCAGTCTTGCTGCTTCCCAGTAGGCTCCCCTCCTGCCTATAGGCTCCCTTCTGGAGTCTGGAGCTCACAGGATGTGCCCACCTAGGTGATGCTGGCTCTCGCCAACCACTTGAGCACAGTGGAGTCAGAGAAACAGAAGCTGCGGGCTCAGGTACGGCGGCTGTGCCAGGAGAACCAGTGGCTGCGGGACGAGCTGGCGGGCACCCAGCAGCGACTGCAGCGCAGTGAGCAGGCCGTGGCTCAGCTGGAGGAGGAAAAGAAGCACCTGGAGTTCCTGGGGCAGCTGCGGCAGTATGACGAGGACGGGCACGCTGCGGTGAGCACTCGCAGGTGGGGCTGGCCGGGGGATGGGCAGCTGGGAGACACCACCAGTGGGGCCGTTGTCCCCCCATCCTCAGGGCCTAGCAGCTCCCCAACCTACCCCACCTGGCAGGATTGCTTTTTCAGGTGATGGCTGCGGGGAAAACTCTCTGTTCATTCAATGAACGTTTGGTGAAATGCTTACTGTGTCAGGCACTATGCGTTCCCCTAGTGAACAGGCAGACACACTTGCTGCTGTCACAGTCATGGACTCGTGAGGGGAAACAGACAAGCTCCTGGACAATTCCAGTGCAGAACACTAAGTGCTACAGGTAGGGAAACCCAGTTGCACAAGACCCTCTTAACATTTGCTGTGGAAACGTGTGAAATTTCACTCTCACTCAACGGGCATTCATGTATCGCTGTGCCTCAGGCAGTGCAAGATGTGTGTAGGGAGCTATAAAGACCCGTAGAAGAGACACTCTGCCTTCTTGAGTTTATAATGTGTCTGTAGGGGACAGGGCTCACGCTTGAGAACGCAGGTGTGACAACACATGGCAGCAGATGTTCCGTGCTGGGTGAGTATGGCTCAGTAAGTGCAAGAGGAATTCATAGGAGGTAGGCCCCTGAGGCCGGAATGATTAAAGGATTCCCAGAGGGGGCCGGGGACAGAGATGGGTATGCTTTAGGTTGAATTTCTCATTTGACAAGGGTTTGGGATGATTCTTGAAGGATGACAAGGAAGAGAGACAGGGGAGTCAAGCTAAGGCTCCAGGGCTGCACTACTGGTCTACCCCTGAGAGAGTCAGGAGACGCTTTGCATGGGACACACTGGTACAGGGGGCAGAGGGCAGGGGGCAGGGGAAAGGGCTGGAGGTCGCTGCTTAAAGCTGCCGTTCCTGATGGGAAAAGCAGATTCTCCCAGTGTGGAAGTAGGTTGGACAGTGAGGGGTGCTCACTATGTCCGAAGCAGGCAGTGGCAGATGATGGGTGTGAGGCTGAGCGAGACACCTTGGGCATGTGTCAGTAAGGTCAGAGACACTGTCCGGCCTCAGGAGAGACAGAACAGACATATAATCAGAGTAAACACCAGGCATCAGCACAGGGCTATAATTACAAGAGTGGAGCAGGAGAGAGGGAGGCTGGGGAGTGGAGGTAGTAAGGAAGGGAACTTTCTGGATGTGAAGGAAGGGGAAGTCGTGGGAATTTGTGCCAAGCATCTCTGGCTTTTGCCAACAAAAGAGGCCTGAGTGTGGCTGGGCCGGATGCTGGCCTTCCCAGGGCAGAGGCCCCTCTCAGTGACTTTGTGGCTTAGAGGGGCCCTCACACCGGCGCTATCTTGGCCCTCACATGCTACTGCTTCCCTTCCAGGAGGAAAAACAAGGGGATGCCACCAAGGATTCTCTGGATGACCTCTTCCCCAACGAAGAGGAGGAGGACCCTAGCAACGGCTGTGAGTCTGCCTCAGAGCTGGAGGGGAACGAGGGGCAGCAAGAGGCTGCTCTGGGCCCAGCCCTGTGCTCAGGATGTCACCATCCAGAAACAGGTTCTCCCCTCTCTCTGGAGAGGGGGCAGGGCTGGGCTAGTCCTTTAATTTTCTCAGCCTCCTCCTTATCATCAATGTTTATTAAGCGATATGTGCCGAGCACTAGGAATAGCAAGATGAAAATAACACAGGTCTCACTGGTGATGTGTTCACGGTCTATGGGGGAATGAACCTGAGATGGGAAGAGCATGAGTTCTTCAGGGGAAGGAACCAGCTCTTTCTTATCTTTGTGTTCCTGGGATAGCCCCTGGCTCAGGCTTATTATTTTTTTTAAGATTTTTTTATTTATTTGAAAGGCTATGAGAGAGAGAGGTAGGGAGGGAGGGAGAGAGAGAGGGGAATTTTCCATCTGCTAGTTCACTCCCCAAATGACTGCAACTGTCAAGGCTAGGCCAGGTCAAAGCCAAGAGCCTGGACATCTATCTGGATCTCCCAAGTATTTGGGCTATATTCTGCCACTTTCTCAGGAGCTGGATCAGAAGTGGAGCAGCTGGGACTCAAATTGGCACTCATGTGGGATGCCAGGGTCATAAGTGGTGGCTTAACCCTTTATGTCACAACACTGGCCCCGCTCAGTCTTATTGAGTGAATGCATCACTGGGAACAAATAGAACTGTAGTGGGCACAGGTTCCAGGGAGCAGGTAACAGAATAGCAGTGGAGGCTCTGGTGTCAGTAGAGAGAGTCTGGTAGGGGCAGGTGCAGGTATGGAACAAGACATAGAGGGGAGGTCTGGGGTGGGAGAGGAAGAGTCCTCCAGGAAATCTGCTGTTCGTTTTCCGGGCTGGCTCAGTGTCGCGTGGCCAAGGCGCTGCAGCCGCCCAGCAGGGTGGATATGAGATCCCAGCAAGGTTGCGGACGCTACACAACCTGGTGATTCAGTACGCAGCCCAGGGTCGCTATGAGGTGGCTGTGCCGCTCTGCAAGCAGGCGCTGGAGGACCTGGAGCGCACATCTGGCCGTGGCCACCCTGATGTCGCCACCATGCTCAACATCCTCGCCTTGGTGTATCGGTGAGCACCGCCCCCCCGCCCCCCAGACTCCTCTCCCTCTTTGGCACCCATGCCTCCTCTCCACTGGGTGCCTCTTCTCCCTGCTGGGCTTCCAGGATATTCCCCACTGGGTACCATGCCAAGTCCTTGACCTCAGACGATACTCATCTCGCAGGCTGTTTGCTGCTCTGGTCTCTCCTGGAGGGAGCCTCCACACACACACACACATACACACACACCACACACACCCTAGCTTCCTGTGGCCTCCTCGGAGGACAACAGTGCTCTGCATCCTGGTCTGGATGTATCAGTGGAGCCCTCTCACCATCCACACCAGGCCTCTTGTCCCCATGGGTGTCCCCGATCTCTAAATATACCTCAGTCCTCCCCAGGGGAGGGAGAGTGGGAAGGAGATGACTTGGGAGCAGAGGTCAGGGTAACCGTTGTCACCTTTGGCCTCTTCCAGGGACCAGAATAAGTATAAGGAAGCTGCCCACCTGCTGAACGATGCCCTCAGCATCCGGGAGAGCACTCTGGGCCGGGACCATCCTGCTGTCAGTGCTCCTTGCCCTCTGCCCTCTGCCCTCTGCCCTCTGCCGTTGTTCTCTTAGCTTGTCCGCACGCTGCCCTTGGTTCCCTCACTCGGATGCTCAGGAAGGAGGCACAGGACCTCCTTTCTGCCAGCACCATCCGGTATCTCCGTGGCTCTCAATTCTCTGCAGTTCAGTTACTTGCTTTTTATAATTAATATTCTGAAATTTAATTCATAGACAATGTATCCTACTTACAAGAAAGTTAATATGACACACTAGTTAATATGAAAGAGAAGCAAGGGAAGTAATTTATGAGAACAATAAATTTAACGTAGTATGCTAAGATAAAAATACAACACAAGAATAACTGTGTTGAGTACAACAGTGCTAGAAGACATAATAAAGTAGTGTGATATATGAGGAATAACTCTGGATTTAGAAGTAGACCAGTAGGTGCTTCTGTGTAAGAAGTAAGAGAAAAATGAGACAGAAGTGTGAGTACATACCTGATTAGAAGGCAGTGTTATAATAAGTAATCACAGGCCAGACTGATTTGAATATGAGAAGAAAACAGAGATATAGCCTCATAAGTAGGGCCAGTAGGCCAAAACAAATGATAGATTGTTAAAGTGGAAAAAATGGGAAATAAGCTCCTTTTTTAAGGTATGTGACAGCAGGGATGATGGGTCTCAGAATACACGACTCCCATCTTGATATCCCACCAAAAGTCAAAGTCAAAGCTTGCTGTCTATGTTTGAGTGCCAGGCAGGACGTTCAGAAGTTGGCATAGTCGCCCTGCACATGCAGAACATCTGTTGTGTTCTCACCTCCTCAGGGGTAATAGTACCCTCAGTCTTCATGGCAACCCCAAAACAACACTCCAGAAATTTCTAGAAGTCCCCCTAGAGGGCGGTACAACACCCTCAGAGCCCCGGAGCCTTCCTCCCCTCAGCTTCTGAGTGTGTCAGTGAGAGTCCACCTCTCTTGGTGTTGTGCCACGTGGGGCCCTGCTGTGCGGCGGTGGGGAGGGGACCTCAGGTTCTCCTGGGTCCTGCACGTCTGATGGGCCAGGTCTGTCTTCATAGGTGGCTGCCACACTCAACAATCTGGCTGTGCTCTACGGCAAAAGGGGCAAATACAAGGAGGCAGAACCGCTGTGCCAGCGAGCACTGGAGATCCGAGAGAAGGTACCCGAGCCTCTCTCCATTCGTCCCCATCCATCACTGTGACCCTTCCCCCATGTCAGTCTACCCTTGTCCTTCACTTCTTCCCCTTACCCCCACCCCCACGCCCAGCCCTGTTTCCTCTCCCTCATTCCCTTCCCTCTGCTCCCTGTGTGTGTGAACCATCATTATGGCCTTTTGTCTGCCCCTTTGCTCCCCTCCAGGTCCTTGGCACTGACCACCCAGATGTAGCAAAGCAGCTAAACAACCTGGCCCTTCTGTGCCAGAACCAGGGCAAGTATGAGGCCGTAGAGCGCTATTACCTGCGAGCACTGGCCATCTATGAGGGGCAGCTGGGGCCGGACAACCCGAATGTAGCCCGCACCAAGAACAACCTGGTAAGGGATGAAAGGACACGGGGTGGAAGGAGGGGGCGGGGGAGGCCACCTGGCTCCTGGAATTGGCCAGAAGCACTGGAATTGGCATGCCACTCTCATCCACCGTGTGCCCGTCTCTGGGGCTGCCTTTGGGACTGAAGGAGCTGCTTCAAGCCAGCGGCAGAAGTGCCAGAGCCTCTTGGGAGTGGAGTGGGGATACCTTTGACCCTGCTGCTAGAATAGGAGGCCTTCTGGGGAAAGTCAGAGAGACAGCAAGAAGTGGACGCCCCTGAGCCCGGCAAAGACCTTGTCTCCCTCCATCTCTTGCTCCTGTGCTTTGGCCTTCCTGCCTCCCAGGCTTCCTGTTACCTGAAGCAGGGCAAGTATGCTGAGGCCGAGACGCTGTACAAAGAGATCCTGACCCGAGCCCACGTGCAAGAGTTTGGGTCTGTGGATGGTGAGTGGTGTGGGCCTGGGGAGGGGGCTGCAGGGAAGAAAAGAAATGCCCATGGAAGGTGGGGGGTTAAGATCACGGTGGTTCCGGGGTTGGGGGAGGAGACCCCTTTCGCCCAGCAGTGTCAGCCTGTGGGTCCTGGCTCTCACAGACTGTCTGGCTATGTTCTCTAACCTCCCCACTCCATGTGTCACCCCCAGACGACCACAAGCCCATCTGGATGCATGCAGAGGAGCGGGAGGAAATGAGCAAAGTGAGTGGGGGGCAGAAGGCCAGTCTGGAGAACCAGAGGCCTCTAAGGCCTGTGTCTTGCTCTTTCCGTTAGCCCAGCTGCTCCCTTCCCACCCCTGCAGCAGCCCTAGATGCACGGTGCCTTTCCCAACCCAGCCTGCACCCCAGCCCATGCCAGCCTACACCTCAGCATCTCTGTACTTTCATCACTGGCTCCCATTCCCCATCCCATCTGTCCTGCAGATCCGGCACCATGAGGGCGGCACACCCTACGCTGAGTACGGAGGCTGGTACAAGGCCTGCAAAGTAAGCAGGTAAGCTGTGGTGACAGCCAGCCGGGCCTCTGCCGCCCTCCATCCAGGCCATGACCCCAGCCTCCTGGGCCTTCTCTTCCCTTTGAGCTTGCCTCAGCCTTAGCTCCAGTCCCTCCCTCTCCTGTTTCCTGTCCTGAGCCCGTTGTTGTTTGTTTCCTGGGTCTCATGTCCCACAGCCCCACCGTGAACACGACCCTGAGAAACCTAGGAGCTCTGTACAGGCGCCAGGGGAAGCTGGAGGCAGCTGAGACCCTGGAGGAGTGTGCCCTGCGTTCCCGGAAACAGGTCAGAGGCCAGGAGGGGAAGGAGGTCCCGGAAGGAAGGGTCCTAAGACGAGGGGCAACCCAGGCTTCTTGTGGGTCTCCTAAGAATAGGAGTCTCCTCCGATGAGGACAGGAGGGAGAGGAAGGTGAGGCAGTCTTGTGGCTATTTTTAAGGCTGTTCTTAGCCTCTGCCTGCCCTTTGTGGTCAGGACACCAGACTCAAGATTCCCTGCACTGAACGGAGATGATAGAGGGAGCTCTGCTCTTCCACTGGGGCCGTGTAGGTGCTGGGTGAGAAGGTAACACTGAGGAGAGTCCCAAGTCAGAGCGTCTCAGTTTTGAGTCACAACCCATTAGTAGGTGGGGAAATCAACTCGTTGTAGGCGATGGCTAAAGACATGTATGTGGTTCTATAGAGGAACACATTACAGAGAGAGAGAGAGAGGTGAATACTGTACTGTAGGTGTGTACTGGGGCTTCACAAGGAAGAGTGTTGTCCTTGCAGTGGCTGGTGGTGAAAAAAGGGTTGAAAGTCCCATCCTGAGGAGTGGAGGAGTAGGAAGGCCCATTTCCCTTTTCCTTCCAGGGTACTGACCCTATCAGCCAGACCAAGGTGGCAGAGCTGCTTGGGGATGGTGACAGAAGGACCTCCCAGGAAGGCCCGGGGGACACTGTGAAATTTGAGGGAGGTGAAGACGCTTCGGTGGCTGTGGAGTGGTCAGGGGTAAGTCTGCTCAGTGCCCTTGGCCTCTCCTGCCCTTGCTGGTGGCGGGGCGAGGCCCTGAGCTTCCTTTTCCTCCAAGCTCTGGTAGGATATGAGGGCAATCGTCTTCATTCTAGTGAGCTGGCCTCTTCCAACCTGGCTCTGGGAGCCAACTTTTGACAGGGCTCTTCTTCTTCTTCTTCTTCTTTTTTTTTTTAAGATTTTATTTATTTATTTATTCAAAAGTCAGTCAGTCACACAGAGAGAGGAGAGGCAAAGAGAGAGAGAGGTCTTCCATCCGATGGCTCACTCCCTACTTGGCTGCAATGGCCAGAACTGCGCCAATCCGAAGCCAGGAGCCAGGAGCTTCTTCCAGGTCTCCCAGTGGGTGCAGGGGCCTAAGGACTTGGGCCATCTTCCACTGCTTTCCCAGGCCACAGCAGAGAGCTGGATGGGAAGTGGAGCAGCCGGGACTCATATTGGCGCCCATATGGGATGCCAGTGCTTCAGGCCAGGGTGTTAACCTGCTGCGCCACAGCGCTGGCCCCTCTTCTTTTCTTTTTCTTTTTTTTTTTTTTTTGACAGGCAGAGTGGACAGTGAGAGAGAGAGACAGAGAGAAAGGTCTTCCTTTTGCTGTTGGTTCACCCTCCAGTGGCCGCCGCGGCTGGCGCACTGCGGCCGGCGCACCGCGCTGATCCGATGGCAGGAGCCAGGAGCCAGGTGCTTTTCCTGGTCTCCCATGGGGTGCAGGGCCCAAGTACCTGGGCCATCCTCCACTGCACTCCCGGGCCACAGCAGAGAGCTGGCGTGGAAGAGGGGCAACCGGGACAGAATCCGGCGCCCCGACCGGGACTAGAACCTGGTGTGCCGGCGCCGCTAGGCGGAGGATTAGCCTAGTGAGCCGCGGCGCCGGCCTCTTATTTTCTTTTAAATTTTATTTATTTTTATTTTAAAGATGTACACATGTGAGAAACAGAGGCACACATGGACACACACACAGAGATAGATATTCCACCTGCTGGTTCCATTCTGCAAATGTCTACAACAGCTGTGGCTGGGTCAGGCAGAACACAGTCTGGGTCTCCCACATGGGTGGCGGGGACCTAAGTACTTGAGCCATCACCTGCTGCCTCCTAGGATACACATCAGCAGGAAGGTAGAATAGGAAGTTGAGCTGGGACTTGAACCCAGGGCACTCTGGTATGGAAGGCACGTGTTCCAATCAGGGCCTTAACCATGATTCCAAAAGCCCTCCCACCACCCTTCCCCACAGGGCTTTTATTTTCAATCACTGGGCTTTAGGGGTGGAAGATGTGTGCAGAAGAAATCTCAGTAGTGGACTCAGAAGCCAGCTGGCATGGAGTCCCCTTGGCTCCCATTGTTCCACTCTGTCTGCCAGGATGGCAGTGGGACTCTGCAGAGGAGTGGCTCTCTGGGCAAGATCCGGGATGTGCTTCGTAGAAGCAGCGAACTCCTGGTGAGGAAGCTCCAGGGGACGGAGCCTCGGCCCTCCAGGTATTCAGCCAGGTTGGGATATGGCAAACAAGGTGGATCAGCCTTTGCTTTCGCCTCTTCTTGGCCCCTGATCTCTGGAGAAGTGTCTGGGAGAGATTTGTGGGATGGTGTGGCGGAAGGGTTGGGGCGAATGAGTGTCCCAGTGGGAGGATGAAGGATCCTGTGGTGGTGCTGGTTCCTGATGCAGCTGAGAGTGGGGGAAGTGAGGGGGAAGAGGCAGTGATCTGATTTTTGTGCAGTGGTGCCCCAGAGGCCTGTAGCTTCAGGGCTGCTTGAGGAGAACAGGAGGCCTCAATTCTTCTTTTTCCACTGTAGCAGCAACATGAAGCGGGCAGCCTCCTTGAACTATCTGAACCAACCCAGTGCCGCGCCCCTCCAGGTGAGAAAGCAAGGACACAGGCAAGCCCAAGGAGAGTCAGGGAGAGGGAGAGTCACCTGGGAGGAGGACAGGGCCGGGGAACTGGACAGTCCTTGGGGAACCAGGCAGCTTGTTGGGGTGGTGACCACCAAGAGACAGTTCCAGGCCAGAAATAGTAGCAACTAAGCAGGAAGGGACTAGGAATTGATGTTCTCTAAACTGGTCCTTTGGAATTATGAATAATTCAGGAATGACCTGGAGCCCTGCAGCCACCATCCTCCTCACCTTGGAGACTTAGAAGTGCATGAGAAGGAGAAAACAGAAAAGTATTCAGTAATCTGCCTTGGAGAAAACAGGACTGATGCTTTGATGGCAGTGACCTCTGCCATCGACATATTCAGGGCACGTGCCAGGAGTCCACCAGATTGTAGCCAACTGGAAGATTTCTCGCAGAGGCTAACCAAAGACCCCAGGGCTTGGGGTTGAGTTACAGGATCTATATCCTAGGTCCCGGGATGGATGCAGCTGTGGGATGGCTGGACTCCAGGAGGCCAAGGTCCCTGGCTGACAGGGTGGTATTGTTGTTTCAGGTCTCCCGGGGCCTCAGTGCCAGCACCACGGATCTCTCATCAAGCAGCTGACATTCAACCCTCCCCACAGGCCTGTTGGGTCCCCCACAGCCCTCACAGCATTCCCCACTGCTCCAGTCCCTTCCCCATCGCAAGGTGGGGTAGTGAACGGGGAGCAGTGTAACCAGAAGTCTGCTGCTGCCCATAGGGTCTTGGCTCCCTCCTCAGGAATCCCTCTTAGGAAGGACCCTCAGGACACACTCTCCCTCCACCAGGGGGTCCTCGAGAGTAGCTAGCTCTGGGGCCCCCAAGGTGGGCAAGATCAGGTATGCACCTTAGAGATGAAGCCTGCCTCTGGCTTTTCTGTCAGAGGGTTTAGGGCTGGCCGGCCGGCAGAGCCACCTTGCCCGGGCGTCTCTTGTTCCCTCCCCTCTGCTGCCTCACTTCAGGTCCATGTATTTCACGTTTCTTAAATAAAAGAATCAGGTAACCTTTCTGCTACTGAGTCCTGAGTGCAGAGGGCAGGAAGGTCCTTCAGAGAGGGGCGAGGGGCAGTGACAGATGGGGTGACAGGAGGAGGGGCAAATCTTAGACCTCTCCTCTCTTCTTTATTCCCTCTCCAGCAGGCCTGGAGGGAGGCATCTGGGGGATGGGGAAGGAGGGCCCACAACCCGGGGAGAAGGTGCTGTGGACTGGGTTGTCAGGGACATGTGGTGGCCATGTGGCAGGACCCTGGGGTCCTGGCGCCACTTCTCCTGCCTGTGAGGCCCTTTGTGGCTGCCCCTCCTCCTCCCAGCTGCTTGGGGGAAGGGAGGCCTAAGCAGGCCTGGGGGGCCCTCCGGAGCCCGAGGGGGGGGGGGCAAGGCACTATCCTTGTGCTCTCAGCACATCCTGGAGGCCTGAGCAGCAGCTGGGGCCCATCTTCTAAAGCTTGACTCCTCCTGACCCGCCTCCTACACCCCTTGCTGCTTTCACAACAAAGAAAGAATGTGGGGGTGGTGGCGCTGGGGGTTGGGGGGTGCCTGGAACAAGGGCTGTGCTGGGCCTCCCCACAGCTGGAGACTTGGCCATGCCCTGACACAGCCCAGACTGCCTGGAGATGGACTTGGGATGAATTTGTCAGTTTAACAACCTTCAGCCTGGTTTTCAGAGCCCAGTATGTTTCTACCTTTGGGTCCCACTTGGTTCAGAGCCGGATCAGACCCCTGCTGAGCCCCAGTGTCTGACTGAGGACATCAAGGACACCCTGCCATTCTAGATCTCCTTCAGGATTTCCCCATGCTGAAGAGTGGGTCACGGCCTACCCTTTCCCCTCCTACCTGGAGAATTCTAGGGGAGCTGTTGGTGGGAGCCTCCGGGTGGGCCCGCCTGACCAGCCTCCCTAGGGCCCACGGGATCAGAGAAGTCACTTTGGTACCCCCTGGGTCCCTGTAGATTGGGCGGTGGGTACACGGCTCCCTACCTCGCCTGGGTCCCCCGCCCTCCCCGGGCCTTCTTCCCTCTATCCCCCCAACCTCTCTCCAGACCCCTCCCCCAACTGCGAACTCCTCCCCGCCCAGGCTGGGAGGGGGCGCCGAAGGGGCGGGGCGCCGTGCGGAGGCCGGCGGGGAGGGGGCGTCGTGGGGCGGGGCTTGGCGGCGGCGGCGGCGGCGCGCGAGGGCTTGGAGGTACCCGGGAGCGCGCGGCTCTGGCTCCGGACGCCTCGGGCTCGGGCTCCGGCTGCTGCAGTGGCGCCCGTGCTCCGGTGCGCTCCGCCTCCTGGGCCCGCCACGGAGCGCAGCCCGCGCGCCCGCCGTGCGCCCTCCGGCTCCTTTCCCCGAGCCCGCCGCGATGGGAGCTGCGCGGGGTTCCGCGGCCAGCCCCCCTTGGCTGGCTCTGCTCAGCGTCCTGCTGCTGCCGCTGCTGGGCGGTGAGTCCCGGCGAACTGGGGAGCAGGAGTCCCGCGGGCAGAAGGGGGCACCGGGGAGGGTTTGGGCGGCGGGCGCGAGGTCAGGACTCCGGGGTGGTGGAGAGGCTCACTGAGGGGTGCGGGGTCCTGGCGGAAGGGCAAGGGCAGCCGGGAGGCCGGCGCAGCCCCCGCGGACTCGGCCGGGGTCCCTCTCCCACCCCGGCAGCGTTCCAGCCTCCCCAGAGTTGTCCCGGCTCCACTCGAGAGTTCGCTCAACAGAACTGCTGGGAGTTCCCGGCCCCCGATGGGGGAGTTTCTTTTGGGGGAGAAACGGCGACCGCCCCTGCGGGGGGTGCGGCTGGGCGGCTGGCGGTGGAGGAGCCGGAGTCGCCCCGGCGGGCTCCGGCCAGGTGAGGAGCCCGGCCTGGGGCCCTGTGCCGGACCGACCTGCGGCGCGCAAGGCGCGGAGCTTTGTTACCTAGGCCGGCCCGACGCTCCCGGCTTTCCCCTTGCAAGTTCCTGGGCAACGCTGGGACCTCGAATAGTCTTGCTCGCGGGAATGGACGAAGGGAAGAATTAGGGGCCGCCCCGTAGCCTCCAGCTCTTGGGCCCCAGCCCTTGAGCCCACTCGGTGCCAGGGTCGCATCCGGGCGGCCGAGGGTCCCAGGCTGTCGCGGTGACTGTGTGAAGGCCGCTGGCAAAATCGGGCATGGCCTGCCCGCGAAGGTGCGGACGGGGTTGGCCGTGCTCCCTGCTTCCTGGATTTCCATCCTGGCCGTGCTCTCACGGAGGAGAGGAAACCTTTTTCTGCTCTTGGGGCAGAAAGCCCTCCTTCGGACTCTTCCTGGAGGGCCCCAGCATTTTGGCGAGGGTGTGGCCCGCATCTTCGCGGCGGCCGGGACACCCTTCCCCACCCCCCTTCAGCTAGCATTTCGCGGCTTTGTCACACTGGTGTCACCACTTTGAAGTGCTTTATAGGAAAGCGCTGAGCTATCCCAAACAGCCTGGGCTGGAAATAACGCCTCTCCCCCTCCCGCGTGCCCCCAACAACAGGGTCTTGAGTGGTGGTCCTGGAAGCACCCCTCTCTGCCCCGGGGGACCTGTCCTGGCTGAGCGCTTGCCCCCCTCCTTGGCAGAGTGGCCGTAGGGTAGCAGGGCAGGGGATTAGTTCCCTTTTCTGAGGTCTTCTGGCCTGCTGTCGGGGGCTCCCCCAGCCTTAGTTGTAAAAGGAGGGAAATGTAACCCGGGAAGGAGCTAAGACAAACTCCAGTGGTTCGCAGGAGATGTTTCTGGAGTGGCTCTGTGTTCCTTGTGATGTGTACACTGGTTATTGCTCATGGCAGAATCCACATCTGCTCCCAGAGGAAGTGTGCACTTTTTTCTTTTTCTTTTTTTTTTTTTTTTCCCAGCCGGGATGGGGGGTGAGAGGGACAACCATATGGGCGGCCTGCAGAGCGAGCTCACAGGCCTGAGGTCCTCTGGTTGGGTTTGGATGTGTGGATCCGTCCGATATGGCTGCCTTCAGTGCCGCTGTGGAGAGTCCTGGAGTCAAGAGGAGATTGTTCAACAAATGCTAAATTCCTAAATTCCTTCCGAAACTAGATGACTCTGATGTTAATCGATGTTAATCTGGTGGCGGCGGGTGTTTGGTTGGAGGTGGGGGAGTTAGGGTAGGCTGCTGAGGGCTTGGGACAGGAGGTCTGGAATCTCCCCAGGGCTTGGGGGTGGTGGTGGTGTCTTGTGCTCAACAAAGGAACATTTTAATGAGAGCCTTAAATCAATTCCACCAAATGTGCCTTGGTGTGGAACCTGTCCATGCGTTGTAAACAGTTTCAGCCCAGGCTGAGGCGCCTGCTGTCTTCAAGTGAAATCCCAGTTCTCTACCCACCCCCAGATGCGTGACTTCAGGGGGCAACGATTTTTTAATAGATCACAGTCGATTTTTCCATCTCATTGCTTAAATGTGTAATTAACTGGAGTTGTAGTGAGACCCCACTGTTAATAGGGCTGGAGTCAGAGACCTCAGCTGGCTGGGTTTGTGGATTAGACCATTTTGAAGTTTGTGTAATTATGCTGTAAATGGCTGAGTTACTTTCCAAACTTCAAGATCCCCAGTGTGATAAATACGGTGGTGGAGGAGAAGAAGGCTTGGCATTTGAAACCTCGAATTCTTTTTTTTTTTTAAATGTTTGTTTATTTTTATCTGCTTGAAAGGCAGAGCAACAAAGAGAGAAAGAGCGAGCGAGCGAGAAATAGAGATCTTCCATCTGTTGGTTCACTTTCCAGATGCCTGTAACAGCCAGGGCTGGGACAAGCCAAAGCCAGGGGCTGGGAACTCTATCTGGGTCTCCCAAGTGGGTGGTGGGGGCCATCATCTGTAGTCTCCCCCGGATGCAGTAGCAGGAGGCTTTATCAAAAGCAGAGCAGCAGAGACTTGAAATCGTACGTGGATATGGGAGGTAGGTGTCCTAAAGCAACAGCTTAACCCCATGCGCCACGAGCCCACCCTGCAAGCCGAGAATCTTACCCCCGACTGAATGGTCGCTTGCGGTCACTACCCATCCATGGGGTCTCTCTTCCAGGCCCTGTTTCTCTTGGGAAATTGCGTTGGGATAGGCACTCCTGCCGATTCCTCTAGGCTCTGTAGCCTGTATTTCAGGCCCAGGAGTTGCTTGCATCAGTGATTGCTTTTCTCGTCAAAGTCAGTTCAAACTCAGGGGCGAGTTTCTTGACTTCTTCCATTTTCCACCTCTGTAAAGAGCCCTCCTTCCTGGGATGAAATGTAATGAAGGCTAGAAGGGGCTCCTTTCCTGACCTTCGCCTGTGGTGGGTTTCCAGTGTGCCCCTCCAGTGTTACAATGAGCCCCGACAGTAAATATTTTCCACCTGCTGGGACCCTCATCCCGGCACAGGTGGCCTGTTTGCCATCTCCTAAACATACCCGTTTTTCTCCAGCCTTCTTTTCCCCTGGTACCAGTCCCCGGTAGGTGCCTCCCTCTGCCTCTGCCTTGAGCAGCCCCACCTCCCCTTCCTCCCTCAAGCTGTCCTCTCTCCTGCCAGGAAGTGGACGCCTGTCATTCTGAGAACACTTTCCGTAATTTTGCCCTAGTTGGGTCTTAATTTGCTGAAGCCTCCCCCTGTAGAATTCAGGGTGGTGCCTTATTTATCCAGGTTGGGTCTCCCTTTCTGAAATGGTTGGGACCTGAAGTATTTTTCAGATTTTTGAAGTTTTTTTTTTGTTTGTTTGTTTAATGAACATTTGTATACAGTTTATAGGTTCAGCATTCCTCACCTGAAAACCCCAAATCCAGAATGTTCCAAAATTTGAAACTTTTTGAGTGTCATGCTGGCATTCAAAGAGTTTCAGGTTTTGGGTTTTTGGATTAGTGATGCTCACCCTGAAACGACCTTATCTAGGTTTATTTACAAAGTGAATGAACAGGCCAGAGTCATCAAGGGCAAATGGGTTGGATCTCTCGCTCTCTCTTTAAGATTCATTCATTCATTCAGTTATTTGAAAGGCAGATTGACAGAGAGACAGATGGAGGAGAGATCTTGCATCCGCTGGTTCACTCTCCAACTGGCTGCAATGGTCAGGTCTGGGCCAAGAGGAAGCCAAGAACCTGGAACTCCACCCAGGTCTCCCACATAGATAGCAGGACTCAGTACTTGGGCCATCTTCCCGGGCGCATTAGCAGGAAGCTGGATCGGAAGCAGGGTAACCAGGACCTGCACCCGGGTTCTGATGACAGACGCAGGCGTTGCAAGCACAGCCTAACCTGCTGTACCAGCGTTGCCTCTCATTTCTCCTCGTGCTCTTCTGGGACCACACCAAGGCATCAGGCCTTCCTTGCTGTTTCTGGGCTCTCTGTGCTTTGTGGTGGCTTTCCTGAGGTTTGATGTGGTGGGACTTCTGGCATTCTCCAAGAGTTCTAGTGTCAGAGGCTGGTTTGCCTTGCAAGGCTGCAAACGTTGCTGTTGAGGGGCCTTCCTCAGTGAACTGTGTAGAGGCCTTGATCATCCATAGCTTTGCTACTCACAATAAGGTTGAAAGCCACGGGTGAGTCAGAGTCACAGTCTGCATTCTAACAAGAGCCCCAATGACTCTGTACCTCAAAGCTCCGGAAGTCTTGGTCTAGGCATTCCTCCTTATTCAGAGACTCAAGATACACAACTTTTATAGCTATTGCATCAATGTAAATTAGGGGCTAGAGATCTGGCGCAATATCTGGAGATTTGCTTTAAATAACAGCTCATGTGAACACTCTTTGGTGTGATGCCTGCATTTAAAAATTACCCCAGGAGCAGGCGTTTAGCCTGGCGGTTAAAACATCTGCGTCTCACATCTGAGTGCCTGGGTTCTGTTCCTGGCTCTGGCTCCTAACTTGAGCTTCCTGCCAGTGCAGACCCTGGGAGGCAGGAGAGATGGCTCAAGTAATTAGATTCTTGTCACTTGCGTGGGAGGCCTGGCTTGAGATCCTGGCTCCAATTCCAGCACCAGTGGTTGTGGGCATTTGAGGACTGAACAAATGGATGAGAGTGTTTCTCTCTCTTCCTCCTTCCTAAATAAAAAATTAAAAAAATATATCCATATATACACACTGCCTCACTTTGGGTTTCAGTTGAATTAGATTTTGTCCAGGAACTTGCCCATTAAGGGTGTGACCTAGAAAGTCTGCAGCATTCAGTGTGAGGGCTAGTTCTCTCGGGGCCTCGGCATTTCCTAGAGGAGTGCACAGCTCATGTTCTAATTCTAACGAAAGCCAGGGGAGAGATTGGATTTGCTGGGCAGAAATGTGGTCGAGGGAAGACTTTTCAGGAATGCGTTTGCTTTGTCAGGGGAAGCCTGCCCCCATGGGGCGTCGTCAGTCTCGGGGGCATTTTGTAGTTTGGGGTGAGGGGGTTTGTGCAAGTTTGTGTTGAAGCCTGGGCAGCTTCTTTGCTCATCTGGGGAGGAGGCTGGCCAGTTCAGACTCTTAATATTTGAGCCAAGAGCAGCTTGGGGCCAGGGAGTCAGTCTTTGGTGTTTTTGATGGAAGAAAGGGTCATTAAACAGGGTTGGATGTCCTTGGCCAGCGTCCCTCAACCTCCCTGAGCGCTCCCTGTAACCTCAGTAGCTTGCCTCTCTGCTGCTGTGCCCGGGCTGGGGCCGCGGTGGCTGGCACTGGCCCTCGCCTTGCCTTGGAGTTGCCGCCTGCCCCCCACCCGGTCCATGATGGCCGCTGTGGCCCCCCCTCTGCCTGGGCATCTCTTCTGAGCACGTGGAGGTCCTGCCATTATTGTAGCTGGACTTGAGTGCTCTTGTGGGGGTTCCCTGAGTTCACGTCCCTGCTGAGGGCACGTTCGGCCTTGCTGAGCCCCCTGGCGCTTTGGTGGAGCTGGCGCGGGAGCTGCCACAGTAATCAGCGGTTTGAGGAAGCCCTCTGTAGTGTGTCACTTTTTCCATCCTTCTTTCTTCTCTGTGCTTGGGCCAGTTCCCTCCCAGTAATGCCGCACAGTTAGCAGGGGGGCAGGGAGGAAGCTGAGTTGGAAGGGCTGACACGCAGGCACCCCCGCCCGTTGCTCTCCCTCGCTGCGCCCTTGGGTCCCTGTGTGCTGTGTGTGTGTGTGTGTTGAGTGACTGCACAGGTGAGCTAGACATCGCCTGCCAGCTGCCCTGCTCGGTCCAAGCTCAGGCCCTGCACTCGCTGGTGTAGATGCACCTGGAACTTTGGAAAACTGGGTCCTGAGTTGTGGGGTGGGGACGGTGAGTACCTGGTGTAGCTGGGAGTTTCTAAATGTCTAGTGGAGGGCAGGCAACCAGAGGTCTTCGTTAAAATTTCAGTTTCCTGGGGGCCAGCGCTGTGGTGTGGTAGGCTAAGTCTCTGCTGGCGGTGCTAGCATCCCATATGGGCACTGGTTCAAGTCCCAGCTGCTCCTCTTCCGATCCAGCTCTCTGCTATGGCCTGAGAAAGCAGTAGAAGATGCCCAAGTGCTTGTGCTCCTGTCCCCACTTCGGAGACCCAGAAGAAACTCCTGTCTTTGAATCAGCCCAGCTCTGGCCATTGCGGCCATTTGGGGAGCGAACCAGCAGATGGAAGACCTTTCTCTCTTGTCTCTCCCTCTCTGTGTCTATAACTCTACCTCTCAAATAAATAATAAATAAAAAATCTTTTTTAAAAAATTTGAGTTTCCTGAGCCTTCCATCAGGATCCCTGGGGAGAGGCCAAAAAATGTATTTTTTTTTTTTAGTTGCTGGCTTGTATTGTAGTTTTTGAATAGCCAATCCAGTTGCATGGAAGCTGCATCTAGGAAGGGCTTCTCGGGGCTCGGCTTGCTAGCTGGTGGTTAAGGCACGAGAGCACCTACGTGTGCGGGGTGGCTGTGACTCCTGACTCTGGCTTCCTGCTAATCAGAGCGTGGAGGCAGTGGTGATGGCTCAGACTGGGCTCCTGCCACCCACGAGGGAGACCTGGAATGAGTTCCCCATTGTGGACATTGGGGAATGAGCCTCTCTCTCTCTCTGCCTCAAAAAAAAAAAAAAAAAAAAAAAGCTTCATCAGAGGTTGATACCTTCCCTCAAGTTTGAGAACCCGTAGGCAGCCACATGGAGAATGGATCGGGGGGAGGTGGGGGAGAGGGTGGTGTTGACGGTCAGGGGTTAAGGGGGGTCCATTCGAAGTGCTTGAGTATCCCCGTGGGCAGAGCTGTCTGGGGAGAGGGCAGGAAGGAAGCAAGAGAGAGAGAGAGAGAGATGGGAATCAGGTGAAATATAATGAAAGGCACCACTTGGCAAAGGGCCCAAGTAGAATGGGAGAATATTCCAGAACGTGTGGGACAGTAAGTCTGAGACAGAGGAGCAGATGGGGAGCAGGAGGGCTTCGGAGAGGAGAGAGGACCTGGCGTTGCTAGATACATGCCCTCAGCGGTAAATGCCTCAGGAGACGTGCAGGGGTCTGAAAGCTGTGTGGTGTTAAAGCCGGAGGAGAGACACCTGCTTCTCCGTGTCTGGGCTTGTTGCTGCCTCGCCACGTGATCCTGAGCTGCTAATTAGCCTTCCTGAGCCTCAGTTTCCCCATCTGCATAGCATAGATGGTTGTTGCAGATCCCCTTGCCTGCCCCCTGCTCTCAGGCTGTGAGATGGTTGTGTCCGGCCAGGAGCAGCCGCCGCTGGGACCAGCCCTGAAGGCTCCTTCCGGGAGACTGTCCCCAGTCTCCAGAGTGGTCTGTGAGGGCTCAGCAGAGTCCCTCTTGACCGGCAGCGTTAGAAATCATTTGCTCTTTGAAAAGCACAGGCTTTCTAGATGGGTCTCTGTGTTCCCCAGCAGCAGCGTGGACACAGCCACTCTGCGTTCCCTGTGTCCCGGTAGCGGATCCTCCCGAGGCGGGGGCAGTGTGGATTTAGGGCCGCTGTCTGCCTGCATGCTGAGATTCTTGCCGGAAGCAGGCTATAAACTGCACTGCTTTGCAGCCTTGGCAGACTTCTACAGTACTTGGGGGACGAGGGTCTCTGGTCGCCGATGGCTTTGGGGTTCCCGGTCAGCAGCTCTGGGCACAGATGGAGGGAGGGCTGGCCCTGGGGTGGTCATGGAGGCCGGGGTGGGCACTGATTCCTTTCTGCCTCCTTCTTGGGGTGATGTGGTGAGGCAGTGGTGGTGCTGGTCTGCTTTTTCACCTGCCCCGGTCTCGCGACAGCTAGCTCATGTTGCCTTTGTGCCTCCTGGAAACAAGTCCCCCTGTCCTCCACGTGAGTGCCGCCTTCCACAGGGCTCAGACAGAATTTTGGTATTGACACTTTAGCCAGGCATCTTGAGCAGTGCACAACCTGTACAGTTGTATGTGGCTGCACCATTGGAACAAGGGCCTTGCATCTCGAGGCCTTTTGTTTCTCAGCTGATCCGCCAACATGATTTTGGCCACCTCTGTTCTTGTGTTCTGTTTCAGAGGAGTTCTCATTAACATTCTTCTGGCTCTTTTTAAAAATTGTTTTTTAGATTTATTTATTTAATTGAAAGGCAGAGTTACGGGGTGGTGGTGGGGAGAGGTCTTCCATCGCTGTCATTCCCCAAATGGCTGCAACAGCCAGGCCTGGGTCAACTCAAAGACAGGAGCCTGGAATTCCATCTGGGCCTCGCACCTGAGTGCAGGGGCCCAAGCACTTGAGCCATCTTCCATTGCTTTCCTAGGCATATATATTAGCAGGGAGCTGGATTGGAAATAGAACAGCCGGGACATGAACCAGTGCCCATATAGGATGCTGGTGTTGCAGGCAGCAACTTAATTATTTTCTTCTCCTTCTTACTTTTTTTAAAGATTTATTTTATTATTTATTTGAAAGAGTTACATAGAGAGAGGAGAGGCAGAGAGAGAGAGATCAATCAATCTTCCATCCACTGGTTTGCTCCCCAACTGGCCGCAATGGCTGGAGCTGCACCGATATGAAGCCAGGAGCCAGGAGCTTCTTCTGGGTCTCCCGTGTGGGTGCAGGAGCCTAAGGACTTGGGCCATCTTCCACTGCTTTCCCAGGCCATAGCAGAGAGCTTGATTGGAAGTGGAGCAGCTGGGATTAGAACTGGCGCCCATATGGGATGGTGGTGCTGCAGGCGGGCAGTGGCTTTATTCACTACGCCACAGCTCTGGCCCCGCAGGCAGCAACTTAAAACACTGCAGCACAATGCTGGCCCCTCTGCTGGCTCTTGTGGTGGTGGTGGTGGTGGGGGCCCTGCTGCTCATAACATACAACAGAAGCCTGGAAAGCTGTGGCTCCTACTGTGCCCACCCCCACACCTTGTACATCTGTGGGTGTTGATGCCTTGACCTGCTCCTGGGCTCCTCTCCCTGCTGCAAGGTTTTGGTGCCTTGCAGATGCAGGCTTCCAGCCTCGTGTGACGACTGACCAGAAGGCTGGTTGAGCCTCCAGGGAAGAGGGGCTGCATGTTCAGGGGCTTCAGGCACCCCTGTCTGCAGTGTTCTCTCCCTGGGGACACTGGGCCCCCCCAGGACCCCAGGTAAGCTTGTGGGCCTTGCTGATGTAGAGGGGTTCTTCTGCAAGAAAAGCGGTGCCACCTCAGCCTAGGGAGTCCTAGGTCTCCCTGGGCTCCGGCTCTGGTCTCCTGGTTATGTCCATGCCTCTGGGGTCCGAGAAGGCTGTGGGCAGGACCCTGGGTGGGGAGTGGGGAGGTGCAGACCCTGCTGCTACATGTGCTGTACACTGCTTGGGTGACCACAGGCAAATTCTATCCCTTTCTTGGGGCTGCAACTTGACCTTGGGGGCCTTATCACAGTGACCATGGCTGACCCAGTGTGTGGCACCTCAGGGACTCTGCTCCTCCCCCTTGGTTTTGGGCAGAGCACTTTCATCCAACTGCTGTTTTTTTTTTGTTTGTTTGTTTGTTTGTTTTCCCTGAATTTCCAGTGTGGGGATCCAGGCCTGTAGACTTGATGGGCTGTGTGGATGATGGGGCTATGGGGGTGAACTGCCTTGGTTGCCAAGGGGAATGAAAAGGGCTGGGGGAGCTGGGGGAGGTGGAGGAATGACACGGCGAGAGAAAGTGAGGGATTTCTCCCAGGAAGACAGGCTGAAATGCTTTCCTGGTCAGTCCTCTTCTCTTGCATGAAAGGGAGAACAGCTGAGGGAGGCTTAGGCTTGGGAGGCAGGTGCTGGGTGTATTTGGAAGAGGCAGCTCTGCAGTGTGCAGACTTATAGAAAGGTAGGGCAAGAGTAGTGGATCTTTTTTTTTTTTTTTTTTTTTTTTGAGGTGGGGAGGGCATTGTAAAGAAACTGAGGCACAGGGGTAGGGATCTGGCACATCATCTGTTAAGATGCTGCTGAGGACCAGTGGGCTGGCGTTGTGGTGCAGCAGGTTAAGCCCCCACTTGCAGTGTTGGCATCCCGTATTGGAGTGCTTGTTCGAGTCCCGGCTGCTCTGCTTATGATGCAGCTCCCTGCTAATGTGCCAGGGAAAGCAGCGGAGGATGGCCCAGTCCTGATAGCCTCAGAGGTGGGAGTTCCCTCTCTCTCTCTTTGTAAGGAAGGAGTGTTATCTGTAACCTACGGGCCACTGCTTTCTTTTGGGCTTCCGAGCACCAATTTTTCCCTTTTTTTGATTATAGAACAGCCAGGTTGAGATTTCCAGTGGCCTGTTCAGAGATTTGTACAGTTTTTAAGTGTTAGGGTTGCACTGTGTCTAGCACACTGTGGGAACCCACAAGTCCGTAGTCTCCCCTTCCTTAGTGCCTTTGGAAGGTCACGGGCAGATACAGGCCCCGTCTTGTAGGTGTGCTGCCGCATTCCAGGCCCGCACTGCCTGCTGGGAGTTGTACACCCGGCTGTGCTGTGGTGAGGCCACGTGGGTGGTAGTAGTCACCTCTACGTGGTTAGTAGAGTTTGCTGCCCTAACTACGTTTTTTAAAAAAAGATTTATTCCGTGGCTCACTAGGCTAATCCTCCGCCTAGCGGCGCCGGCACACCGGGTTCTAGTCCCGGTCAGGGCGCCGGATTCTGTCCCGGTTGCCCCTCTTCCAGGCCAGCTCTCTGCTGTGGCCAGGGAGTGCAGTGGAGGATGGCCCAGGTGCTTGGGCCCTGCACCCCATGGGAGACCAGGAAAAGCACCTGGCTCCTGGCTCCTGCCATCGGATCAGCGCGGTGCACCGGCCGCAGCGCGCCGGCCGCGGCGGCCATTGGAGTGTCTCTCTGTCTGTCTCTCTCTCACTGTCCACTCTGCCTATCCAAAAAAAAAAAAAAAAAAAAAAAAAAAAAAGATTTATTTATTTGAAAGGCAGAGCAAGAGAGAGATTTTTCTATCTATTGATTCACTCCCCAAGTGGCTGGGACAGCCAGGTATGGGCCAGGCCGTGGGTGCAGGGGCCCAAAGACTTGGGCCATCTTCTGCTGCCTTTTTAGTTACCCTAGAAGGGAGCTGGATCAGAAGCAGAATAGCTGGGACTCAAACTGGCGCTCTGGTGTGGGATGCTGGCACCACGGCGGCAACTTAACTGGCTGTACCACCTCGCTGGCCACTGCTGGCCACTTTGGGACCGATAGATGACGTGCCTGTGCCCGGTGCTTCTGTCCCTGGCACACAGTGGGGCGTGGTGACTGCTGAATGTTCAGAAGAGGTGGGGCCATCGCCTCTGGCCCTCTGGAGGTTGTGAGTTTTCGTCCAGGCGTTCATCCCCTGGCCTGAGCTGCTGACGGCTGAGTTTGTTCTTCCGTGTCCGAGGTTCCCCTGGCCGGCGCGTGGGAACCTGTATCCTGTCCAGGCAGGATGCAGAGTGACAGCTCTGGTGATGAGATTCCATTGCAGCTCCTCTGTTTCCAGAAGACAAAGCCGAGTTGTGTCCTGGCCGGGAGAAGTGGGAGAAGGCCCCTTGTGGGCCGGCAGGTCCTGAGTGAGGTGATGGGCCAGGGTGGCATTTGAGAGCCAAAGTTCATTTCCAGCCTTCTGAAAAAGAAAACAAATCACAAACAAAGAAAACACTGTCTTGCAGCCTTAGGGGGAGAAATAAAGGAAATGTTGTCAGTCTTGTCGCTCTAGCTACAGAGAGCAACTCATTCTATCAGCCTGGTTAATTTAGCAGATTAGACCGCTTGTTAAAGTGGCCGGGTTTACAAAAATGTCCAGCAGGGACCGCACATTCTCTGCCTGTGATCTGGGCTTCTCCTCCACCCCCCAAGCCCCCCACTCCTGGCCTGGGTGTCGTCCTGTGGGAGGAGCCTTGAGGAAAGAGGAGGGTGAGGCTGGGCTCTGGCACAGCCCTGGGGTCCTGGAGGAGGATCCCTCCCCCAACCGTCTCTTTTTGAAGACTTCTTAAAACGCTTGGCATCGCATGCACAGGGTCCCGAGCTGCTCCGGGCTGTGGGGCTGATGCAGTGGGGCGTTTGCCCTTGGTTTCTGGGTTAGGGCGGGGACACTGGGGGTCACTTCCTGGTCTCCTGTGCCCTCCCTTACCTCTTACCTTTGTCTCCAGGGCCCTTTGAAGCTGGGCCGCCCAGCCGGCCTGCCCTGGCTGCAAGCAGCAATTTTAGGCGAGTCTCTACTTGGCCCTTCTGTGGGTCTACCTGTTCTGGGTGCTCACCAGCTGCCACTGGCGACCCAGAAAGGGTGCTGGAGAGCGTGGGCCCGGCCCAGCCCAGGCCTGGGTGGCACCCCTCTCTGCCCCTTCCCACTCAGCCCGGATCAAAGGCGCCTCCCGAGGGAGCAGGGAACTACCTCTCAGTAAACAGCCGTGCCTCTCAGCTTTTGAAGAGCTGAGCCTTGGGCCTGGAGGAATGCAGAACGTTTCATTTTAGGGGTGGACTTGGGTTTCCACTGCTTTCGGAATTTGCAAATTTGAAGCAAATGCCCTCATTTAGCAGCAGGCAGGCTGGGCAGTAAACCGGTGCTGTTTAAGGGCGTTTATGGCAGTCACAGGTATTTGTGGAGAGAGGGACCACAGCAGGTTCGGGAGAAGATAAGAGGGTTTATGGTTAGGTGGGTTGTACAAGGACCCCAGCCAGGTCTCCGGTGCAGGGTTGTTGTTAGGTGGGCTTCATAAAAAGCATTGTCACCTCCTGCCCCCCTCCCCAGGAGGTGTCTCCTTCAGGCAGACAAAGGGGTGTGGGATGGTGTTGATCCCCAGGGGCCTTGCTAAGGGCTGGGGCCTTGCTGGGCTGCCGAGGTATCAGGTTTCCAGTGAACCCTTCCTTCTCCCACTCCCAGCACTTGAAAGGCTCGTTAACTGTGCTTTATATGTAGCAAGTTGGCTGAGAGGTCCCGCTTGCTTCCAGCCAGTTTTGCAAGGAAGGATCTCGGGAAACCTGTTTTCCTTTTGTTGTTATTTCTGGAAGTAGGATCTGTGAAGGTGCAATTGGAGAAAGACGATGATTTCAGGCATCGACTAAACAAGTGCTATTTGCCTTTGATGGGGCAGTTTAGGAGGGACTGCCCGAGGCCTGGCTGCTCTCCTGCCCTGGCTCCTCTGCCCCCAGGGAAACTGAGAAATCTATGCAGGACTGGGAGACTTTAGTTCACATCTCTGAGCCTCTTTTGTCAGATGGAGATAATAGCAATCTCATTAGAGTTCCTGTGAGGCTTAAGCAAGATCTTACTGTTTTCTTCATTCTAAAATGCTCTTTTCACATCTCTGAAATTGGGATGTCGCCTGTGGTCTTAGATAGCATTGTGTCTTAGTGTAACTGGAACCGGTTTTCCTTTTAGTGCACATACATCTTAAACTGAGTGCCAGCTTCCTGTGAATGCACACCCTGGGAGGCAGCAGGCTCAAGCACTTGGGTCCCTGCCACCCACACGGGAGAGTAGGATGGAGTTCTGGGCTCCTAGCTTCGACCTGGCCCAGCCCTGGCTGATGTGGGCATTTGGGGAATGAACCAATGGATGGAAGATCCCTCTCTGTCTCCCTGCCTTTTAAGTTGAATGAAAAGGAATAGATTTTAAAAATTAAAAATCAGTGCCTTCTTCAAAATTCAGTTTATATGAAAGAGATAGTCTGTGATCTAGGATTGCTCGATGAAAGATGGTTGTAATGGTGATGAGAATAATTCACAGGCCTGTTTTTGCTTCAAGTTTTTCAAAAATTTGAAATTGTATTCTTTTTGGAAGTCATCCTGCAGGAACAGTTTAATCCTGACTGTGCTGTTTTCCTGTTAGTGTGGCATATGAAGAACAAATGATGCATAAGGCATAAGGCATCTTGCTAAATATTGCTTGTGGATGGTGGTGGTGGGGATTTCAAGTCCTCAGCAAGCAAGAGATGTCCAGCAGAGGAGGTCCCCAAGAAGACAAACGGTGTATTATAGGAAGAAGAAAAGGACTCTCTGATGGCAGAGTCTCCATTTAAAGAGGCCGAACCAGGGGCTGGCACTGTGGCAGAGCAGGTAAAGCCACTGCCTGCAATTCTGGCTTCCCATATGGGTGCCAGTTCCAGTCCTGGCTGCTCCACTTCTGATCCAGCTCTCTGCTGTGGTCTGGGAAAGCAGTAGAAGATGGCCCAAGTCCTTGGGCCCCTACACCTGTGTGGGAAAACCTGGAGGAAGCTCCTGGCTCCTGGCTTCAGATTGGCACAGCTTCGGCCGTCACGACCAACTAGGGAGTGAACCACAGATGGAAGACCTCTCTCTTGTCTCCCCTGCCTCTCCTTCTCTCTGTGTAACTCGGACTTTGAAATGAATGAATGAATCTTAAAAAAAAAAAAAAAAAAAAAAAGGCCAAACCAGGTGAGAATTTAGCCCAGCAGGTAAGATTCCTGCGTTGCATGTCGAGTCCCTTGGTTTTATACTCGGTCCCTGGGTTTTATACTCCAGCATTCCTGCTAATGCCCTGGGAGGCAGCGGTGGTGTCTCAAGGAGTTGGGTTCCTGGTACACGATGCAAAAGACCTGAACTGGATTCCTGCCTCCTGGCTTTGGCCCAGCCTCAGCCATTCCTGACATTGAATTCTGGGCATTTGGGGAGTGAACCAACGGAAGGAAGACCTTTCTCTCTGTCTGTCTCTCTCCCTAACTCTACCTGTCAAATAAAAAAAAAAGTTTTTTACAAGGCAGAGCTGTTCCTGGGGGAGACAGAGGAGTGGCTTGACTGTTAGGCACGTAGGGAGGGCAGGGGATGGAACCTGAGCCAGCCAGGCGGCACACAGGGGAGGGTGATTTCTCCTGCAGACAGCATAGTTGTGTGGGTTGATATCCTAACTCTGGGGAGATGCTTGGTGCCCCTCACTCTGTTTTGTGGTATTTAGCCATTGCTGAATGGCACCTTTCCTTGCTCAGGACACAGGTAGCCCAAAGGCCAGGGGATTCTTCATCGGGTTGAGCTCTGTCTTGTTTCGTGGTGGGCTGGTTGGCTGTGGGGTTGGGATTTCGATGTGGATGAAAAGATCTGTCCCTTCTTTGTGGTGGAATCGCTTCTGTACCTCATAGGGAATCTGAACACAGGCTTTCAGTGTTGTCACTCAGAATTTTAAACCAGAGCAGGTGCACTCAGGTAGGAAAGGGACAGAGGAATGGATCATCTAAAGGCAAGATCTCAAGGGCTGGCGCCGTGGCTTACTTGGTTAATCCTCCGCCTGCAGTGCCGGCATCCCATATGGGTGCCGGGTTCTAGTCCCAGTTGCTTCTCTTTCAGTCCAGCTCTCTGCTGTGGCCCGGGAGGGCAGTGGAGGATTTCCCGAGTGTTTGGGCCCCTGCACCCGCATGGGAAACCAGGAGGAAGCACCTGGCTCCTGGCTTCAGATCGGAGTAGCTCTGGCCATAGCAACCATTTGTGGGGGGGAACCAATGGAAGGAAGACTTTTCTCTCTGTCTCTCTCTCTCACTAGCTAACTCTGTCAAATAAAAAAAAAAATTAAAAATTAAAAAAAAAAGGCAAGATCTCAAGCATCCCAGGGCCCAGGAGTGGGAGATGCAGGCCCTCTGCGAAGTGGGTGCTTTAGAGAAGAATGAGGCATTGTGGCGGATGTGCCTTGGACAGTTAGGAAGAACTACATTGAGGTGTTGGAAAGGGTGTCTGCTCTTCTCCTGAAAGCCTTTGATAATGCACACTGATAAGGGTGCTTTTGATGATTAACAGCTGGGGAGCTCAGGGACCCTGGGAGGTTTTCTCCTTCTGGGGAAAGTTGTCTCATTGAACAACCGTCTTCCCCCTGGGTTGGTTCCAGGACTCCCCACAGGTACCCAAACCTGAGTCCCCCAAAGGAAAGGATGGCATAGCTTTTGCATAAACCCCTTGTGCGCACACCGTAATCGCTAGATTACTTAGTGTTTAACACAAGCGTTGTGTGAATACTTGTTATACTGTATTGTTTAGGGAAAAATGACAAGAAAAAAGTATGCACATTTTTAGTGTGGATACAATTTTTAAAAATGAGAGAGAGAGGGGGAGAGAGCAATATTCCACCTGCTGGTTCACTCCCCAAATGGCCACAACAGCTGCGGCTGGGACAGGCCAAGCCAGGAGCCTGGAACTCCATCCAAGACTCCCATGTGAATGGCAGGAACCCACCCAAGCACTTGAGCTGTCTTCTACTACTTTCCAGGGGCATTAACAGGGAGCTGGATTTGAAATGGAGCAGCCGGAACTCAAACTGGCTCTCACGGCATGCTGGCATCACAGGCACAACACCAGCCCTAGATACAATTTTTTTTTTAAAAGCACGTTTTTCTCCCCATGATTGGTTGAGTGCATGGATGCACAGCCTGCAGGTATGTAAGCCAACTGTACCGTGCAGCCCCTGTTATATCGAAGGCGCTGGCAGGTAGATGCCCACGGGTCCTCTGTCATCTGAGTTCAGCCAGTCTCCTAGTTGAGGTCTGATGCCCCCTGATTTATTGGCATCTGTGACCAGGAAATCCTAGAAAGAACCTGTGTGGACTTGCTGGCTCTCCTGCCAGCCCTGGGTGAGGTGTTGATCAGGCTGACAGTCCAGCACAGCCCCCTGAGCCCACCCCCATCCCCACTGGAAATCAATTAGTTAAAAGTTGCTCTTAGACTCCGGACAAATTGCTTTAAGTTTTTGCTGCCAAAGAGAACTCTGAAAACAGGGTGCAAATTGGGTTATTTACACTGTCTCTGTTTTTGCTGCTCCCACCAAGTGGGTGAAGGAGGGCCAGGATCCAAGTGAGCTTTTCAGGTTCTCAGTGGCTGAGACCTGCAAGTCTCCGGCCTCAGGTAAGGTGGAGGTGGGGGTGGGCAGGTCGCCCAGGAAGTGCCATTGAGTGCAGGATGCGAGATGACCCACACCAGGCCTTTGAGGTCCCTGAGACCAGCCCTTTCTCGATCAAAGAAATACCTTTTGTGTTTCCGCTCACTTTCTTCTGCCCTGGAGCCAGAGTCATAAAGAGGTGGGGATGGGAGGGCCTGCACCTGGTTGCCAGGGGTGGTGGGCGGAGTGGGGGACAGCAGGGGGTGGGCGCTGTGCACTTCCTGCAGTCAGCTCCTGGTGCCCTGGGCACCTGGGCCTCTGCTGTGCTGCCGCCCTTCAGATCTTGGGCCCTGCCTGAGCTGGGCTGGAAGCTGGTGAAACCGGCCACACAAAGACGGATTTCACTCCAGGCTAAGTGTTTTGTTGCTGAATCATTTGCATTCATTAAAAGTAGTGTGGGGTGAGTGATATTTAAGGCAGCACTAAGGGTTTGCTGGAGACTGCTGGAGGCTGCTGCCTTCGAATCTCATTAAGAATTCTGGGGCCGGGGAGGGGACGGGTGCAGCTCATTCAAGCTTACTTAACTTCTGACTGCTTTGGGCATAGGCCAGCTCCTAAAATATGAAAAATGTTTGCCCAGCAGCCCCCAGAACTTGGCCAGACTGCCCCGGCCAAAGAAAACACACTTACAATTCATTATTTAGCCGCCTCCTGCGCGCTTGCTTGTGTTTCTTCCTCTCCTGGGAACTGGCTGAGTTGGGGGCACCAGGTGGGGGGCAGGAAGGCTCATACAACCTTTTAAAGGGAAGCGACGGCTAAAGCAAGTGCTCTGCTCCCTCCGCCTCCCTCTCCCAGTCTGTTCATCCATTCCCTGCCGCTGCACCCCATTTGCCTCCACCCTGATGCTTGCCCATTTTAAACAGTGCCACCACAGGCACCCTTGTACCTGTCTCTGCCCTTGCGCCTGGATATCTGACATCCCTGGAAGGGGAGTTACTCTGCCGAAGAGAATGAACACATCAAACTCTTGTCCATGGTTCTGTACTGATGCTATTTTAATGGGGAGGGAGTTCAGAGCTTTCATCAGCTCCTTAACAGCTCTATAGCTCAAAAGTTCCCGAACTACTGCTGTGCAGCGGGCCCGTGAAAGTCAGCTGGGATAGCGTGTGAATGCTGGGAAACGCGGGGTGGCCAGGCGAGTCATCATCCGAACACCCCACCCCTGTGACTAATAACGGTGCCAGGGCACCCAGCACCAGCTAAGGCCGTGGGCTCGCCCAGCGCCCGCCAGAGGTCTGATTCTCTGAGCTCTGGGATCAGGCCAGTATCTCTTCCGCATCACTTGAAACTGGGTTTCCTGCTTCTCTCTATTTTCTACTCTCAGGTGTGTTACTTTCGTAGCCGCCAACCGGACGATGCGCCTTGCGGCATGGTGTAGGGGGCTTGTCCTCTGTCTCCCATGACACCTCGCCTGCCCCACATGCTCAGTTAGCTTCTCCCAACTCCGCTTCTTCATCTGGAGGTTGAACGTGATGATTGGCACCCCACCGAGTGATGGCTAAGATGAGGGTCTAGTGGGGTGTTTTGGGGAAGGGGTGTTGGAGCATTGCCATCGTGGGAGGGGAGCCTCAGAAGCAATCACTCTGGGTCCCCCGACTCCTCGGGATCCCTTCAGGCACACTGAGCTCTCTAGAGTGGTTCATTCCAGGCTGCATTTGTTACCGTCCCCTTCCTTGCTCTCAAACCTGTTTCCTCCTCTTCGCTCCTGTTGTCCTAGGCTTTGTTCAACATCTGTCATTTCTTCCTTGGAACCCTGCTGGAAAAAGGAAGTGGCTTTTCCTCCCTTAAACATATAAAGAAAACATGTATTCAGGCCAGCACTGTGGCACAGCAGGTTAAAGCCCTGGCCTGCAGTGCCAGCATCCCATAGGGGCGCTGGTTCGAGTCCCGGCTGCTCCACTTCGATCCAGCTGTCTGCTAATGCACCTGGGAAAGCAGTAGAAGATGGCCCAAGTGCTTGAGCCCCTGCATCTGCGTGGGAGACCTGGAAGAAGCTCCTGGCTCCTGGCTTCGGATCGGCATGGCTCAGCCACTGCAGCTGTCTGGGGGAGTGAACCAGCAGATGGAAGACCTCTTTGTCTCTGCCTCTCTATAACTCTGCCTTTCAAATAAGTAAATAAAAATTTTCAAAAAACCCACAAAATTTTTAAAAAGATTTATTTGAGAGGTAGAGTTACAGACAGAGGGAGAAACAGAGAAGGCTTCCATCTGCTGATTCACTCCCCAAATGGCCACAGCGGACAGAGCTGGGGCCGTGTGAAGTCAGGAGCTTCCTCCGGGTCTCTCACTTGGGTGCAGGGGCCCAGACACTTGGGCCATCCTCTACTGCTTTCTCAGGCCATAGCAGAGATCTGGATCAGAAGAGGAAGAGCCAGGACACGAACCAGTGTCCATATGGGATGCTGGCGCTGCAGCCGGAAGCTTAGCTTACTACTCCATAGTGCTGGCTCCCTATTTTTTTTTTTTTAAAGATGTATTTATTTATTTGAAAGAGAGAGAGAGATCTTCCATTTGCTGGTTTACTCCCCAAATGGCTGCAACAGCCTCGGCTGGGCCAAGCTGAAACCAGCAATCAGGAGCTTCACCTGGGTCTCCACTGTGGGTGGCAGGGGTCCAAGCACTTGGGCCGTCTTCTGCTGCTGTTCCCAAACCATCCCAGGCCATTAGCAGGGAGCTGGGTTGGAAGTGGAGCAACCGGGTCATGAACCAGCACCCATATGGAATGTAGGCATTGCAGATAGCAGCTTTACCTACTATGCCACAAGGCCAACCTCTCAAATTCTTTTTTTAAAAAAAGATTTATTTACTTGAAAGGCAGCGTTGCAGAGAGAGAGAGGGAGAGGGAAAGACACAGAGAGAGAGGTCTTCCATCTATTGGTTCACTCCCTAAAATGCCACAATATCTGTGACTGAGCCATGCCAGAGTCAGGAGCTTCTTCCCCGTCTCCCACATGGTTGCAGAGGCCTAGTGATTTGGCCATCTTCTGGTGCTTTCTCAGGTGCATTAGCAGGGAGCTGAATTGGAAGTGAAGCAGCCAGGACTCGAACTGGCGTCCGTAATGGGATGCCAGCGTTGCAGGCGGTGGCTTTAACCCTGGGCCACAATTCTGGCACTACTGCAAATAGGCTCTTTTTTTGTTGTTGTTGTTAAAGATTTATTTATTTGAAAGGCAGGGTTACAGAGAAGCAGAGAGAGGTCTTCCATCTGCTGGTTCACTCCCCAAATGGCTGCATCAGTTGGAGCTGGGCTGATCCAAAGTCAGGAGGCTGGAGCTTCTTCCAGGTCTTCCACGTGGGTGCAAGGGCCCGAGGGCGTGGGCCATCTTCCGGCTGCTTTCCCAGGCCACAGCAGAGAGCTGGATGGGAAAAGGAATGGCTGGGCCCTGAACTGGCGCCCATATAGGATGCTGGCACTGCAAGTGGTGGCTTCACCCACTATGGCACAGTGCCGGCCCCTGAAAATAAACTTTTAAAAATAAATAATTGGGCCGGCACCGCGGCTCACTAGGCTAATCCTCCGCCTTGCGGCGCTGGCACACCGGGTTCTAGTCCCGGTTGGGGCACTGGATTCTGTCCTGGTTGCCCCTCTTCCAGGCCAGCTCTCTGCTGTGGCCAGGGAATGCAGTGGAGGATGGCCCAAGTACTTGGGCCCTGCACCCCATGGGAGACCAGGAGAAGCACCTGGCTTCTGCCATCGGATCAGCGCAGTGTGCCGGCTGCAGCGCGGTGGCCATTGGAGGGTGAACCAACGGCAAAGGAAGACCTTTCTCTCTGTCTCTCTCTCTCACTGTCCACTCTGCCTGTCAAAAATAAAAAAATTAAAAAAAAATTAAGTAATTAGAAAAATAGACTCAAATTTTCTTTTTTTAAAAAAAATATTTATTTATTTATTTGAAAGGCAGAGTTACAGAGAGGGAGAGACAGAGAAATCTTCTATCTGCTGGTTCACTCCCTAAATGGCTGTAACAGTCAGAGCTAAGCTGATCTAAAGTCAGGAGCCAGGAGTTTTCTTCCAGGTCTCCTATGTGAGTGCAGGGGCCCAATACTTGGTCCATCTTCTGCCGCTTTCCCAGGCCATAAGCAGAGAGCTGGGTTAGAAGAGGAGCAGCCAGGACATGAACCAGCATCCATATAGGATGCCTGCACCATAGACAGAGGCTCAGCCTGCTATGCCACAGCATCAGCCCCAAAACTAATAAATTTAGAGTAAGGAAAATACAGAATTGATGAATCATTTAGAATCCAGTGCTTAAAAAAAAAAAAAGGCATGTAGAAGAAACGAAACTTTGGAAATCTAATCGAGAAGGGGCTGTTGTCCTGTGGTGCCAGCATCCCATATGAGCACCAGTTTGGCTTCTGGCTGTTCCACTTCCGATCCAGCTCCCTGCTAACGCGCATGGGAAGGCAGTGGAAGATGGCCCGAGTGTTTGGGCCCTGCACCCATGTGATGGAGTTCATATTCTTTACAGATAGAATAGGTTTTTAAATGGTAAACATAGCTAGCAACTGGAAAACCACTGCCATCAGTAAGAGAATAGTCATTTAGCCAGATACAAACGTGCACAAAACCTTGAAGGTTTGCCATGTGTTGGCAAGTAACTGTTGAGAAAAATGCTATGGGGTGCTGATGCTGTGACATAGTGGGTAAGGCCGCTGCCTGCAGTGCCAGCATCCCATATGGGTGCTATTTCGAGTCCCGGCTGCTCCAGTTCTGATCCAGCTCTTTGCTATGGCCTGGGAAGGAGCTCCTGGCTCCTGGCTTTGGATCGGCACAGCTCCAGCCTTGCGGCCAACTGGGGAGTGAACCAGCGGATGGAGGACCTCTTTGCCTCTCTGCCTCTCCTTCTCTCTCTAATTATGACTTTCAAGTAAATATTTTATTTTTTAAATTTATTTGAGAGAGTAATAGACAGTGAGAGAGACAGAGAGAAAGATCTTCCTTCCGTTGGTTCACCCCCCAAATGGCCACTACGGCCGGCACTGCGCCAATCCGAAGCCAAGAGCCAGGTGCTTCCTCCTGGTCTCCCATGCAGGTGCAAGGCCCAAGCACTTAGGCCATCCTCCACTGCCTTCCCGGGCCACAGCAGAGAGCTGGACCGGAAGAGGAGCAACCTGGACTAGAACCCGGCGTCCATATGGGATGCCGACGCCGCAGGCGGAGGATTAACCAAGTGAGCCACGGTGCCAGCCCTAAGTAAATAAATCTTAAAAAAAAAAAAAAAAAGAAAAGAAAAGAAAAGAAAAATGCCATGGAAACATTCATCCACTCACACAGAAATGCCTGCACTCGGTGTAAGCCAGGATAATGGAAACCGTAGGCTAACGGAACCAGTGGGTGTGTCTCTGCTCCCTTTTGAGTCTGAAGCCAGTTGAGGGGATTTAGGAGGAGAGAGCAGGAGAAAAGCAGGCGGACAGACACGGGCAGACCAGACCATCACCTGGATGAGTGGTGAAGTCTGCAGAGGACCCATTTGTCCTGTTCCTCCTTGAACTTGGCAGATTTGACCCTCACCATAGCAGTGCTGGGGGGTGTGGGCCACCTGTGTAAAACGTGTCCCATGTGCCTGTGGGGAGGGGACGGGTCACAGCCACTCGTACCCAGTCAAATATCACCTCTCCCTGGGGCTCAGAGAGGGAGGTGAGACCTAAGGCACCCCTGCAATGGGAGGAGTTACTTTTTCTTAAAACTTCCTCCCTTGGCTGTCTGTACTGACAGCCCATAACCTTTGAAGGCCTTGGGGGCGTGGCTCCCCGCCAGGGCAGGGGCTCAGCTGTCAGTCAGCCCCCGCCCCCCTTCACTGCCCACACACTTCCTGTGGTGGGTCCTTCCAGCACACCTGGAGAGCAGAGCAGGTTCTCCCCACAGGCTCTCCTGGAATCAAAGTAGAACAATATTGCAGTTAACTCCCCAGCAACTCTGCACCCAAGTGAAAATTCACTCACATTTTCCAGCCCAAATCATGTTTCTTTTTCTTCTTTTTAAAAAAAAAAGATTTATTTTTATTTGAAAGGAGAGAGAGGGAGAGACAGACAGACAGAAGAGATCTTCCATCTGCTACTTCACTCCACAAATGGCTGCGATAGCTGAGGCTGGGCCAAGTTGAAACCAGGAGCCTGGGACTCCATCCGGGTCTCCTACATGGATGGCAAGGGCCCAAGTAATTGGGCCATCTTCCGCTACTTTCCCAGACATATTAGCAGGGAGCTGGATTGGAAATGTAGCAGCTGGGATTTGAACTGTTGCCCATATGGGATTCAGGCATCATAGGCAAAGGCTTAACCCTGCTGTACCACAGTGCTGGCCCCTTCTTCATTTTCTTCAGAGAAGTTAATAAAGATTGAGAACAGGAACCCTCTTTGTCTCGCTGAGTGCTGTACTCAGCATTGACAAGTTTGTGATGCATAGTAAACATTCAGTAATTTAATGATCATTCTGGGATGATGCAATATGTATAGCAAAAAAGATTTATTTTCCTGATTTTATGGATTACAGATTAATAAGAAAAATGTAATAGTAAAAAATAAACAAGGAAAAAACAGGTGACAAAGTTGGGTAGAAAATAGTAAGAAATTTAGCTAACCAGTAAACATGCACAATAGCTTTGTCTTATTAAGGAAAGACTGGGGCTGGCACTATGGCGTAATGGGTAAAGCCTCTGCCTGCTATGCCGGCATCCCATATGGACACCAGTTCGAAACCTGGCTGCTCCACTTCTGGTCCAGCTCTCTGCTGTGGCCTAGGAAAGCAGTGGATGATGGCCCAAATCCTTGGGCCCTGCACCCACATGGGAGACCGGGAAGAAGCTCCTGGCTCTTGGCTTCAGATTGGTGCAGCTCCGGCTATTGTGGCCAATTGGGGAATGAACCAGTGGATGGAAGACCTCTCTCTCCTCTCTCTGCCTCTCCTCTCTCTCTGTGTAACTCTGACTTTCAAATAAATAAATAAATCTTAAAAACAGACAAAAAAAAGGAGAAACTAAGTGAGGGTCAGTGTTGTCTGTGATGTAGCAGATTAAGCCACCACCTGCGATGCCTGCATTCCATATGAACACTGGTTCGAGTCCATCCCTGGGGACTCTGGGCCCTGTCACCCACTTGGGAGACACGGATGGAGTTTCAGGCTCCTGGCCCAGCTCAGGCTCTTTTGGCCATTTAGGGAGTGAACCCACAGATGAAGATCTCCTTCTGTCCCTCCCTTTTTCTCTGTAACTCTGGCTTTCAAACAAACAAACACATAAATAAAAGGACAAACTAAGTGTCTCAATTAAAATGTAAATTGAAACAAAGCATTTTTTTTAAAGATTTTTTAAAAAAAAATATTTATTTGAAAGGCAGAGTTACAGAGAGGCCGAGTGAGGAGAGAGAGAGAGAGAGGGAGAGAGGGAGGGAGGGAGAGAGAGGTCTTCACCTGCTGTTTTACTCCCAGGTGGTTGCAATGGCCAGAGCTGTGCCAATCTGAAGCCAGGAGCCAGGAGCTTCCTCCGGGTCTCCCACATGGGTGCAGGGGCCAAGCACTTGGGCCATCTTCTACTGCTTTCCTAGGCCATAGCAGAAAGCTGGATTGAAAGTATAGCAGCCAAGACTTAAACTGATACCCATATGGGATGCCGGCACTGCAGGCAGTGGCATAACCCACGATACCACAGTGCCTGCGCCACAAAACATTTTAAATCTCTCAGATTGACAGGGATATTAACCACCAGTGTTGGTAAGGAAGCATACATTGGCACAGCCTTTATGAAGAATGATTTGTTGCTTATCAAAAACTTGAAACTGTATTTTTGGAAGTCATCCTTCAAGAACAGTTTAATCCTGACTGTGCTCAAGTGCCTATACAGACAGGTTCAGTGGGAGTATTCTGTCATGTCAAGGGGCAGGGGGCAGTGCTATGGTGTAGGGGATAAAGCTGCCACCTGCAGTGCTGGCATACCATATGGGCACTGGTTCGAGTCCTGGCTACTCCATTTCCAATTCAGCTCTCTGCTGTGGCCTGGGAAAGCAGTGGAAGATGGCTCAAGTCCTTGGTCCCTGTCTCTACATGGGAGACCCAGAAAAAGCTCCAGGATCCTGGCTTTGGATTGGTGCAGCTCCAGCTCTTGCAACCATTTGGGAGGTGAACCAGTGAATGGAAGACCTCTCTCTGTCTCTCTGTCTCTCTCTACCTTCCTCTGTAACTTCACCTTTCAAATAAATAAATAAATCTTAAAAACACAACAACAAAAAACACCTGAGAACCACCTGAATGCCTACTGGTGGCATATTGGATAAGTGCATTATGAGTAATTGATGTAGCAGGATAATACAGAGTTTTTTGAAGAAAAACGTGAACTGACGTGGAAAGACATTGGTGGTTAACTCTATAGCAAGCAAGTGAGGTGTGGGGCAGCAGGTGTTAGAGGATGAATTGTGTCTCCCACAAGATACCTTGAAGCCCAGAGCCCTGTGAATGTGACTTTATTTTGGAATTAAGGCCTTTGCAGGTGTAATGAAGTTAAGAGGAGGTCAGTAAGGTGAGTAGCTAGCCCACGTGGCAGGTGGTGCCTAACAGGGGAGGAGCAGAGGGACTCAGAGGTTATGATGCCACTTTGGACACCACATCGGTATCTCAGTGCCTGGGTTCAGGTCCCAGCTCCTCATCTGATTCTGTGCTTCCTGGGACACAGCAGGTGATCGCTCAGGTACTTGGATCTCTACCACCTGCTGGGGAGATCCGACTTGAGTTCCCAGCTCCTGGCTTCTGCCTGGCCCAGCACCATCTGTTGCAGGCATTTGGGGAGTGAATCAGCAGATGGAAGATCTCTCTCACAGAGACAGAACACCAGGGGGGATGGCCTTGTGATGACAGGCAGAGATGTGGGTGATGGAGCTGAAAGCCAAAAAATGCCAAGGCTTGCCTGCAGCCCCAGGAGCTGGGAGAAGGGCACGGAACAGAGGCCCCTTCAGCCCACAGCACTTGCATTCACACTGCTGGCCTCCAGAGCTCTGAGAGAACACATTTCTGCTGGTTGAAGCCACCAGTTGTGGTCATTAGTTACGACAGCGCTCGGACACGAAAGGAGCAGGCGGACACGAATGGAGCAGGTGTGGCATTATCCCAGAGGACTTTCAGACTGCACCTGCCACTCTGCATGGCCAAGAGTTGCTTCAGTCCATTCCTGCCCTGCTGGGGGACAGCCTGGGGGGAGATGTTCATGTGTGTTTCACCTTCCTCGCTGCCCTGGCCAGTCTTGTGTCCCTTCCCTTCCTCGTCCTTTGCATTCTGAGCACCCATCCTGAATGACTTGGTGTTCTCCAACCGTGCCTTGTCTTTGTGCTTCTGGCTTGTCCTGTGCACCAAGCCCTGTTCCTTCATAAAACCTTGTGTTGAAGACACCCCTTCCTGCAGGATTCTTCCTTCACCCCGGTCCTCACGTCTTGGGTTGGCACCCACGCTGGCTGGGTGATAATGCTGTAAAGCCCAGTGATGTGGACAGGCCAGAGAGCCTGTGGCGAGGAGGCCCGAGAGTTGAACCCTGCATTTTCCCTGGCTGGGCCTTAGTTTCCCCGTCTGCATAATGGAGACGGCAGCAGCCCCATCACGGGGTGGGTGTCAGCGTTAATAGGACAGAGTGGTTCAAGTGCTTGGCGCGGAGCCGGGCTCCAGCGTAAGCGGCCAGTAGGTGTTAGCTATTACTGTAATTACATGTTTACCCGTCTCACTCCCCCACTAAACGGAGATCCTTAAAGGCAGTAATTGTGTGTTTTTCTGTCTCCATTCCCACTGTCTTAGAGCGGACTTGGCACATGGGAGGCTCTAAATAAATGTTTGTGGAATTAATAATGATAATTAATGTAATTGCCTTCCAGGATCCCATCTTGGGCCTTGACCCTCTGCTAGTTCCACATCGTGTAGGCTTCCTGTGGCCAAATCCCTGGGCTCCATAAAACCACCGTGAGGCAGCTCCCACTTCCTGAGCAGTGCTTGTCCTCAGAGAGCCTAGAATCTAGTGGGGAGGGCAGGATTGTCAGCCCTGGAAGTGTTAAACAATAGCACTGGGTTTGAATCCCCACTGGAGGGGAGAGTGGGGGTTCACAGTTCCTGTAGCACATTGCTATTTCACTTTTTCTTTGTTTTCCAAATTGGTTTGAGAAAGCTGCTTTTTGTTTGGTTTTTACATACTTAGCTTCATCTGCTGGAGAGATTTTCCATCTTCTGGTTCACTCGCCAAATGCCCACAGCAGCCGAGGCTGGGCCAAGCTGAAGCCAGGAACTTGGAGCTCCATCCAGGACTCCCATGTGGGTGCAGGGGCCACTACCTGCTGTCCCTCGGGGTGCAGGATGCATTAGCAGGAAGCTGGAGGAGGAGCAGAGATGCCAGGGCCTGAGCTGGCACTCTGGTCCAGGGTGTTGGCGCCCAGAGCTCTGGCTTCACCTGCGCATGATGCTCACTTTTCCCAGTCTTTTTTTTTTTTTTTTTTTTTTTTTTCCGACAGGCAGATTTAGACAGTGAGAGAGAGAGACAGAGAGAAAGGTCTTCCTTTTCCATTGGGTCACCCCCAAAGTGGCCGCTACGGCCGGCGTGTTGCAGCCTGCGTGCTGCGCTGATCCGAAGGCAGGAGCCAGGTGCTTCTCCTGGTCTCCCATGGGGTGCAGGGCCCAAGCACTTGGGCCATCCTCCACTGCACTCCCTGGCCACAGCAGAGAGCTGGCCTGGAAGAGGGGCAACCGGGACAGAATCCGGTGCCCCGCCCGGGACTAGAACCCGGTGTGCCGGCGCCGCAAGGCGGAGGATTAGCCTAGTGAGCCGTGGCGCCGGCCTCACCTCTCCCAGTCTTAATACTGAAAGTCAGATCTGGAGGCTTCATCAGGTTCAGGTTTTTGTCTTCTTCACATGTATGTGCCTTCGTAGACCCTGACATCAGGTTGTCTCCAAAATTAGCAGGCATCAGTAATCAGCGCTGGAGCCATTATTTCATTAAGGGTTTGTAGAATGCTGCTGTCCACTTATTAGCTGGAAACTTCTGTAAAGACACCCCTCCCCCACTAACTGTTCCATTACCCTGAGCTGTAGCTGCTTTAGAAAGGGAAACCAAGTGCTTGTTTCTTTGCTGGTTTTCAAAATAATCAGTTGGTTTTTAGCATTCTGTAGAGGTGACCGGTAAGCAGCTTGCTTTTTTATTTTTTTAAAGCATCATTGTGAGCTCATAGATTTTAAAAACTTTTAGGGGCCCCTCAAAAACTGTGTGTGGGCAGGGGGAGTGGAGCGGGTTAAGCCTTTGCGTGGGACATCTGTGTTTCGTATCGGAGTGCCTGGTTCGAGTCCGGACGACTCTGTGCGTCCCATGCTGCTTCATACTGATGTGGGAGGTTGTGGATGATGGCCGAGTGCTTGGGTTCCTGTTACCCACGTGGGAGACCTGGATGGCGTTCGTAGCTTCTGGCTTTGGCCTGGCCTAGCTGTTGTCGGCACTTGTAGGGGGAACTGGTATGGGACGTGGACTTCTTGGAGGCTATTTGAATTGCTGTAACATACACCTATGCCTCCAAAATTTTAAAATCTATACAGTTTTCTTTTTTTTTAAGATTTATTTATTTATTTGAAAGCCGGAGTTACACAGAGAGAGGAGAGGCAGAGAGAGTGAAGTCTTCCATCTGCTGGCTCACTCCCCAACTGGCCACAACGGCTGGAGCTGCACTGATCTAAAGCCAGGAGCTTCCTCTGGGTCTCCCACGTGGGTGCAGGGGCCCAAGGACTTGGGCCGTCTTCTACTGCTTTCCCAGGCCATAGCTGAGAGCTGGATGGGAAGAGGAGCAACCGGGGCTCAAACCGGTGCCCATATGGGATGCCGGCGCTTCAGGTTAGGGCATTAACACGCTGCGCCACAGCGCCGGCCCCAACAGTTTTCTTTTATAACATGCGTTTTCGTGAACTTCCTGAAGACCTCTTGGAGTCGATGCACTTACCTTTCATATGCTTCCTTTGGGCAGTGAGAGCCTGTGCTGGCCCCAAACCTTCTGGTGAGACCCTGCTAGCCTTTGCTTGCTTTCTTACCTGATAGTGAAGCTCCATGATTCTCTTGCACGGTTCCTACCTACAGTCAGCTACTGCTCCACAGAAACAGTAAACAATTTAAAAATACATATTGCTCGCTGAGGATAGTAGCTCTGGAGAAAAAATAATAACAAAAAATATGTATTTATTTGAAAGGCATAGTGACAGAGGGAGAAAGAGAGAGACCTATCTGTATCATTTACACACCAGCGAAGGAGGAGGACTGTGGATCTTGGCCTTCATTTGAGGGACAGAAGGGCTCGTTCTGATGTGCGCGTCATAGATAACCAGCGCGGCTTAGATGACCAGCGCATTGGTGAGCTTTCGTGTATGTATGTTGCAAGCTCTTTGTTGTTTTGACCATGAATTTGAATGTTAACTGTCTTAGGATTAATCTGCGACTCGAATTACTGAGGCAGCCACCCCTCTTCCGTCATTTGCTGCAAATGAGTCTCCCAGTTTGTCATTTGCTGTTGCTAGTTGTTTGCAACTCCTGTTTTCTGTCCTCAGCATTTTCCCTCCTGGGGCCCAGCTTGCCAGGCCTCTCTTAGCAGTGTGTGTGTGTGTGTGTGTGGGGGGGGGCTCACAGGATCTGAAGTGAGGTGCTGTGGCTCTCTCCACACGTTTCTGCGTGTGTGAGCGTCGCCGGGCCCTCTGCCCCGACCTGCAGTCTCTGTTCCTTTAGGCCTGACCCCTGCCTCATTCCAGCAGGATCTGGACCCATCTTCACCCGGACAGGCTTGCCATGGTTTGTGTGCATTTTGACCGAGAGAGAGACTGAGCGCCTGCTAATCCACACCTCCGTAGAACACCGGAGTTGGGGGGGTTGGGCAGAGAGGGAGGTGGATCATCGGAGGTTCCTGGGGCACTCAGCAGTTACCCTTTTAACTACAGAGCTTTGTGAACCTGGACCCTGCTGGGCAGCAGAGGGCCAGAGCTAAAGACCTCGGGGTCTGTCCGGTGAGCACTCCTGCACCCAGGTGGCAGAGGCTGGGTGAGCGTGGCTGTGGGTGTGGCTGCACAGGGCCTGTGTGAGAGGTGTGACAGCCAAGGCGTGATGCTGGCTGGGAGGCCCTGGTTATAGAATGCAGTTCCTTAAGGAAAAAATCCTGAACGAAATAATGAGGGTAAATAAAGGCGCCGGGCCCAGATTCACTCTGGTGCCTTTCTCTGGGCCAGGCACCGTTCCAGACGTGCTACCTGCATTAACCTGTGAGTCCACGTTTCCGCATAGGCCTGTGAGGCTGATGACTGTTATTAGCACCATTTCACAGGTACAAAATCTCAGGTGCCAAAAGGGGAAACAAGTTGCCCAAGGTTATTATACTCTTTGGTAAGTGAAAGAATGGAATTTGGGTGTAGGCAGTTTGAGTCCAGTCTCTGAGCCCTGGATTCTGTCCCCACCCTTCCCGCACACCACATGCCTCAGCCCTGAAGGTGTGCAGCTCTTTGTCTCCCAGGAGGTGCAGAGGCCCTGCGGGATACATGACAAGTGCTACCAGCCTGGCTTTTTTTTTTTTTTTTTTTTTTAATTAATTAATATTGAGAGGCAGAGATACAAAAGGGGTAAGAGAGAGAGAGAGAGACCTTCCTTTGCTGCTTTACCCCCCAAATAATTGTAACAGCCAGGGCTGGATTAGGCTGAAGCTAGAGCCAGAAACTCCATCCGGGCCTCCCACGTGGTTGGCAGGAACCAAAGTACTCAGACCAGCATCTGCTGCCTCCCTGGCCCGTTAGCAGGGAGCTGGATCAGAAGCGGGGAGTAGTTTGGGCTTGAACCAATATGGGATGCGGGCATCCCAAACAGTGGCTTAACCCGCTGTGCCAGATGCCTGTCCCTGCTGGCCTGAGAGGTCTACACCCCAGGACGGGACAGTGCTCAGAGCCGAGTCTAGGATGCAGGTCTGAGCGTGGCGGCCAAGCCAGAGTCTGGAGGGCGCCCAGACCTCGGGGTCTGGTGAACACAGGGGTGTTCATCTGGACTTTTCTGGACACAGTCATGTCCTGGTGTTGGCTCCCCAAGACAGGAGCCAGGGTGTGGGCCGACCCCGCGGGTCGCAGCGTCCGAGCCTGGGCCTGGCTTTTCTGGAAGCCGAGTGCCTTGTCCTTGCTTTTGCAGCAGCAGACTGAGTTCCCAGAGCAGCAGCGGCAAGAGTGCCGTGTCAGGGCTTCTGGAAAGGTGGAGTGGAAGTTGCGCTGTTGCCTTCTCGCTCCTGGCCTAATGGCTCGGGCCATTTTTAGATGTCAGGAAGTATAACAATATGGCCCATTTCTCTCGGTGAATAATGGATGAAGCCAGAGAAGGTGCAGTACTCTTCCTGGTGAATTATTTACCAGGAGCCTCTCACTTGAGGGCGTTCCATTATAAATGCTCCGAATCTGGTGTAGACCGTGGACCCTCCCCTCTCCTCCCACCTCGGCTGCTCTCCCACCCAGTGACGCACGCCCTGACCCTGTGGCCATGGACTGAGTCTGGAGGGTGAGGGGTGGGGAGCCGCAGGACAGACCTCCGAGTGAGTGGCCGTCAGTGGGGTGGGGAGGGGAGCCTGTGGGTGCACCTGTGTCTCTGTCTCTAGGACTCTGGTGTGTGTGCTTGTTTCTCTGCCTGTTGACTCCCCCGCCCCCCGGCAGGGTCTAGGTCCCACTGTCTCTCTCTCAGCGTCTCTCTGCCCCTCTCCTCCGCCCGTTCTCCCTGTCGTCGTCTGTCTGTCGCTCGGTCCGTGCGACCCTGCAGCTCCTTGTGAGACATGTGGGGACGGCCAGTTCCAGCTGTAAGTGAAGCCAGATCTCCGTGCCTCCCAGACCCTGCCTTAGAGATGGACGGAGCAGGCACGAAGTAAGCTTCAGGTCTTTGTCACTGTTTTGGCTGTTCAGTCCCGCGATTGCGTCAGCCGGTCAGGAGGGCTTTCTTCCCCAGCTGTCTGTGTGTGCCTCATGTTTTGTAACGTTTGCCCCCAGAGTAGATTAGCCCCAGGCTGGAGGCACCTGGAAATGAGCTGCACATTCAGTGTTGCTTTCAGAAATAACTTACAAGGCACTGCTTCTGACCCTGTTTCATTAGTTGTCTTTTTTTTTTTTTTTCATCTGTTATGGATTTGGAGATTGAAAAACTTTTCTTGCTATCTTTAGCCAGAATGCTTTTTCTAAATAGCTGACTTTTCCAAAAGAATGGCTCTTTTGTGGCTGTTTTCTTGAGAAATAAAGGAACAAATCACTAGTAATGCAGTTAAGAGAGTCAATAAAAGAATGAAATTCGTCTTTGTCTCATGAGAAAGTGTACATTTTAAGCAGTAAAATGAGGTTTGTCCAAGGAGCCCAGGGACTGTCTGGGGAGCGCGGATGGTTTGCCTCTAATCCAGCCGCTGGCCTGCCTTCCCCTTCCGTCACTGTGCACCTACCCCAGGGCCCGACGCCTGTCTCCCTGCTGCCAGGCTGGCCGTGCAGGCCGGGGCTGGGCTCTGTTACCTCCCCGGAGTACTCGAGCGATGAACATGGCTGCAGCTGGTGCCCACTACCAATACCTTCCCCTCCTCTCCTGTGCATCGTGATGGGCAGTGGGGAGCCGTGTCCCAGCTGCCGTGGCATCAGGGGTCCCAGCTGAGGGAGGGCTGATGGCGGGGCTAGGTCTGTCTGCTGACAGCCACAGTGGGCACTGCACAGTCCTGTCTCCCACACGCCTCTCCCATCCTGGAGCTGGGGGTCCGGGAACGTATGCACTTTCGCCTCCTCCAGCCAGTGACCCTCCCAGGCACCCTCCCGCCTCCTCCCTTAGTCTGGATTCCTCTCCTTGTGTTCTGGGTTAGACCTAAAAGCTGGCCTTAGAGACCTGGATGGAGCAGCCCTTTCTGAGACCCGTCCCTAGAGAGAAGGGTCGGTTTGCAGAAGCAGTTGTTGGTGGACAGGTGGAGATTCTGCTCTGGCAGGAGGAGGGGCCTTGGAGAGACGTCGGTGGCCATGGCCTGGGAGGACGGCCCGGCTGCCAGGGGGTGCCCGGGCCTCCTGCACATGTGTTCCGTGTCCCCGCGTGTGCAGCAAATGTTGCCCGCCGCCGCAGGCGAGGGGCTCGTGCCTTCCACATCACGACATAGCAGAGTGATTTCCTCACATTCCCCGCTCTTGGCTGCTCCGGGAAGTGGTTTGCACAGCACTTCTAAATATAAAAGCGTGGGGCAGGCTGTGTGTCTCCTACCCCTCCTGCTACCCAGCCCAAGGCCAGCCTCTCCTTTTGTGCTGGGGTGGGGTGGAGGAAGAACAGGAGAAGCTGGGGTGTGTGTGGGAGTGTGTGTGTGTGTGTGTGTGTGTGTGAGAGAGAGAGAGAGAGAGAGAGAGAGAGAGGGTTTGTGTCAGTGTGTATGGGTGTTGTGTGTGTGTGTGTGCAACTCTGTGAGTGTATCAGTGTATACGAGTGTGAGTGTGTTTATATGTGTGTAAGAGTGTAGGTGGGGGCTGGCGCTGTGGCGCAGTAGGTTAAAGCCCCAGCCTGCAGTGCTGGCATCTTATATGGGTGCTGGTTTGAGTCCTGGCTGCTCCTCTTCCAACCCAGCTCTCTGCTATGGCCTGGGAAAGCAGTGAAAGATGGCCCAAGTCCTTGGGCCCCTGCACCTGTGTGGGAGACCAGGAAGAAGCTCCTGGCTTCAGATAAGCTCAACTCCAGTCATTGTGGCCATTTGGGGAGTCACTGTCTGTGACCCCACTTCTCAAATAAATTAATAAAATCTTTTTTTAAACAAGAGTGTAGGTGTATGTGAAGGTTTGTGTCTGTGTGAGTATGTATATGCACAGCTGTTGTGTGGGTGTGTGAGTATAGGTGGGTGTGAGGGGTTGTGTCTGGGTGTGGGTGAGAGTGTATGTGTGGAGGAGGGGTGGCACCAGGCTCAAGGATTCCCAGAGAGTGGAGGAAGTGTGGTGCTAGGGGCCCCCGGAGAGGAGGGTACAGACTTGGAGACTGCTTTTCAAACTGGACAGCTTGGTCCAAGCCACTTATTTCCTTAAAAAAAAAAAGAATTCCCTTGCTGCCCACCCTACTGCCCAACAGTCCGTTCGTCTTTCTGGAGGATACAGGCAAAGACTGTGGGGGAGGCTCTTCAAAGCACAAAGAAGCCGGGCAGGCGGAGCTACAGCGTGAGACCACGCCCCTGGGTGAAACAGTAAGCAGGATCTCAGAGCGCGCACCAGCAGAGGGATGGACGTTACACCCAGTGGAATGGCTGCGGGGAGAACGGGACAGAGGGCATCAGTAAGTGTCCTGCAAGCGGACACGTGAGCGGAATGCAGACTGAGGAGCCCACAGATCCCGGGCAGCCCCTGCCACTGCCGTCTGCTGAGATATTCTTCACTCTGCTTTCCCTCTCTGTAAACTGAGGCCTCTTTGACCACGAAATATAGCAGTTTCTTCTTTTTTTAAGCAAATATATGTAAAAGTTTTATTTATTTATTCGGAAGTCACAGTTATAGAGAGAGAGGGACAGTTAGAGGGAGAGAGAGGTCTTCCATCCCCTGGTTCACTCCCCAGATGGCTGCAGTAGCTGGGGCTGGACCAGGCTGAAGTTAGGAGCCTGGAACTCCATCTGGGTCTCCCATGTTGGGGGGCAGGGACCCAAGTACTTGTGCCACCTCTGCTGCCTTCCCAGGCGTGTTGAGCAGGGAGCTGGGTCGCAGTGGAGCAGCTGAGACTTGAACTGGCACTCTGATAAGGGATACCGGTGTTGGCCGGCGCCGCGGCTCACTAGGCTAATCCTCCGCCTAGCGGCGCCGGCACACCGGGTTCTAGTCCCGGTCGGGGCGCCGGATTCTGTACCGGTTGCCCCTCTTCCAGGCCAGCTCTCTGCTGTGGCCAGGGAGTGCAGTGGAGGATGGCCCAGGTGCTTGGGCCCTGCACCCCATGGGAGACCAGGAAAAGCACCTGGCTCCTGGCTCCTGCCATCGGATCAGCGCGGTGCGCCGGCTGCAGCGCGCCGGCCGCGGCGGCCATTGGAGGGTGAACCAACGGCAAAAGGAAGACCTTTCTCTCTGTCTCTCTCTCTCACTGTCCACTCTGCCTGTCAAAAAAAAAAAAAAAAAAAAAAAGGGATACCGGTGTTAACCCACTGTGCACAACACCAACCCCAGTGGTTTCCCCCTTATCTGCAAAGGATTGGTTCCAAGACCACTAAACCATGCCTGGAACTGTAGATAGTACTGAACCTGAGGAGAGTGGTTTTTCCTGTGTGTACATATCCATCATAAACTTTTAAAAAGATTTATTTGTTTATTTGAAAGAGAGGGAGAGATGGGGAGGAGAGAGATCTTCCATCTGCTGGTTCACTCCCCAATTGGCTGCAACAGCCGGAGCTGGGCCGATCTGAAGCCAGGAGCTGGGAGCTTCCTCTGGGTCTCCCACCTGGGTGCGGGGGCCCAAGCACTTGGGTCATCTTCCACTGCTTTCCTAGGCCATTTGCAGGGAGCTGGATCAAAAGTGGAGCAGCCAGGACTCAAACTGACGCCCATATGGGATGCCAGCACTACAGGCCAGGGCTTTAACTCACTATGCCACAGTGCCGGCCCCTGTGTGCCTTTAAGTATGGTGGCTCCTGAGCACAACTTTACTCCCTTTAAATTCAGTTATGTTGTCCCATGTGGCTAGTGGCTCTCCTATTAGAGCAGGTCTAAGGGGTATTTTATTTGCATGTTGGTTTTCGTTTGAGAGGAGGAGAGACAGAGTGAGCTCCCATCTGCTGGTTCATTCCCCCAAATGCCCACAACAGCTGAGGCTGGGCCAAGGCCAGGGCTGGGAGCCAGGGCTTCAGAGTGAGTGGCAGGGACCCAGCTACTTGGAGCCATCGTCCCTGTTTTCCAGGGTGTACATTAGCAGGACGCCACGCTCAGGAGTGGATCTGGGGTTGGCTGCAGGCGTCTTAACCGCTACAGTAAATGCCTGCCGCGAGGGACAGTTTCACTTCATTTAAAGCCTGGGATGGTTTTCCTCATTGAGTGGAGTCCGGGCCACCCCCACCCCCTACCCCCAGGAGTTCAGTGTTGCTGGGGCCAGGCCTGGTCAAGGTCAGGGAGTCCCAGTCTGCCTGCCACAGAGCGCCAGGCTGAGCTGTGGGGCGTGGTGGTCAGGTGTGTAGCTGTGCCCATCTGCTGGGTTGGAGCCTCCCAGGAGGGAGACAGGGAGAGGAAGAGAGAGTTCGCAGGTGGGGCTCACGGAGTTTCCTGGGCCTGTCTTCAGCCTAAGGCTTGGTCCAGGTGGTGGTGCCCGGCCTGTCATGTTGTTTGTCCCCTGCCCTGTAGGAGAGACCGCAGGGCACTCCTGGGTTCCACCCTGGCGCTGTCCCGAGTCCCTCCCTGGTCCCTGAGAGCTAGGGAGCACACCTGGGAGTGCCTGCAGCAGCTCCTGTGTCATCTTGAGTGATGAGGGCTGAACTCTTTCTCTCTCTCTCTCTCTTTTTTTTTTAAATTAAAGAAACTTGTTTAAAATATTTAGTTTTTTATTTGAAAGGCAGAGTTTACGTAGAAAAAGGGAGAGACCGAGAGAGAAAGCGAGAGAAAGAGCAAGCTTTTCCATCTGCTGGTTCACTCTAAGTGGCCACAGTGGCCAGGACTGGGCTGGGCTGAAGTCAGGAACCAGGAACTCCATACTGATCTCCCAGGTAGATGGCCAGGGCCCAGACACTTGGGCCATCTTCCGCTGCTTTCCCAGGTGCATTGCAGGGAGCTGGATTGGAAGTGGAGCAGCCGGGACTCCCAACTGATACCTGTATGGGATGCTGGTATCACAAGTGGCCGCTTAACCTGCTGGGTCGCTGTGGCCACTGAGGTCTTTCTGGGGCTGGGCCTGAGGCTCGTCTCCCAGGCTCGCACCCGTCAGCTGACAGGGGTGTTCTTTCTGCAGGCCCCACCCTCAGTGGCATCTCTGGCCAGCAGCTGGCTGCTGCATCTCTCCCTCTGTCTCTTCTGGCAGAGGATGGACACGACCCCAGGTGGGGAGGACACCGTGGTTCCACTGGCAACCCTCTTCCAGCTCCTGCCTGGCACTCGCCCTTGGAAGGGATTGCCTTAGTCCCAGGACATTTCCACCCAGTGTCCATCTTTCCCTGGAATTTGTGTCTTGTTTGTTTTTTAAGCTTCCTGAAAAACAGGTAGACTTCTGTGTATCTGCACGTAACCTGTGCATCATTTGAGTAACAGAGGGGTCTGCAGGCCGAGAGAGTCTCTGACATTGGTTGCCGGGCTGCCCACTTCCAGGTGAGAGGAAAGTTAAGTTGGACGAGGTTTTGGGTCAGATGGACGCTCGTGCGCCTCTGTTCCCCGACACGTGCTTGCGAGAAAGTGTCACTTTGGCACAACTCACCTGTCTGTGCCTTGAACTTGCCGTATAGCTCAGGGGATAAGGCCCAGAGTCACAGCAGAGGCAGGAGTTGCGGGCGCTAAAGGCAGGGAGCTTTCGGCACAAACCTGTACCAAGGCCGCGGGGGCACTCAGAGACAGAGGTGGGTCTGGAGAGACCGCGTGGGCGGGAGCAGTGTCAGAGCCAAGCCGTGTGCCTGTTTGCAGCCCCCACACACCTACCATGCATAGGGGCACTTTTTTTTTTTTTTTTTAAGATCTTATTTATTTGAAAGGCAGAGCGAGAGCTTCCATCTGCTGGTTCCCTCCCCAAATGGCTGCAATGGCCCAAGGCTGGGCTTGGGCCAAAGCCAGGATCCAGGAATTCCATGCAGGTCTCCCACATGGGTCCAGGGGCCCAGAGACTTGGGCCATCCTCCGCTGCTTTCCCAGGTGCATTAGCAGGGAGCTGGGTCAGAAGTGGAGTGGCGGGGACTAGAACCAGCACTCACGTGGGATGCCCCCATCAGGTGACGCTTCACCAGCTGCACTATAGCACTGGCACAAGGGACACCCACTCCTGCCCTGCCCTGGCCCTGCCTCTGGAGGCCGTGCAGGAGCTGTGGGGAGTGGGCCCTTTGTTCTGTAACTCACTGCTGCCGATGCAGTGTTGGCTCTCGGGGACCGGCCACATGTGGGCTCTCATGTCTCTGACTTTCCAGACGTAAAGCTGCGTGGGTGGGGCGGGGATTGGCCCACACCCCCTGCTTGCCAGTGGCTCTGGGAGGCCCAGAACCCCAGTCTCCCTTCCCCATGTCCTTCCCACCCGCTTCACTTGGGTGCCACATGATGTGGACCATGAGGCCCCTGCCCCCATGGTGGGCCCTGCAGAGTCCAGTTGTGGCTTTGGCCTGAGGTGGAGGCGCTGGCCTGTTCCTTTGCTTCTCCCCCCAGTCCCTGGTGATCTCATGTTTCTCTAATCCGGATGTGGGAAGCTCTCCAGATGTGCCGGTTAAATCCCAGGACAGGGAAACTCAGCAGGGCCCTGGCTCTGCTCCCTCCTGCCCTGTATCATCGGCAGAGGGCTCCTGTGTGTGAACCGGGCCCTTTGTAGACCCTTTGAGGACCAGGGTGGGCGTGGTTCTTGGATAGTGACCTCTGAACCCTCACGTGCCCAGCTCACCATCAGACAGCCTGGGGTGCTGGTGGTCTGTGAGACGTGCTTTGCAGAGCCCTGGGCTCGCAGCTACCCCACAGCGTTTCTGCTGACCTGGGTGGACTGGGAGGCGACTGGGCTTGCTGTTCATGCAAATGCCTTGTTCCTGTAGCCACTGGGCTTCGTGCCTTTGAAGCTACAGGTGTGAGCAGCTGCGGGCTGCCGTGGGGGACATGGGGGCTCGAGAGCAGCAGGACATGTGCCCGCTGAAGGCCAAGGATCTGCAGGGCCGGTGTTGTCCCCTGGGGAAGGAGGATGGGGCAGGCCGGGGGAGACTCCGGTTCCTCTCCCATGGTGGTCTTTTGAGTTTGCCGAAGGCAGAGACTTGTTCACAGGGCTGACCTAAGAGCTGGGGAGCTCGGTGGCTGCCGTCGACCCAGGAGCACCTGTGGTTCTCAGGGGTGGGCTGCCGTCCCTGGTGCTGTGATCCTGGGCAGGCCTCTCCTCTGGGGGCTTGTGTGTGGTCCAGCAAGAGTCACCTAGGATTCAGGATGTTCCCCCAACCAGAGACCTGCACCCTGGAATTAGGGATTGAGTCCTCAGTAAGTCCTGGTGTGGGGTGAATTGGCCCAGGGCCGAGGAGAGGTCACGTGACCCCCGCAGCACCATGCAAAATTCCCATCTTTCTGGGGGGCCTTTGGGCTGGCAGTGGCAGGCTCCTCCCCTGCTCCAGAGGCGCCTGTGCCGAGGATGGAGGGAGAAGTCGATAGAATCAGCCAGTTGTTTCGGGCAGGTTCCAGGCCTGTGCAGGTCCTGGGGGTGTTTTTCCTAGAACAAAGGGACCAGCCCCTGGGAGCTCACTGAGCGGCCAAGATAGGTGCCTGAACCAACGTGGCCCAAATGACTTAGAACTGGAATACTTAGGGAAAACTTCCTGCTGCTGTCCACAACAATCGTGTTTATACCTGTGTATGTGTGCGTGCGCGCACACACACACACACATACATGCGTGCATATGCACACATGGTTGGCTGGACCTGGGGCCCAGAGAACAGGAGGGTGGGCACCAGATCAGGCGCGGGCAGGGCTCGGGGATGGGAGCTGGGCTGCTGCCCACACAGCCCTTTCTCTAGGGGCTGGTGCTGGAGGCAGTCAGGGAGAAGGTCTGGGTATAGACGGCTGTTAGGGTGCCGCCGAGGAAATGGCTTGGAAGACCTCCTGACTGGGTTCTTGCAGCTCTGGCCTTGCTGGGGTTGCCCTGGTGTGGGAAGAGGGCCCTGCCCACTTATCGTTGCCGAGGGGCTTCATCGGGAAGCAGACCCTCTGTGAGCTCCTGGCTCCTGTCCAGGACCCACAGCCTGGCTGGTAGGGCTGGCGTCCCCATTTCACAGCCTGGAGAAGGATGCAGCGGCCATGGTAAGGCAGCTTCGCTCCCGAATGTTAGCACAGTTCCCGCGCCAAGAGCTACTCGTGGAGAGGATACGTGCTTGGGGGTGGGGACCATGTGATGGGCAGCACATGAGAGAGGGACTAGTGTGCCTTCCCCACGTGACGGCCCTGGGCCCGGAAAGGGGGCCCCTAAGGAAATGCCGCCCCAGCCCCCCAAAGCCTTCCTCCTGCTCTGTCGCTGCTGCCCGCTGTTTCGTGCCCGTCAAGAGCCCTCCCTCCTCTCCAGTGTCTGGCAGAGCTGCAGGGACTCCCCAGTGTGCCCGAGCCTCCTGCCTGACTCCCGCAAAGCGCGACAGCCCAGTGGCGGCTCCTCCCGGCCGCGGTGCCCAGGGCCCCAGCGAGCATCCTCAGAGCGGCTTCTGAGCCCGTGTGGGTGCCAGGCTCCCCGGGGGCGCAGCCTCACGGCCGGGGCTGGGAACTTGGAAAAGGCCTTTCCAGACATCTCAAGTCTGCCCCAGCCAAGCACTAACCAGGACCTGCTGTGAGCCGACGTCAGGACAGAGGCCCCCGCGGGGCTGGCTTTGATGTTCCCCAGGCCCTGTCGTGGGGGCACAGGGGGCTCTGAGTGGCAGTCTGGGAATGCAGCGTCTTTCACCACAGCTATGAAGCGGCCCAGCCCCCGCGCCAGGAGCGGGTGCTGGAGCCTGGGGCTGGGCTGGGGTCCTTTCCCGCTGCCCCGAGGTATGCTGGCTCTTCCCCCAGCTTGGATTTGGATTGGACCACCTGGGGCAGGTGGTCTGCAGCCCAGGGCCCCTCTCCCTCCATCCCACCCACCACCTGCTAATCCTCTTCAGACCTCTCCTTGCTGCCCGGGGCTGGGAGGAGTCCTGGACCTTGGCCACGCTGGAGCTTCTGAACGTTTGTAGAATTTGAGTCCCTGAGCAGTAAGAGACAATATCCCGCCGTCTCGGCTGCCTTTTACTGCCGGGGAGCATTGCATGCGGCGCTTCACCCATCAGCCACCTCTGCAACGCCTGCCAGCCCGTGAGCGGGCCCAGGAATCTGAGGCCAACAGTCTGCGTTCGTGCCCGAGGCCAGACACCCCTGGGTGTGAGATCAGGATTTGAGCCCGACCTTTGTGATTCCAAACCCTCAACTGCTCCTCTGTGTGGGCGAGACTCCTGGCTCCCTCCCCCAGGGCTGCAGAGGCTGACCTGGGAAACGGGGTGGGACGGGGGTTTGCCCACATTTTGAGGGCAGGCGATCTGTCTTTGGCCTTGACGAGCGTCCTGGACTTGGCTGTTGAGGGTCCCAGGGTTCTGGGGAGTCACAGGTGCAGGTCTGCTGGTCTGTGCCGTGAGCCTTGTGGGGAAGCGTGCCACACGTGGCTGGTCCCGCCCCACACCCGCCTGCTCAGCCGCGTTCCCTGGGTGCCTTTGTGTGCCTGGCGTTGTCTCTCCTTCACTGCCTGGCTGTGGGCAGTGTGACTGCCCGCTGTCAGGTCAGATGCTTCCAGGGCTGTTTCTGGGTCCCTGGGTGGGGCTGGGAGTCGGCTCCTCTGGGCTCTGCTCCTGAACTTGGGCAGGTCCCTTCATACCTGCGGGGGCAAGGCCACGCCCCATGGAACCCTTGGCAGAGTGTCTGGGTGTGTCTGGATTGTCATGTGCCCAGTGCTGCTTTGGTGGCCGCAGCTCAGCGAAGTGGGGAGTCGGCCTGCCCAGAGAACCATCAGTGCCCCTTGCAGAAGTAACGCCAGGAAGTTCCCTGTGTTTTAACTTTTATTTATTTTCACTATCTTTGAAAGGCAGAGAGAGTGATTGATTGATTGATTGATTTTCTCCCCTATCTTCTGTTTCACTTCCCAATTAACCGCAACACCCAGGACTGGGCCGGACTGGGGCCACTTTCCCTCCATTCCACCCACCTGTTCTAGGAAGAACCCAAAACTCAATCCAAGTCTCCCACATGGGTAGCAGGGACCCAAGTATTAGGGCCATGGTGTGCTGCCTCCCAGTGCGCACATTAGCAGGAAGGTGGACAGGAAGTGGAGTTAACCAGGACTTGAGCCAGGCATTATGGTGTGGGATGCGAGTGTCCTAAGTGTCATGTTAACTCTGCACCAAACACCTGACCCTTGGACTGTTTTGTGTTGGGAGACGGATCAACGCTGGGGCAGCCGCTCGTGTGGGTCCAGGCCTAGGGGACCCAAGACTTGTCTTGCCCTTGACTTCATGAGAAGACCAAGCCTAGTGCCCTAAAGATACATACCCCGGGCCGGCACTGTGGCGCAACAGGTAAAAACCTGCCGCCTGCAGCGCCCGCATCCTATATGGGCACTGGTTTGAAACCTGGCTGCTCTACTTCAGATCCTGCTGTCTGCTATGGCCTGAGAAAGCAGTGGAAGATGGTCCAAGTACTTGGGCCTCTGCACCTGCATGGGAGACCTGGATGAAGCTCCTTGGCTCCTTGGATGAAGCAAACCCTAGGCCGGAGCCTGGACAGGGGCTCTTTGGGCTGAAATCAGTCTCGGTGGTTTGGAAGGGGACAGGGAGGACCCGTTAGCCTCTCCTCGCTGCTCTAGCCCAGCCCGCTTGGTCACAGGCAGAGCCTGCTTCTTCAGTCCCAGGTGGCATATTTCTTCTTCTGGGCGGGGAGAGTGTCCCTTTCCACGTTCAAGGCCAAGTGGCTCCAGGCCTCTCTCTGCAAGGTGCCTACATGGGCGGGAAACAAAGCCCAGTGTGTTACTCCCGCTGCCGCTGTAACCCTGCCACCCACCTGCCTGGCCCCACCCTCCGCCTCCCTAACCCATCTGCTCATCAGCACTGGCTTCTCACTCCCCTTGCTTCCCACTCGCTGTAGGCACACCTGTGCTTGCAGGTCCCCCTGGTCTGTTGAGTGTTCCCCTGGCCCAGCCAGGGGTGCAGGAAAAAACCGGGAACTACTTGGTTCACCTCTCGCCTTAGAGAACAGTTGGCCTTGACCATGGATGGGTTCTTTGGACTTGTGGTGGCCCTGGCATGTCTGTGGCCACAGCGTAGGTATGTAGAGAGTGTTGGCTTCCCCAGGGATGGAGTGGAGCCTAACCCTGGGCTGCAGAGCGTCTGAGCTGCAGCTGCCTCTGTTACTGGCACCCTAGGGGTTGTCTTTCCAGGATGTTCTTTGGGTCCTGGACAGTGGGGAGGGTTGCCTGCTAGTTCCCTGCTCCCCAGCCTGGCATCCAGGTCCAGGCTCTGTTCTTGGGGAGCCTCCTTGTACAGCCTACTGCCATGCTGCCCTGGAGTCTCCCATCCCCCTCTGCGCCCACACCCTCCCTCTGGCATTTACGTGACCATAGCCCTGTCTTGGATAAATGTCCTTTGTGCCCCGAAGACTTGAGGCCCCTGAGGTGAGGGCTCAGCAGCTTTGTATCCAACAGAACACTTCATGCCATTGAGAACTTTTTCCATGGACTCTTATCAATGGCTGCATTGTGATCCTTCACACCTGCACTTACTGGATGCCTGCTGTGTACGCAGGCCCTTTCCTCCTCCTGTGCTTGGGATTTTGGCTTCTGTTAGGACAGGAGCTGCAGCCCCTCCTGACCCTGCCTCTTCTGCGTCTCCACTGCAGGTGCCCAGGCAGCCATCGTCTTCATCAAGGAGCCATCCTCCCAAGATGCACTGCAGGGACGCCGGGCACTGCTGCGCTGTGAGGTCGAGGCTCCGGCCCCAGTGCACGTGTACTGGCTGCTCAACGGGGCGCCCGTCCAGGACACCGAGCGGCGTTTCGTCCAGGACACCGAGCGGCGCTTCCCCCAGGTCAGCAGCCTGAGTTTCACTGCTGTGGACCGGCTGCAGGACTCCGGCGCCTTCCAGTGCGTGGCTCGTGATAATGTCACCGGCGAGGAAGCCCGCAGCGCCAACGCCTCCTTCAACATCAAATGTGAGAGCCTCGTCCCCGTCGCACCCTCCGCCGCTGACCCCTGGGGTCCCCTCCTTGGCCTCGGCTTCTCCCAGGTCCAGTCAACGGAGGCAGGCAGGGCGCAGTGGCTGCCAGCTCTTCTGCTTCCATGGATAAACGCAAGTTGGAAAGCCTTGCGTTTTCCAAAATTTGTTTCCCCTTTGAGTCTCGGGCCCATTTCTCTGCTGGATGTTTTTCTCAGGGGGAGGGACAGTGAGGGCCTTGACCACCTATCAGGCTTGATCCTCCAGGGCCCAGGGCCAGCGCCTGGGGTCTGGTTCCTGCAGCCCCCAGCCGCTGATTCAAGAGCACCCCTGTGTCTCTTGGGCCCCAAGCCTCAAGGTTCCACAATTTCCCATGTGTCCTCCTTGCCTTTTGCCTCCCCCCCCCGCCCCGGCTCCACCCCTCACTGTACCTGCGGCCTCTCCTGCAGGGATCGAGGGGGGCCCTGTGGTCCTGAAGCAGCCGGCCTCTGAGGCCGAGATCCAGCCACAGACCCAGGTCACACTCCGCTGTCACGTCGACGGGCACCCTCGGTAAGGGGCCAGGCGGGTGGGGATGGAGAGGGTTCTTTGAGACAGCTGGAGAAATCTGCCCAGATCCTAGGCTGCTTTGTTCTGTAAACACCCCCGCCCACAAACGCTGGTGACCTGGCACCGGCCCGGCCCACAGCAAGTGTGGGGCGATCCCCGACTTCTGTGAGCTGAGTGTTCCAGAATTGTAGTCCCATTTGCCCCGAATTGTTCTGTGCCCTTATGCAAGTCATTCCCTGTCCTCAAGCCTCAGTTTCTCCATTTGTAAATGGGGCTAACTCTGACCCTTGATTCTGTATCCTCTCCTGGCCACCGAGGACTCCCTGCCTCCTGGTGCTGACTCCCTCCCCCACGCAGGCCCACCTACCAGTGGTTCCGAGACGGGACGCCTCTCTCTGACGGTCAGAGCAACCACACGGTCAGCAGCAAGGAGCGGAACCTGACCCTCCGGCCGGCCACTCCTGAGCACAGCGGCGTCTACTCCTGCTGCGCCCACAATGCCTTTGGCCAGGCCTGCAGCAGCCAGAACTTCACCTTGAATATTGCAGGTGAACCTGGGGAGGGGATGGAGGAGGTGAGGCAGGGCTGGGAGGGGTGTCACCACCCTGCCTGCTCACCACGCACCACGCTTCCCTGTGCCCCAGATGAGAGCTTTGCTAGAGTGGTGCTGGCACCCCAGGATCTGGTGGTGGCGAGGAACGAGGAGGCCATGTTCCATTGCCAGTTCTCAGCCCAGCCGGCCCCGAGCCTGCAGTGGGTCTTTGAGGATGACACTCCCATCTCTAACCGCAGCCGGTAAGCATCTGGCTGGGGGCCATCCAGGACTGTGGTACAGGTTGTGTACTGTGCTCAACAGTGTGGAATTATGCATGCAGTGCCTCACATTTCCACCAGATGGCAGTAGACTATTTCCCTGTTCCAAAGTGAGGCCAACAAAGGGAAGCGTCTCCTGGAAGGGCATCTTTTTCCAATTTGCACAAAGCTTAGTGTGTGAGCTGGGGGTGGCTGTGCTGCTCTCCCCACTTCCCTCTGCCCCATGAGGCTTCGGAGAAAGGGGAGGGGATATCCAGGGAAGAGAGGGACACGGGGGGCCTAGGTGGGCACCATCTGGATTGTTCCAGGGTAGCGAAGACGCCTTACACACACACACACACACACACACACACACACACACACACACACAGCTTTTGGAGGAAGCTGGGAGAGTCCAGCCCCGCTCTAGGGCCAGGTCTCCTAGCTTAGGCCCTAGGAGAGCAGTGAGCACCTTCCCCACGCCAGGCACGACCATAGCCCTTTAGTATGTGGTGCCCTGGTCTCGGGCTTGGCTCACCCCTGGCCTTCACCTTGCTGTGGCCAATGAGCTCTGACCCCTGGAGCTGGGTGCCTGATCCGTGGGGAGGTGGCCAGGTTGCACACTGTGGCCCACTGCACTGCTGTCTGCCCCATACCACTAAGGCTGTCTCTCGTTGGAACACACAGCTGCACAGGAACAAGTCACACAAGCAAGAGCACATGCATCCTCACTCGCGTGCACACGCACATGTGCACACACACACGTGCACGTGCACCAGCTTCCTTCTCGCTGCTGCATTCCCGGCTAGTCCCTTCCCAGCTCCAGCCTTTGCAGGAAAGGGTTCCCAGGCATTCCCCCGCAGGGGGTCTGCAGGCCACCTCTTTCCAAATAGCACTCTGTCCTGTCCACAGCCCCCAGCACCTCCGCAGAGCCACGGTGTTTGCCAACGGGTCCCTGCTGCTGACCCAGGTCCGGCCTCGCAACGCAGGGGTCTACCGCTGTATTGGCCAGGGCCAGAGGGGCCCACCTGTCATCCTGAAGGCCACGCTGCACCTGGCTGGTGGGTCCCCGGGTCTGGAGTGGGGTGAGGGGGTTGCCTTCGATGTTGGTGCACAGAGATTTAGGCTCCAGTTCTGTGCACAGGGCAGGGGGAGGAAGCGGGGAGGGTTTGGTGTGGGGAGGGCTTGGGCTGGCTGGGGGAGGATACCACGTTCCCTGAGGCCACAGCGGTCAGCCAGCTCCCCCCTTCACCCCCAGAGATTGAAGACATGCCGCCCTTCGAGCCCCGGGTGTTCACGGCAGGCAGCGAGGAGCGTGTGGCCTGCCTGCCCCCCCATGGTCTGCCGGAGCCCAGTGTGTGGTGGGAGCAGGCGGGGGTCCGGCTGCCCACCCATGGCAGGGTCTACCAGAAGGGCCACGAGCTGGTGTTCGCGGATACTGCCGAGAGCGACGCCGGCGTCTACACCTGCCATGCAGCCAACCTGGCTGGTCAGCGGCGACAGGATGTCAACATCACCGTGGCGAGTGAGCACCTCCGACCTGCGGGCCGAGGGGAGATGGGGGGGACCGCAATCCTGAGTGGTCTTGGCCTCTGGCTGTGACAGACAGAGGCTTCCCTGGTGCTGGCCTGGGGCCCGCGGGCGGGGCGCCCGGTCACCTGCGGGGAGGCACTGTTGGAGTAGCCAGTGGCAGCCAGGCCCAGGGTCAGGAAGGGGGTCAGGCCCTGTGGCAAAGCGGTGCCTGGGCTGCAGAGGACTGAGCACTGGACCTGGGTCCCACTGTGCGCCCAGCCCCTGGAGTGACTGTGGGTGGCACGTCAGCTCCCTGGCCAGGGCCCACACGTACCCTACAAGGTGCTTGCAGGAACCAAGTGAAATCCACGTGTGCTTTTTGGGGCGGAATGGTAGGCGTGTTACTTATAGAAAAGGGGGGTGGGAAAAGCAAAGCGATGACCCGCTGCACCACAGCGCCGGCCCCTGCCTTTCAAATAAATAAACCTCAAGGACAAAAAGAAGGAGAGCAGTGGAGTGTGCATGGTTTCAGGTGAGAGTAGAGCCATGAAGAGCAAACTAGAGTAAACGGCAGAGGGAGGTGGGGGCAGCCTCTGCTGCAGGGGTGCTCACGCGAAGCGGGGGTCCAGCCCTGCAACAGGCCCTGAGACAGAAGGAGGCTTGCATGTTGGAGGGACGCAGTAGCCATGTGGCTTGTGGCTTGAGTAAGGGTGCGAGTAGAGCATGGGTTGTAGGGGCCTTGTGGGAACACAGCAAGGACCCCGGCGTATAATTGCATGTGTCTGTTGTCTCTTGTTGCATAAAAGCCATTCCCAGACGTACTCCTGTGAGACGGCAGCTGTTGATCTGCTCATGGTGCCGTGAGCAGGGTTCCAGTGGGACAGCCCATTAGCTCTGTGTGGTGTTTGCAGTTGGCAGGCAGCTGGCTGGTCCCTCATGGCCTCACTGGCATGTCTGACCACGGGCAGGGACTGTTGACCACGGGGCCTTGGTTCTCCATGTGGCTGATGAACTTGCAAGGCTGAAGTTAGCACGGGGGAGGCCAGGGGTTTTGAGAATCAGCCGTTCTTCTGGACTGGATGGGATCTGCATGCGGCTGAAATAAAGCGGGGATCTGAGGACAGCCTTGGCTCGGTATGGTGTGTGGAGTCCCGCAGGCCAGCATTTGAAGTCCTCTCCCTGTCATGCCTTCATCAGTCACCACTGGCTGTGCCATGGGCATAGGCGTGCCCACCTGCAGGTGTACTGTGACTACATTCAGGCCTTCGCTGGGCAGGACTGCTGTGGGTCTTCCCCGGTTCTGAACTCAACGAGGGGGCGTTCGAGTCCCTCGGGCTGGAGACATAATCAGTCTCCCCGGTTTTTCCAGCGGTGCCCACGTGGCTGGAGAAGCCCCAGGACAGCCAGCTGGAGGAGGGCAGGCCGGGCTATCTGCATTGCCTGACCCAGGCCACACCCAAGCCCACGGTCGTCTGGTACCGGAACCAGATGCTCATCTCCGAGGTGAGATGGGGCAGGGGATGGCTGGCAGTGGCGGGTGGGTGGGCCTGCCCCTGCCGGATTCCCTCCCTGCTGCCCCCTTTCCCCTGTAGCCACCCCCCTCCCGAGAGAAGCCGTAGTAGGGGGTGGCCTGAGGCTCTGACGTCACTTGTGGTGGCCTCTTGTGAGCTGCAGGACTCCCGGTTTGAGGTCTCCAAGAATGGGACCCTGCGCATCAACAGCGTGGAGGTCTATGACGGCACGTGGTACCGCTGTGTGAGCAGCACCCCAGCCGGCAGCATCGAGGCCCAGGCCCGCGTGCAAGTGCTGGGTGAGCCTGCATGGGTGGGGTGCGCCCCCGGCCTGGGTGGGCAGTGGCGCAAAGGGGGAGGAGCAGCGGGCCCAGCTCCGTCCAGCCTCTTTAGCAGCCGCCATTCTTCCTCTGCCGACACAGAGAAGCTCAAGTTCACACCACCACCACAGCCGCAGCAGTGCATGGAGTTTGACAAGGAAGCCACGGTGCCCTGCTCGGCCACTGGCCGGGAGAAGCCTACTATTAAGTGGATACGGGCAGGTGGGTGCTACCTGGGCCTGGGGTGAGGCCAGGCGCGTGTGGCGCCAACCAAGTGCCTGGCACCAGCTGGGAATGGTGGCAATACACGGGAAGATGGAGCCGACTGATAGGAAAAGAAGGGCTGGGTAGGTCAGGGGTCAGAGGTCAGCTGACAGCACTGGACAGCTCAGGCCCCAGTGACCGCGCTGATCTAGGGCGTTGTCCAGGGCTCCTTCACCCTTTTCACCATCTGAGAGCCTTCAGAAGTCTGGGGAACATCTGGCCCGATACAAAGCCAAGAGCCAGGAGCTGCTTCTGGGTCTGCACGTGGGGGCAGGGGCCAAGCACTTGGGCCATCTGCTGCTGCTTTCCCAGGCCATCTAAAGGAGCTGCATCAGAAGTGGAGCAGCCAAGACCCATATGGGATGCTGGCACTGCAGGCGGCGGCTTTACCCACTCCGCCACAGCGCCGGCCCTGTGTGTGTTCTTTTTTAACATAGCAGTTTCACTGTACAGAGTTTTCTTTCACTTATTAAACTTACACGAGATAGACACACGTATTATAGAAACAGAAAATGCAGATAACCGTATGTAGTCTTACGTCCGTTTTAATCTAATGCCATCAAGCGCTTCCCCTGGTGTTAGACATTCTGCATAAACACTGACTGGGTTTGATGATTGCAATAATATTCCAATGATTGGATTCACTGTAATTTATTAAAATATTTCCTAACGGTTAGAGATTAGGGTTATTAGCTATTCCTGCACTTCTATTGCTGTAATAACATCTTTAAGCCAGAGGGTTTTTTTTTTCTCCTTTTTTTGGATTTAGGTTTATTTCCTCTGGGAAACATTCCCAGAAATGGAATAATTATGTATAAGAGGGCATGGGCATTTTTATAGCCATTGACATGATTTGCCACGTTGTTTATTTTAGAAGGGCTGCACTGATCTTTAGCCCCACCAGCAGTGAGAGGGAGAAGGTAGGGTTGTAGGTGCTGCGGAGGTGGGTCCTCTGCTTGGGTCTGGGGGGAAGGGGGCTCCACGTGGATCTGAAGTCTGGGACGGCGGCAGAGAGCAGCCATGAGTTCTGGGGTGAGGAGCGGAGAACAAGGCCATCTTGGGGCCCCGTTGGAAGGCCACTCAGCAGATGAAATGTCACGTAGGGCAGTAGGAGGGGGCGAGACTGAAGATGGGGAGATGGGGTAAATAATGGGGTGGCGGGGAGGGGAAGCGCTCAGCATGGTCTCAGGAATCGGGCTTTGCTGGCCAGTGAGCCGGCAGGAGTGGCCCAGGACACTGCCAGTTTCCAGGGAGACTCTGCTCCGTGGCCTGATCCCTCTTCATTGCCCCTGCAGATGGGAGCAGCCTCCCAGAGTGGGTGACAGACAACGCGGGGACCCTGCACTTCGCCCGCGTGACCCGCGATGACGCCGGCAACTACACTTGCATTGCCTCCAACGGGCCGCAGGGCCAGATCCGTGCGCACGTGCAACTCACAGTGGCAGGTGCGAGTGTGGCGGGGCCCGGGGGGGTGGGGTGGGGGTGGGGGCACGGCCTGGACCCTGCCAGCCCCCATCGCTCACCTCTTGCTCGTCTTCTTCCCGCCCAGTCTTCATCACCTTCAAGGTCGAGCCAGAACGGACGACTGTGTACCAAGGCCACACGGCCCTTCTGCGGTGCGAGGCCCAGGGAGACCCCAAACCACTCATCCAGTGGAAAGGCAAAGACCGCATCCTGGACCCCTCCAAGCTGGGACCCAGGTGAGCCCCCTCCCCCGGCCCGCGCCTGCCGCAGCCCTGGCTCCGGGAGGCGGCCAGGTGGGCAGTGCCGCGGCTTCTCTCCGGGCAGGATGCACATCTTCCAGAACGGCTCCCTGGTGATCCACGACGTGGCCCCCGAGGACTCGGGCCGCTACACCTGCATCGCGGGCAACAGCTGCAACATCAAGCACACGGAGGCCCCCCTCTACGTCGTGGGTATGCCCTGCACCGAGGTGGGCTGGGAGGCTTCTTTCTCGGCCTGCTCTCCTGGGCCCCTCCATTTGTGTGGTGGGGCAGGTGTTCCGCTCTGCCCCCTATGTCACTGCAGTCTTAGATTCCTTGGCGGAGTTGGGCTGGCCGTTATTAACACCCCACGTGGGTGTCTGTGTGTGGGGGGGGGCTTCTCTTCCTGAAGTGCTTCCTCCTGCAGCAGCCACACAGTGGGTGGGTCCCTGGGGGTGGGGAGATCAGGCAGGGAGGCAGCAGGACGAGGCCCCAGGGAGGAGGACCTGTGGGTTAAAGGCCCTGGCCTGGGCCTCCCCTCGGCACTGCGCCCCGGGAGGGTCCCTCTCCCCAGCCTGTCTGTGCATCCGTCTGCACGGGGCTGACTCCTGGGAACCCTCTGCCGCGCTGAGTTGCCGGCCATGACTGGGCTTTTGACCCATAAGTCCGCACCTGCTGCTGGCTCTACAGCAAGGCCAAGGCTGTACAAGAGCTTGTTGGGTGGGCGTTGTTGGTGACCCCACCCCCACCCCAGACTTGAGGCACTTGAGGGAGGAGGGACATGCCCTGGTCAGACACGTCTGTGTGTCTCTCAGACAAGCCAACGCCAGAGGAGTCCGAGGGCCCCGGCAGCCCCCCGCCCTACAAGATGATCCAGACCATCGGGCTGTCGGTGGGCGCAGCTGTGGCCTACATCATTGCTGTGCTAGGCCTCATGTTTTACTGCAAGAAGCGCTGCAAAGCTAAGCGGCTGCAGAAGCAGCCCGAGGGCGAGGAGCCAGAGATGGAGTGCCTCAACGGTGAGTCCCAGAGCCAGCAAGCCAGCGAGCTAGCGGGCGGGTGAGCAGGGCGGGAGGCGTGGCGGCGGCGGGTGCTGAGCGCCCTCCTGCGGCCACGGCGGGGACAGCCGCAGCGCTGCGGGCCACGGGAGGCCCCACCCCTCGCGGGAAGCCGGGAGTTGGCCGATTCCCAGCGCCTGGCCCAAGACTTCCTCGCCAGAGCCTCTTGGAGCAGTTGCCTTTGTTTCCCTGCCTACCCTCCCCGAGGAAGGGGGGACTAGACCACAGATCGAGTAGTGTAACCACCCGTGCATCTGTCCCACGTGGGCTCTCCCCCGTGAGTCTGGGCTTCCCCAAGGGCAGTCTGCCCTGTCTCTACTCCCCACCTGCCCCGAGCAGAGCTCTACCGGGCAGTGCTGGGTTTCCCGCATTCCCCTTGGTGCTCTGGGAAGTCTCCCTCCTCGTCACTTTCATTGTGTGTCTTTGGAGCGCTGTGCACCTGGGGCGCTCCTAGAAGGCAGGCACCCCCTGTAGAAGTGGTGGGGGGTGGGGGATTTGGGGTAGACCCCTGCAGCTTATCCCATCTCAGAGGCAGTGATCCGCTGCACCACCAAGTGGTCACACGGCAAAGGGTGACCTGGCCCTTCCCTGCCCCCAGCTCATCGCTGAGACTGGCCCTGAAGTGAGGTCCCCGTGGAGGCCAGTGTGTCCGTCCCTCACCCCGTGCCCCTTCTTCCCAGGTGGGCCTTTGCAGAACGGGCAGCCCTCAGCAGAGATCCAGGAGGAAGTAGCCCTGAGCAGCCTGGGCTCAGGCCCAGCGGCCACCAACAGGCACCACAGCATGAGTGACAAGATGCACTTCCCGAGGGCCAGCCTGCAGCCCATCACCACGCTAGGTGCGTTGTCCTGAGCCCCACTGCCCCGCTGGGTGACAGGCCGCCGGCTCGGGCTTGAGGCTGGGTTACGGGCACGGGGCTCGGAAGGGCCTGACCCTTTGGCTGCTAGCGATGGACGGGGACAGAGGCAGGGACCCCGTCTGGTGCCCCCAGTGCCCCCTGCAGATTTGGTGTACTACCTGCGGGGTAGCCTCTGGATGTTTTCTTTGACTCCTTCTTTTGTTTAAACTTTGTTCAAGAGGAAAAGTAGGGTGGGTTAGGGGTCTGTGCTAAATTTCTAACTAGCATACGTTGAAACGTGAACTATTAGGACCTGTTGATCCCAAACCCCCAAAATGCTCATGTGGACCATGTGAGAGCTGGGGAAGTGCCCTCTGTTTTTGTAACCCCTGTGTTGTTACCATTGGAGACTGAAGCCCAGGTGGGGGTGAGGGGGGGTGCAGAGGGGGTCCCGGGCAGCAGCGGGGCCCAGCCCGCCTGTGCCCTGTGTCCGCAGGGAAGAGTGAGTTTGGGGAGGTGTTCCTGGCAAAGGCTCAGGGCCTCGAGGAGGGCGTGGCGGAGACCCTGGTGCTCGTGAAGAGCCTGCAGAGCAAGGACGAGCAGCAGCAGCTGGACTTCCGCCGCGAGTTGGAGATGTTCGGGAAGCTGAACCACGCCAACGTGGTGCGGCTGCTGGGGCTGTGCCGGGAGGCCGAGCCCCATTACATGCTGCTGGAGTACGTGGACCTGGTACGCTGTCGGCAGGAGCCCTGGGGTGTCCCCGTGCAGGGTGGGAGCTGGCGGGTGGGTCCCACAGACACCTCCCCTGTTGCCGTCTGGAGGTGCTCCGCTCGCTGGGCCCCCAGACCTCAGACGTCTGCACCCACGTCTGCTGCGTGTGTCCGAGGTGCGCCCTGTGTTCTGCTGGAGCTTCTTGCTCTGCGCGCAGCCTGCAAGCCCGCGGGACCGTCTCCCCTCACTCTGGTTCTGCAAGACCCTGCTGGGGCTGAGGCTTGGGAGCCGGCAGCCGGGCTCTGACCTGACCGAGGGGCTTGGCTTTTCCCACAGGGAGACCTCAAACAGTTTCTGAGGATTTCCAAGAGCAAGGATGAGAAATTGAAGTCCCAGCCGCTGAGCACCAAGCAGAAGGTGAGCACGGGTTGGGAAGGAAGAAGGTCCCCGGGGCAGCCGTGGTCACAGAGGCACCTGGGGGCCGGGCCCTCGGTGAGTCTCTTCCATGTGTTAGCTTCCTGTTTTAATTGTTTACTTGCCTGTTTCCACCTAATTGAGAGAGAGCGAGAGAGAGCGAGAGCTGCTGCTCTACTCCCCAGATGCCCGCAACAGTCAGGGCTGGGCCACGCTGAAGCCAGGAGCAGGGAACTCCATCCAAGGCTCGCGCATGGGTGGCAGCACCGAGCACCTGAGCCGTCCTCTGCTGCCTTCCGGGATGCGTTAACAGGAAGCCTGATGGGAGGCGGGGACAACCAGGACCAGAATCGGCACTCTGACATGGGATGCCATCCCTGATGTGTTATTTAATTACCTCATTAGCTCCCGGAATTAAGTGTGAACTGTACCCCATTTTGTGGGGTACAAATGAAGAAATTGAGGCCGAGCGAGGTTAGGTGACTTGCCCGCAGGTCTCGTCGTGTGACAGTGGCTTTGCACTGCTGTGGCGGCAGCTTCTCATGGATGAGCTACTCAGGCCCTCCCTCTGGGGCAGGAGCCCCCACCCAAGCAGCAGGACCCCCTGCTTGCTTGTGGTGAGCGTGAGCTGGAGGAGCAGCGAGCAGTGCGCGTCCAGGGGCCTGCTGGGCTGGGCTGGGCGGGGCCTGAGCCTCTTCCCCTTGGGCCCCTGCCGCCCTGGGGGGCAGGGCTGAGCTAGAGTGTGGCACGAGGGCCGCAGAGGTGCGGAGAGGCAGCGAGAGACGCTAGGGGACAAAGTCGTCTGCTTTCAAGGACAGGAAGCAGCTAAGTGACAAGGAGGCGGCGGTGTTGAGAGAGCAGTGTGGAGGAGGTGGGTTTTGCTGGCTTGGACAGGGACGTGGGCCGATAGGAAGTCCCTTGCCCCTGTCCTGTGACCTGAGGGCCTTGTCTGACCGATGGTTGTCACCACCTTTGCCGCACACCTCTCCTGTGCTTGTCTGCCATGAGGTCTTCGGTGCGGCGGGCTAGCGGCCGTAGGTTGGGTTCCACGCTCTCCACTGACGATTTTCTGCGTTAGATGGGGGATTGCTTTTAAAGATTCCTTCCTTCCTTTTTTATTTGAAAGGGAGAGAGAGAGAGGGAGGTCTTCCATCTGCTCTTCACTCCCCAGATGGCCACAACAGCCAGTACTGAGCCAAACAAATACCAGGAACTTCATCTGGGTCTCCCACATGGGTGCAGGGACCCAGGGACTTGGGCCATCTTCTACTGCTTTCCCAGGCCATTAGCAGGGAGCTGGATCAGAAGTGGAGCAGCTGGGACTCAAACCAGTGGCTGTATGGGATGTTGGTGTCACAGGTGGTGGCTTTACCCACTGTGCCACAGCACCAGCCCTGAAGTCTGGAAGGGTTTTTTTTTTTTTTGAACAGGTAGAGTTATAGACAGAGAGAGAGAGAGAGACAGAGAGAAAGGTCTTCCTTCTGTTGGTTCACCCCCTAAATGGCTGCTACAGCTGGAACTGCGCCAATCTGAAGCCAGGAGCCAGGAGCCTCCTCCTGGTCTCCCGTGCGGGTGCAGGGGCCCAAGTACTTGGGCCAAACTCCACTGCCTTCCCGGACCACAGCAGAGAGCTGGACTGGAAGAGGAGCAACCGGGACTAGAACCAGCGCCCATATGGGATGCCGGTGCGGAGGATTAACCAAGTGAGCCACGATGCCGGCCCCTGGAGTTTTTAAAATAAGTTTTCCAGCTATTTTAAGTTTATTTATTTTTTATTTATTTGGAAAGCAGAAAGAGAAATACTGTGCATCCACTGGTTCACTCCTTAGATACCTGCAACAGCCGGGATTGGTCCAGGCTGACGCCAGGAACTCCAGCTGGGCTTCCCCCAGGGGAAGGGACCCCAGTGTTTGAGCCATCACCTGCGTGTCCTGGAGTGCATTAGCAGGAAGCAGAGGTGGGAGCCCACCCCAGGCACTCTGATGTGGGGGACAGGCATCCCGGGGGCAGTGTGGTCTGCTGCGCCTTTTAAGGTCAGGGAGGGAGCAAAGGGACACGGAGTGCCCATCTGCTGGTTCACTCCCAGATGCCTGTGGCTCCCAGGGTTGGGGAGGGGAGGAGGATAGAGCTGGGAGGGGGGAACTCAATCCAGGTCTCCCACAAGACTAGTAAGGACCCAACTACTTGAGCCCTCCCCACCACCTCCCAGGGTCTGCAGGAAGCTGGAGTGGGGCCAGGCACTCCACTGTGGGCCACAAATGTCTGTACTGGCCCCTCTGACAGCGTTTCTTGGTTAGGATTCCCGATGGGAGGTGTTTTACTCTGGACTCAGCGGGGGTCCACGTACACACACACACACACACCTAAAATTAAACTTTGATGATCCTGTGTTTATGTACTTAACTTTTCCTGCTCTATTTTTTTTCTTTTTAAACTCACTAAATTAGATTTGAGACCCATATGGGTCTTTTTTTTTTTTTTTTTTTTTGACAGGCAGAGTGGACAGTGAGAGAGACAGAGAGAAAGGTCTTCCTTTGCTGTTGGTTCACCCTCCAATGGCCGCCGCGGCCGGCGCACCGCGCCGATCTGATGGCAGGAGCCAGGTACTTATCCTGGTCTCCCATGGGGTGCAGGGCCCAAGCACTTGGGCCATCCTCCTACACTCCCTGGCCACAGCAGAGAGCTGGCCTGGAAGAGGGGCAACCGGGACAGAATCCGGCGCCCTGACCGGGACTAGAACCCGGTGTGCCGGCGCCGCAAGGTGGAGGATTAGCCTAGTGAGCCGCGGCGCCGGCCATGGGTCTTTTTAAAAAAGTTTTAATTTACTTGTTTAATTTAATTGAAAAGCAGAGAGAGAGGATGAGGGAGATCGATCCCTTCCGCTGGTTCACTTCTCAGATGCTACAGCATCAGAGGTTGGGTTAGGCTGAAGCCAGGAGCCAGGGACTCAGTCCAGGGACTCCACCTACTTGAGCCATCACTGCTGCCTCCCAGGGCTGACATTAGCGGGAAGCTGGAAGCAGGAGCGGAGGCAACCTCAAAAGCTCTCTGACACGGGACGCAGGCCTCTCCAGTGCTGCAACGGACACCCCGGCCCTGTGTGAATCCTGCTGAACAGTTTGTAGAACGTTGCTTTTGGGCATTCCATAGAGATGAAGCTCCTTGGGAAAGGTGCTAAGACTTGTCGATAACTTCCTCGTGCTATGGTGTCGTGAGCTGTGTTGTCCCTTTATAGTCCTAGGGCTTGAGAAAAACGGAAGGAGGAACAGTTTCCTTTGTAAAGGGAGGTGGCATGTTGGGGCCGCTCCCCGGCCAGCTGGAGTTGGAATGAGGGTGCACCCTTGGTGGAGCGGGCAGAGGATTTCGGGAAGCAGTGGGCTGGTGCTAGAGGTGAGAGGCGGGAGCCCTGGGTGTTGGCAGATGCTGGAGGTCTGTTAGAGTGGCCGACAAGATGATGTCATAGCCCTGTGACCTTTGACCTCTCTGCGGGTCACCTCTGAGCTGATGACAGCAGGAGGACCGGGGCCTCAGTAGTGTCACAGGGGTTAGCCAGGACTTGGGCAAGCCCTTGGGGCGGAGAGGGATGGGTCAGCTGGTCTGCACCAGAGGACAGATCTTTAACAGAATTTGGAAAAGGAATCCAGTGGCCTTCCCGCGGTGTCTTGCCCAGCAGTGAGGAAGCGCTCGCTTGGCCTGGGTCTCACAGGGTTCCCTTTCACTGTCCTCACTTAGGCAGTATTTCCAGGAGTGCTGCTCTCGGGAGAGAGAACACGTTAGTGCCCATGCCAAGGCCGGCCTCCTGTGTTTCCTTGACCAGGAGTAGGTTCTGCATGCAAGCCAGATCAGAGAGCAGGCCGCAGGGAGTCCCAGCCCTACCGGGTCACACCATCAAAGCTGCTGCCTGCCACTCACAGACGCTGCCCTGGGGTTCTGAAGCCTGGAGTAGAGTCAGCTCTGTTCATGGTGATCACTTCAAGGGACACCAGCGGCGCTTGGGGCATTCTGAGGATGGCAGCCCAGGGGTTGTTAAGAGTGGCCTCACTTTTCTGCGAGGAGACCCAGTGTGCACCTGTACCCAGCGGGGCCCAATGATCCTGGCAGCTTCACCCATCCCACTTCTTTTTTTTTTTTTAAATAATTATTTTATTTATTTGAAAGAGTTAGAGAGGTAGAGAGGTAGAGTCAGAGAGAGAGAAAGAGAGAGGTCTTGCATCCACTGGTTCACTCCCCAAATAACCGCAATGGCCAGAGCTGAGCTGATCAGAAGCCAAGAGCCAGAGCTTCTTCCAGGTCTCCACGCAAGTGTAGGGGCCCAAGCACTTGGGCCGTCTTCCACTGCTTTCCCAGGCCATAGCAGAGAGCTGGATCAGAAGTGGAGCAGCCGGGACTAGAACTGGCGCCCATCTGGGATGCCGGCACTGCAGGTGGAGGATTAACCCGCTGCGCCACTCGCTGGCCCCACTGCCCAGTTACTTTTCTCTCCGCAGTGGTTATTCTCTGTGCGCCCAGCCCTGTGCTCTCGCTTTACTGAGTGCTTGCCAGTCCAGTCCTCGGGCACCCACCGCCGCCGTCCCGTTTACAGGGAAGGGAACTTGCACGCTCTGCTGTGAGGCCTCCGAGCGGCCTCACCGGCAGCAGGGCAACCCCACCAAGGGGTGTGTTGGGGGTGGTCCTGTTAACCCCTATCCTGGGCTACTGGGACAGGCTGCCTTCTCTCTGCAGGTGGCCTTGTGCACCCAGGTGGCCCTGGGCATGGAGCACTTGTCCAACAACCGCTTTGTGCACAAGGACTTGGCCGCTCGCAACTGCCTGGTCAGCGTCCAAAGACAGGTGAAGGTGTCGGCCCTGGGTCTCAGCAAGGATGTGTACAACAGGTAGGAGCGCACGGGGCTGGGGGTAGGGCCTGGGGGTGGGCACATGCAGTTTGGGGGTGTATGGGAAAGAGGTTAGGACATACTTGGTCCAGCACTGCAGAGCCCAGGAGGGAGTCGAGCCTTCTAGTCCTTTGTCCCAGGCAGGGAGCCGCAGGCCTTGACGGCTGCAAACTTTCCCTAGGGCTCAGAAGCCACCAACGTTTTCTTTTTAACAGCGAGGCAGATTTCACAGCAACAGAACTTAGCTGTTTGTGTGGTTTCTTCTGCAACTCCTTGCATTCGGTGATTATTGTTTTAAAAACTCAGACTGCGCTCAGTGCCTGCCCACGCAGTGGACACGTCCCCCTGAGGCCCGGCTCCGGGTCACCCCAGGTCGTCTGACTGCTGCTTTAGTCATGATACTTTGTCATTAGTAGAGCTCTTTCCATTAAACAGGTTCCCATTTATCAGCTGTTTAAAGCCAGTGTGGAAAGTATGCATGATTATTAATTTTCTGTTAACGTTTAGGCAGAGTTTGCTTCTTAACAGGATTAAACATTTTTTTAATTTATTTTTTATTTGAATGGCAGAGCAACAGAGAGTGAGGGAGGGATCTTCCTTCCATCTGCTGATTCACTTCCCAGTGCCCTATAACATCCAGGAACGGGCCAGGCCCGAGTTAAGAGCCTGGAACTCACTGCGTGTCTCCCCCAGGGGTGGCAGGGACCCTAGTACTCAAGCCATCACCTGCTGACTCTCAGGGTGTGCATTAGCAGGAAGCTGCATTGGAAGCAGAGCCCAGACTTGAACCCTGATATGGGATGCGGGCATCCCGAGATCCCGAGTGGTAACTTAACCACTGTGCAAATGCCCACCCACCCCTCTTTTTTTTTTTTTTTTTTTTTGACAGGCAGAGTGGACAGTGAGAGAGAGACAGAGAGAAAGGTCTTCCTTTGCCATTGGTTCACCCTCCAATGGCCGCCGCGGCCAGCGCACCGCGCTGATCCGAAGCCAGGAGCCAGGTGCTTCTCCTGGTCTCCCATGGGGTGCAGGGCCCAAGTACCTGGGCCATCCTCCACTGCCTTCCCTGGCCACAGCAGAGAGCTGGCCTGGAAGAGGGGCAACCGGGACAGAATCCGGCGCCCCGACCGGGACTAGAACCCCGTGTGCCGGTGCCGCAAGGTGGAGGATTAGCCTAGTGAGCCGCGGCACCGGCCACCCACCCCCTTAATGGAATTTTTAAGCCATCAAACCCACATGGCTGCCTCCAGGTGTCATCCAGTGTTAGCCCTGTGCCCTACATACAAGCAGCCAAGTGCTCTGAATGCCTCGGTGTGGGAAGGCCGGGCCCCGGGCTGTGTGCACCACGCGCCGCCATCCCTTGGTGGCTTCTCTCTTGCAGTGAGTACTGCCACTTCCGCCAGGCCTGGGTGCCACTGCGCTGGATGTCCCCCGAGGCCATCCTGGAGGGCGACTTCTCCACCAAGTCTGACGTCTGGGCCTTCGGCGTGCTTATGTGGGAGGTCTTCACCCATGGAGAAATGCCCCATGGTGGGCAGGCAGATGATGAAGTGCTGGCAGGTAGGCAGCTGCCTTCCCAAGGGGTCATTCCAGACTGGTTCTGTCTCAGGGCTGATGCTTTGTCACTCCTCAGCCGCCACTGCTCCAGCCCTTTGAATAGTGAGCTGTTTTCATACTGGTTGGAAAATAACCCTGGCCCCCAGCACCCACGGCCTGCACTTGGATGCCCCCCACTTTAGCTCCCACAAGGACCTTTGCTGCATGGACCCCACCCCGCCAGCCAGAGGGAGCCAATGCCAGGAGGGTCAGCCCTTTGGGTTGCAAGATCCTCATCACAAGCTTGCTGAGCCAGCGCCTGCCACCCCTGCCCCAGTGTCGCCCTCTTGCGGCTGCTTGCGCCACCTGCAGGCACAGGTTGTCGAGTGTCTTGACTGCACCTCCCTTCTTCCCACAGACTTGCAGGCCGGGAAGGCTCGGCTCCCGCAGCCGGAAGGCTGCCCAACCAAGCTCTACCGGCTGATGCAGCGCTGCTGGGCGCCCAGCCCCAAGGACCGGCCTTCTTTCAGCGAGATCGCCAATGCCCTGGGAGACAGCTCCGCCGACGGCAAGCCGTGAGCAGGGAGCCCGGCAGGCTGTGTCTTGGCGCGGCCTGGGCAGGGGGGTCGCTTCTGGAGGGGAGCCTTCAGCATGGTGGGCCTGGTCCCGTCCTCTTCGGCGCCGGGGCACCCACCCTGGCGCTGCAGGCATTGCGGCATCGGGGCTGGGCCGTGGGCTTTCCTCTTCCTCACCTCCAGCCCCCTGTGGAGGTAGATTTAGCCCCAGGCTGGGTGACCAGGGCCTTGGGCCGGGCAGCCTTCTCTGCCACCCTCTCCCCCCCACCGGGGACAGTGTGGGTGCCTCAGGTAACCCTGGTTTCTGGCCTGCAGGCTTCTCCCCTTGACCAGGTCCAGCTCTGCCACTCACCTGACAACTTTGCCTGGGGGGTCGGGGCGGGGGGCAGCGGGATGGCTGGGGATGAGCTGGGGACAAGCTGGGTTTGGGGGGGGATTCCTTCATGTACTCGAGTCCCAGACTAGTTCTGGGCACACAGGGCATGGGCCCCTCGTGGGGTCTAGGCCAGGACGCTGGAGGACCCAGCCAGTGAGTCCTTCCCGCCGTGGGCTTGTGCACGCTGACCCAGCCCCATGCCTCCCCCAGCCCTTCTCTCCTTTCCTCATCCTAAGTGCCTGGCAGATGAAGGAGTTTTCAGGAGCTTTTGACACTATATAACCCGCCCTTTTTGTATGCACCACGGGCGACTTTTGTATGTAATTGCAGCGTGGGGTGTGGGTGGGCATGGGAGGCAGGGGTGGGCCCTGGAGGAGACGGGGAGGGTGGCCAGCTCTGCCTCCCACTTTTGTTATTGTTGTTGTTTGTTTGTTTGTTTGTTTTTGTTTTTGTTTTTTTTTTTTTTTACACTCGCTGCTCTCAATAAAGAAGCCTTTTTTACAACCTGTTTCTGAGACTGATTCCCTGCTGTGGCCCAAAACCACGGTCCTGCTTCCTTCCCTGGTCCTGGCGTCTGTGCCTGCATGGAGACCCGTGGAGCTCAGACAGGGCTCACGGGCCAATCAATCCTGGCCCTTGGCTCCAGCTCGCAGCTCGGTTGAGACTGAGGGCTCACAGGTGGCGGGATCGCATCTGTCCACCTGGTCTGTCCACCTGGTCTGTGTTGCTGACTGCTGGCTGGCCTCTTCCTCGCCCGGGCTGGAGGAGTTTGAGACAGGCTCAGGTTTCTGAGCCCCTGTCAGATTCTAGGAGCTGGCAGGTGTTTGTCAGTTAAGACATTGGTTAGGACTCTTGCATCTCACATCGAGTGCCTGGGTTCCAGTCCTGCTCTGCTCTGGATTCCAGCTTCCTGCTGATGGGTACTCTTGCAGGGGCAGCGGATGATGGCTCAAGTAGTTGGGTCCCTGCCACCCGTGTGGGAGACCTCGGCTGAACTCCCGGCTCCTGGCTGTGTTCCCCCACCCGAGGCCGCTGTGGGCATTGGGGAAGTGAACTAGCAGATGGGACCTTGCTCTCTCTCTCTCTCTCTCTCTCTCTCTCTCTTTCTTTCACATAAACAAATACATAAACATTTAAGAAGACCCTAGCAGGGAGCTGAAGGAGGTAGAACAGTGGTGGTGGCTTCATGCCTCATGGCTGCAGGCCCTTTAGGCTTCAAATGATTTGATTCCAGCCTGTTCCTCACCTAGACCACAAGAAGTGAGTTCAGCAGTGTTCTGCCTGTTCCTCCCCAAACTTCTCAGTAATGAAGCTAACAGCTAATAGCTTCTGCAGACTAGCTCTGTTGTAAGCATGTTGCTAAGCTCTTAGTATGCATCATCTAACTTAATCTCCGTGGTTGCAGTGGTCCCTCCCCCACCCCGCTCACCGCCCTTACCCACAGCTCCACTGCCCAAGGTTTCAATTACTGATGGCCAGCCATGGTTCAAAAACATTAAGTCGGAAATTCCAGAAATAAACAGTTCATGTTTTAAATTACTTTTATTGCAGTCTGTTATAATTGTTATATTTTGTCATGTTGGTGGTGGTCTCTTACTTTGGCTAATTTATAAATTAAACTTTATCATAGGTGTATGTATTTTGGAAAAAGCTTAGTCTATATGAGGCTGGAGCTTGGTGCTTTTCACAGTTTCAGGAATACACAGAATGCCCTAGAACAAGTCCCCCATGCATAAGGGGCAATGGTGGTCTTGGGTTACATATTACTTAGCTATTGCATGTTGGGATGGCAGTGCTATGTAATATAACCCCCAAATCTTAGTCCCTTACAACAAACATTTTGCTCAGGGATCTTCAGGTTCAGCAAGGTTTGGCTGATCTTGGCTAGACTTAAGCTGAGTTCAGCTGGGCTTGGCTTCAGGCTGTGGGTCTGGTGTGTGGACACCCAGACCGTGTTGTTCTGTAGTGGCAGAAGCACAAGTGGTCCCGCCAAACCATATGAGCACATTCTAAAAAAATCAATTAAGAATGTTTATTTTTTTGAGAGACAGAGATCTCTCATCTGTTAGTTCATTCTCCAGATGCCTGCAATAGCTGGGGCAGGGCCAGGCCGGGCCAGAAGCTAGGAATTTAATCCAAGTCTCTCATGTGAGTTGTAAGAACCCAGTTACTTGGGGCCGACACTGTGGCTCACTTGGTTAATCCTCCGCCTGCCGTGCCAACATCCCATATGGGCTCTGGGTTCTAGTCCCAGTTGCTCCTCTTCCAATCCAGCTCTCTGCTGTGGCCAGGGAAGGCAGTGGAGGATGGCCCAAGTACTTGGGCCCCTGCACCCACATGGGAGACCGGGAGGAGGCACCTGGTTCCTGGCTTTGGATCAGCGCAGTGCACCAGCCATGGCGGCCATTTGGGGGGTGAACCAGCAGAAGAAAGACCTTTGTCTCTTTCTCTCACTAACTTTATCTGTAAAAAAAAAAAAAAAAAAAAACAAAAACAGTTACTTGAGCCACCCCAGCTGTCTCCCAGGGTCTGCGTTAGTAGGAAGCTGGAGCTAGCTATTGAAGCTGCGGCACTCCAATATGGGATGCGGCATCTTCCTCGCGAGGTCAAATGCTCACCCAAGCGTGTTTAAAACCACAAGTTTGGGGCAGGTGCTTAGTGCAGTACTGAAGATGTTGCTCAGGACACCCCCGTGCCTGGATCTCTGCTCCCAGTGCCAGCCTCCTGTAATGCACACCCTGGGGCAGCAGGTAATGGCTCAGGTGGATGGGTGACCCAGGCTGAGTTCTGAGCTCCTGGCTTCCTTCAGCCTGGCCCAACCCTGGCTGCTGTGGGCATTTTCTGTCTGTTTCTCTCTGCCTTTCAAGTTATGTGTATTTCACTATATATTTCAAATACACACACACACACACACACAAGTCCACAAGTCCATTAACATTTTATTGGTCAAAGCAGTCACATGGCAAGACCCAGCATTAACACCAATAGGAGGCACTGCAGAGCCACATGGCAAATATGTGGATGTATGGTTTGTCCCTCTGCATCCACGAGTTACTGGTTTTAGGACAGTCCCCTCATGGACACCAAAGTCCACGGGTGCTCAAGTCTCTTACATAAAAGAACAGTAGTGTTTGCAGATAACCTGTGCACATCCTCCTGTTTGCAGGCATCTCACCATATCTGTGGATTCTGCATCTGTGGATTTAACCAATGGCAAATTGAATACACATGGGAAACATAGTATACCTGTATTGAACACTTAAGACTTTATCATTGTTTTCTAAACAATAGAGTATTAGAACTATTCACATAGCCTTGACATTGCAATAGGTCTCTCTCTTTTTGACAGGCAGAGTGGACAGTGAGAGAGAGACAGAGAGAAAGGTCTTCCTTTGCTGTTGGTTCACCCTCCAATGGCTGCCGCTGGCCGGTGCACCATGCTGATCTGAAGCCAGGAGCCAGGTGCTTCTCCTGGTCTCCCATGGGGTGCATGGCCCAAGCACTTGGGCCATCCTCCACTGCACTCCCTGGCCACAGCAGAGAACTGGCCTGGAAGAGGGGCAACCGGGCAGAATACGGTGCCCCGACCTGGACTAGAACCCAGTGTGCCAGCGCTGCAAGGCGGAGGATTAGCCTAGTGAGCCGCGGCGCCGGCCCTGCAATAGGTCTTAAAAAGCAATCTTGAGGCTGGCGCCGCGGCTCACTAGGCTAATCCTCCGCCTGCAGCGCCGGCACCCCAGGTTCTAGTCCCGGTTGGGGTGCCGGTTCTGTCCCGGTTGCTCCTCTTCCAGTCCAGCTCTCTGCTGTGGCCAGGGAGTACAATGGAGGATGGCCCAAGTCTTTGGGCCCTGTACCCTCATGGGAGACCAGGAGGAAGCACCTGGCTCCTGGCTTCAGATCGGAGTAGCGCGCCGGCTGTAGCAGCCACTTGGGAGGTGAACCAACGGAAAAAGGAAGACCTTTGTCTCTGTCTCTGTCTCTCTCTCACTGTCTAACTCCGCCTGTCCAAAAAAAAAAAAAAAACTTGAGATAATTCGAAGTATACAGGAGGACTGTGCACAGGCTACATGCGAATACTGCTCTGTTTTGTATAAGACCCTTGAGCATTCCTGGATTTTGGTGTCTTTGGGGGTGGGGGAAGCTGTTGTGGAGCCAGTTCCGCACAGAAACCGGGGGACGGCTGTGCTTCGCAACACAGGAAGGCGAATGATGACGGAAAGGAGGAGGGGTGACTGTTCTCTAAACACTGGGACCACTCATGGAAGTAGAGAAGCTGGATGGAGGAAGAGCTTTCCTGTAACAACATCTGATTTTTACGTATCTAAAGGTCCACGCACAACACCTCTGTGAGCCAGGTTTTTTTTTTTTTTTTTTTTTCCCTGTTCTCATCAACACTCTAAGGCCTCTAGGCCTGCAGTACTCCAACATGGAGTGGGTTTAAGTCTCTCCCTGCCTCCCCGTGTGGGCAAAGTGCTGTGAGGATGAAGCCATCCCAGGCAGGCAGAGGAACTGCAGACGCCCAGGGCTTGACTGAAGCTGGAGACACGGCAGCCTATTTGAGGGGAAGCTGGGAGCTGCCTCTTCCCAGACCCCCTCCTTGTGGATGTGGGGGAGAGCGGTGGTCCTCCGGGGTACCCCTGCTGAGAGCCGGGGGCCCTGTGTGTGTAAACTAGGGCAGGAATGAGACCCCAGGGCTGTGATGGTGCTGCTCAGACGAAGTAGAGCCCCCAGCACCGTTCATAGCTCCTGAAACCCTGCTGGAATCTATTTATTTATTTGACCTGTTTTTCCTCTTGAGCTAATACATTCCATATGTTTTAACTACCTGTTGTGTAAATTAGGAAAAGAGGGGGAAAAGAAACCTTGTTTAAGTTGTGGAGCTGGTGTTTGGTGCACAGATGCCTCCTGGGATGCCTGTGTATCAGAGTCCTGGTTCTGCTGCTACCTCCAGCTTCCTGGTGATGTGCACGCTGGGAGACAACAGGTGATGGTTCAAGTACTCAGTTCGTGCCACCCACGTGGGAGACCCAGACCGAGTTGTAGGCTCTTGGCTTTGACCTGGCCCGGCCTCAGCTGTGGCATACATTAGGAGAGTGAACCAGCACGTGAAAGATTTTGCCTGCTTCTGTCTTAAATAAAATGAAAAATGACTTTTAAAAAACTGATTGGGAAGTGGGGAGAAGGGCTCTTAATCCCCATATTTAGGAGTTTGATGGAGAAGCCAGTATTAAATGCGTGTATTTAGAAAAGCAGGTGGGAAGGGACAGTGTTGGGTTCCAGTGGGTTAAGTTCCTGCTTGAGATGCTGACAGCTCATATTGGAGTGCTGCTTGGAGTCCCTGCTGCTTTGCTTCTGATCCAGCTCCCTGCTAATGTGCCTGGGAAGGCAGGGGAAGATGGCCCACATACTTGGGCCCCTGCTACCGGAGTGAGGAGACCGGGATGATTTTCATTTTATTTGAAAGGAAGAGGGACAGAAGGAGAGAGAGGGAGGTCTTGGGTCTGCTGGTTCACTCCCCAAAAGCCAGGAGTCCTGAACTCCCATCTGGGTCTCCCTTGTATGTGGCAGGAACCCAAGGACCTGAGTCATCACTTGCTGTCCGCCAGGGTGTGCGTTAGCAGGAAGCTGGGAAGTGTACCAGTAGCTAGGACTCAACCAGGCACTGGTACGGGCTGTGAGGCTCCCAGGGGGTGACTGAACCAATATGCCCCATATCTGCCCCAATTTTTTTTTTTAAATGCTGGTTGCAGTACACTAATGTCACTACCACTACCCCTGATGGCTCACAACTGTTTTTATTGAATCTTCACAAAGGATTTTTAAGGCAGGAGTCACCAGGATGTTTATGCCTGGGAAGAGGTGACTTACCCCAGGTTGCTCTTAACTCTTCCCTGACCACTTCCTCTGCTCTTGGGTCTTTTTCTCATGGAACCTGTGTTAAGAATCTCGTGGTCTGAGGAGTATGGAGTTTGGAGAGATCGACATCCCTTGTTTCACAGGGCTAGCAAGAGGCAGATTGCAGATTGGACTAACTTCTGTAACAGCGAAGTCCAACCTGATTTCACTGCATTGAGGCAAGGACCCGGACTCAGACCCTTAGCTTGGGCCTCATACCACCCCATCTCTTCACCTTTTCAATCCCCTACCTCCTTGGGCTCCCCGAGCCGACTTGCTTGAACTCAAGCAAGAGCGTGCTTGGCTTAAACTTTCTGCCCCCCACGCTTTCTCCCGCGCCGCCCGCGCCGTGGGCCATCCCCTCCCCCAGCCCAGCGTGCAGCTGGAAGTCTTCACCGCTCTCCATCTCTCCTCCCTGCCCCCATCGGGGACGAGGAGGCCGGCTGTCCGTCTCCCCCGCCTTCTCCAGATGTAAGTACGTCTACCAAAGACCCCCTAAGTGCAGAGGATGATGAATGAGGACCGGGGGCCGGCCTGGTGGGAAAGCGCTGTCCCCTTGAAATGCGAGGGAAAGGGAAGGGGGTTGGGGGCTGGGCTGGAACCCGGAGCGGCTGGACGCGATGTCCAAAACACCTCGGATCCAAGCCCCCGCTGCTCGGCCAGTGACTTTTCCTCCCTCACGAAGGCGTGAGGAAACGCTCCCGTCTCTGTCGTTGCAATCTGGACTGTGATTTCTTCATTTACAGCAAACCCCCCAGTCCACTCGGGGGCTCCCTCAAGTTTGCTTTCAGCTCCCTCTCCGCGGCGCTCCGGTCCTCTGCCAGGCAGCCCCTCCGCAGGTCCCTCCCAATTCTCCACCATTCTCCGGTTGGGGGGTTAGGGGGCGGAGTCTTGCCTCGCGTCCTGTTCCTTTAAGAGGCGTCGGCTCCTCCCCTTTCGGAATCGCGGTCTGACGCGGGATGACAGCAGCGAGTTCGGTATGTCTATGCAAATAAGCGCCTCCTGCGGGCCAATGGGGAGCGGAGGTGCCGGAACCGCGGACCAATAGGGCGGGGGCGCTGGGGCTCACCATATAAGGAGCGGCCTCGCCATAAAAGGAAACATTGTATCTCTTTATATGGGGGGAAGGGTCGGGGGATCCCTCCGCCGCCAGCGCGTGGTCCCGGCCCCCTCCACCCGCCGTCTCGGCCGCGGCCAGCAGCCCCTGCCCCCCGGGGGACGCTGACGGCCGCTGAGCGCGCCGCCCTAGCATACGGACAGGGGGCGCTGCGCGCGGCCTGGGGCAACCCGGGCCACAGGGGCAGGAAAGTGAGGGCCCAGGTCGGCCCGGGCGTGCAGGGGCCCCGGGTTCGCAGCGGCGGCCGCGGCAGGGATAGCGGCACCAGCAGCAGCAGCAGCGGGAGTGCCGGGTTTCGCCGGGAAGCCGATGGCGGCGGCGGCGGCGGCTCCGATCCCTCGTTGACTGTCCGTCCGCCCTCCTGCATTGAGCGCCATGTTACCGAGCCAAGCTGGGGCCGCGGCGGCTCTGGGCCGGGGCTCGGCCCTGGGGGGCAGCCTGAACCGGACCGCGACGGGGCGGCCGGGCGGAGGAGGCGGCGGCGGCGGGACTCGCGGGGCTAACGGGGGCCGGGTCCCCGGGAACGGCGCGGGGCTCGGGTCGGGCCGCCTGGAGCGGGAGGCTGCAGCGGCGGCGGCGACGACCCCGGCGCCCACCGCGGGGGCCCTCTACAGCGGCAGCGAGGGCGACTCGGAGTCGGGCGAGGAGGAGGAGCTGGGCGCGGAGCGGCGCGGCCTGAAGCGGAGCCTGAGCGAGATGGAGATGGTGGTCGGTGGGCCCGAAGCGTCGGCGGCCGCCGCCGGGGGCTACGGACCCGTGAGCGGCGCGGTGAGCGGGGCCAAGCCCGGCAAGAAGACCCGGGGCCGCGTGAAGATCAAGATGGAGTTCATCGACAACAAGCTGCGGCGCTACACGACCTTCAGCAAGAGGAAGACGGGCATCATGAAGAAGGTACGGAGCCGGCAGGCTGCCGGCCGCGGGGAGCCCCGAGGGGTGGGGACGCGCAGGGGGAGCCCTCAGGGAGGCAGCGCCGAGGCGGAGGTGAGAGGCGGCGAGTCTGCAGGAGGTGTGTGGGAGGGGAGGGCGCGAGGGGAGGGGCTGTCGGGGAAAAGTGGGGAGAGGGGAGATGCGCCGACGTCCGGAATTGAGGGAAAGGGCGCCGAGGTGGGAGTGACCGGCGCGAGAGAGGAAGAGGCCCTGGCCGAGTGAAGGGGCCGAGGAGCGGCGGCCCGCGTGTTGGGTGATGAGGCGCGGGAGCCTGTACGGGTCCGGTGCACCCTGGGGTTCCATGGAGGGCGCCAGGAAAGCGGGGAGCAGAAGAGCAGGTATGGAGGTGAGCAGGCTGGAGCCTGCGTGGGACGGCGGTGGGCACCACTGGAATGGTGCTAGCCGGGACGACAGGCGAGCGGAGGGACCAGGTAGGGGAGCGAGGCCGGAGGCTGGCTGCCCGCTGCCCTGTGCCTTGCACTGCATCCACAGGCAGGACTGGCCGCAGACCTGCCTGTCCTGGGGGACCAGTGGGGTTCCCAGCCTTCAGGAGAATCTGTGCGTGGAGTTTTGGGGGGGGGGGAATCTGAGAGGTTTGCACAGGGACCTAGAAATTTGCCAGTTACCCAGTGAAAAGTGGTGAGGAAAGGCGTCATTTTGGGGGGGTTGTGAAAGATATGGGAATGGATAGAAGCAGAGGAACTGGGAAAGAAAAAAAAAAAAACACTAGAACCTTGGGAACAGTGACTGGTGTTTTTGTCTGTCCCATATGGAAATCCAAACTGCTCCTAAGGTGGGTTGTGCAACTTTGTTGGGATGGTTGATAGCATCCCTGGGGGTCCCTTTCCTGGGCTCATGGCAAGGTATTTGTTGCTAATACAGCTCCCACCTGCCATCACCTTACATACTCTCATATTGGTGTCCCTTGTCACTTGATCATCAGTGGGGAGGCTGTGGGGAGGTGGTTCATGAAGGGAAACCCCCCTGCCTCCCTCCCTCCCATCCTTCTTCCTTCCCAAGTCAAAGAAAAGAGTAGCACAGTATGCTTGGGTAGAAAGAGAAGTTAGGGCATGGCAACAGGTTAAGGCCTCTGTGGTTCCTGGGCAGAGCTATGGGCAGTCTTAGGTGAGTGCTTATCACGGATGTCAGGTGTGCAGTCCAGTCTGGTAGGGGTCTCTCCTGCTCCCTGTGACTGTGGGGAAGGGGTGGGGGGTCTGTGAAGCTCCAGGCACCAGGCAGTGTTGGGGGGAGGCTGACTGCCTCTCCCCCTACCCCCTGCCGTGTCCCCTGAGGTTATATATTCCATCACTGGCGAGATGTGACTGTTTGCTGGGGGTGTCTGTGGGTCACTGGGGCTGCTCCTCAAAGGAAGAGGACCTGAGTCCTCTTGCTGCTTCAAGCTCACTTTCAGATATCATGATAGGACCCCCCCACACACACACTGCCAGTCACTCAAACAAAAGGTCGTTATGGGAGTGGGAAGTTGCGCTCACTGAGTAGTTTTCCCCTCTCCTACTTCCCAAGGAAGGTAGAAATCAACAGTTTTGCTGACCTGCCCATCTCCCTCCCCATCCCCCAGGCTTATGAGCTGTCCACGCTGACAGGGACACAGGTGCTGTTGCTGGTGGCCAGTGAGACAGGCCATGTGTATACCTTTGCCACCCGCAAACTGCAGCCCATGATCACCAGTGAGACCGGCAAGGCGCTGATTCAGACCTGCCTCAACTCGCCAGACTCGCCACCCCGCTCAGATCCCACCACGGACCAGAGAATGAGTGCCACTGGCTTTGAAGAGACAGATCTCACCTACCAGGTGTCGGAGTCTGACAGCAGTGGGGAGACCAAGGTGTGTTTGGATCGCCTGTGCGAGGGGAAGGAAGGGTAAGGGGGTCCCACTCCCTCCCCAGTCCAGGACTAGCGCACAGGGGCCCACCGCTGTGCAGAGGAATGGGTTAGTACCCCTCGTTCTAGGAGACAGGTGTCCATCCTCGCTTTCCTGACAGGAGGCCGGCCCCCTAGATAAGCGGGCGGCCTCCGTGCCCATATAAGGCCGGCTCGGGCTCCACGCCGGCCTCCCGCCCTCAGCCCGCCTGCCTGGCAGGGCCTTTGCATTCCTCCCGCCAGCTGTCTCCCCGCTGGGGGCGGGGGTGTAGTTTAGCCCAGCCCTCCTGGCAGGCTGGGTCGCTAGGGAGTAGGAAGGGAGCCCTCCGGGTCCCAGGGTCCTGGGAAGCCGGCCGGCTGGCTGACTAGGCTGGGGGACTACCTTGCTAGTCCCTTCAGGATTCGGCCAGGGCAGTCAGGGAGTGCATTTGCTTGCTGCTGGGGGTGCCGGCCCTGGTTACGCCTCCCCCTTCCTTTTCCCGGTAAGGAGAGGGGGCGGGGCTTCCTCCCTTGCTGTCTGGGGAGCTCCTCCTTCTGGGTGGCCCTTAACTAACTGACTAATGGGAGGAAGCGGCAGTGTTTGCCTTAGCAACGCCTCGGCCAATCAGAGGCTTTGAGCCCAGCTGCTTCGCAAACATCCCGCGCTGACCCACCCCCAGCTTTTGAGCCCCCTGATTGACTCAGTTCTCATGTGGGCTTGGTGGCTTGGTTCTCGGCTCATGTCTTCTTCCTTCCCCTTCTAAGAACAAAGCCTTCCTGAGGGGGGAGTGGACATCCTGGGCTCCCCACCTCTCTTCGTCTATATCACGCCCGTAATCATTTTCAAACCAGTCAAGCAGTAGGGCTCAGCAATTCAGGAAATTTTGCTGGGTAAGTTCCATTGGTAGTTTAAATCATGAGTGTTTGGCTAAGCCCCCAAGGTCTCCCCCAGAATTCTCAGTCCCCATGTCACATGCCTGGCAAATCAGAGCTGGAGGAACCCTTTTAAAGAGTGCAGAGTTGTCCAGGCCCCCTCATGTTTATACAAGAGGAAAACAGGCTTATAAAAAGAAAGCAGTGGTCTCAGGACCACACAGATGGTCAGTGCCGGAGCTGGGTGGGAATGGATGCTGAGTGTCCTGGCCGCTCAGCCAGTGTGAGAACCACTCCATCCGGGCAGAGAGCTCAGAGAATTACGATCATGAGAACAACAGGTACTTATTTTGGTCTCGTTATGTGCCAGGGACTGTTCCGTGTGTGCACTAGGTATGTTAACTAGTTTAATCTCCACAGCAACCTATGGGGTAGGTATTACCTTCCTTTTAGAGTTAGGAAACTCCCTAAGCAGCAGGGAGATGGTGGAGCGGGGATTGAACCCAAGCACTTTTGGTTTCAGTCTGGGCTCTCAGTCCATGCAGAACTTCTGCAGGGGCGGGGTCTGGCAGAGGCTCACGGCTCCATCTTTACTCTGGGTATAGGACACACTGAAGCCGGTGTTCACGGTCACCAACCTGCCGGGCACCACCTCCACCATCCAAACAGCACCCAGCACCTCTACCACCATGCAAGTCAGCAGCGGCCCCTCCTTCCCCATCACCAACTACCTGGCACCAGTGTCTGCTAGCGTCAGCCCCAGTGCTGTCAGCAGTGCCAACGGGACTGTGCTGAAGAGCACGGGCAGCGGCCCTGTCTCCTCTGGGGGCCTTATGCAGCTGCCCACTAGCTTCACCCTCATGCCTGGTGAGTCACAGAGAGAGATTTGTCCTCCCTGGGGTAAATGGAGCATGCTAAGAGCAGGTTCAGGGCTGGCACCGGGAGAACCTCTTTTCCTGTATCAGAAAAAAGGATGAACAGGGGGCCCGAGTCCAAGAGAAGCCTCTGTGACCTGTTGCAGCTATGCTCCTGCCCACCGCGACCCCTGCTGTCCCATCAGCTGAGTACACTCTGGCCTCATCAGGCTAGCCCAGCCCTGGTCATCCACTGCCAGGGGGATGGTAGACATTCCCCCGCTTGCCTACTGTGACTGTAGGGCAGGCCATGTCCTTAATGGGTCAATACCAACCAAAGAAGGTAAAGGCAAGGCCAGGGGTGGGAGGAGTAGGGTAGGGCAAGAGCATAGCATGGAGCCCCTGGAGAGGAGATTCCTCTTGGACTCCTGGGAAAGAAAGCAATGGGAATCGGGGACTAGTGTGCCAGATCCTAGGACTGGGGTGTTTGGGGGTACTTGGTGCAGGTGGCGACTGGGTGGGACAGAGCACACAAGTAAGATTCTGTGTCTCGTAGGTGGGGCAGTGGCCCAGCAGGTCCCAGTGCAGGCCATTCAGGTGCACCAGGCCCCACAGCAAGCGTCTCCCTCTCGCGACAGCAGCACAGACCTCACGCAGACCTCCTCCAGCGGGACAGGTATAGCTCACAACCCCATCACCCTCCCCGCCCTGCCTGCCCCCTGTGAGGCGTAGCAGTAGCTGCCCAGCAGTATCCTGTCAGCGAATGCCTTAGCAGCTGAAACTGAGGCTTTGAGCCCGAGTGTTGTGGGGAAAGTCAGGTGAGGATGGCTGGGGCTGTGGATTGCAGGAGGAAATTAGAGACGGTTGAAGCTGCCTCCTCCTCCTCATTCAGATGAGGGCCTGGTGGCCTAGAAAGGAGAAGTTACTTGTCTAAAGACACAACATTTGTTTAATCGCAAGGAAGGACTTGGGCAGCAGGTGTCTGCCTGTAGGAGGGGCCGAGGGGTTTGAGCAGCCATGAAATCCCCCTCTGGTGTCTAGTCGCTTCAGAAACGGAGACACTCTCCAGGTTATTAAGTTCTTGTTGTTTACAACTTTGTTGCACAAAGAGTGCTCTGTGGACCCTGAGTACCACCACTGCCGGGGCACTTCTTGGACAGGCAGAATCTTAAGCTTCACCCCAAGGCTACTGACTCAGAATCCGCATTTTAACAAGACTCCCAGGTAACTGGATGCCCGTTAGCACTTGAGACGTGCTGCTTTAAAATTTGTGAGCTGCACTTTTAGGAAGAGGGAAGAGGAAGAGAACCAATAAAAAATGGATCCACAGAGTTCCCTAAGACGCCCCATACTTCCTGACAGTAGCTTGGTCATAAGAATACTCTTTGTTGCTGTTGTAAACGTTTCTTTTCAAAAACTTTTTAAAAGTTTATTTCCATTTTTTAGTTGAAAGGTAGAGAGATAGGAAAACTGAGACACAGAGAGATCTGCTGTCTGCAGGTTCAGCTTCCAAATGCCCACAATAGCCGGGGCTTTGTCAAGACCCAGGTCTCCCATGTGGGTGGCAGAGACCCAAGTACTTGAGTTATTATCTGCTACCGCCCAGGATATGCACTGGCAGGAAACTGGGTTGGAAGCGGAGCTGGAACTCAAACCCAGGCGCTCAGCTATGGGATGTAGGCATCTCAAGCAGCGTACTAACTGCTGTGTCAGATGCTTGCCCCGGTCATTGTAATCTGTGTTTTTCCTAAGACCTCAGGTCTTAGAGAATCCAGCAGATAGGCAAATAATGTGATGCAGGAGGATACAATTAAAGGCTGGCGCTGTTGCATTCAAGAAAGAATTGGCTTTTCTTAGTTGATGGAATGGAGAAAAGGAGCGGTCTGGGAGCAGGCAGGAGGACTCTGGAGGCCTGGAATCCCTGGGGTGGGCTGGGGGCAGTCAGTCGAGGAGCGGGCCCTGACGTGTGTCTGTGTTTGCCAGTGACGTTGCCCGCCACCATCATGACACCGTCTGTCCCCACAACCGTGGGCGGCCACATGATGTATCCTAGCCCCCACGCAGTGATGTACGCCCCCACCTCGGGCCTGGCTGACGGCAGCCTCACCGTGCTCAATGCCTTCTCCCAGGCACCATCCACCATGCAGGTGTCCCACAGCCAGGTCCAAGAGCAAGGTGAGTAGAGGCGCAGGGTGAGGCAGGAGGATCATTTCCTCCCTTATACTCCACACCACCCCCTTCTTCCCCTCCCTGCCACTGAGATGCACCCACTCACACACACAGACGTGCACACTCGGATGCTCACACATGTCCTGTGTAAACCATGCTAACTCGGGTGCTCACGCATGTCCTGTGCAAACTACACACACACACGGGTGCTCACGTATATCCTGTGCAAACCACACACACACTCATGTACACACATACATGCACACTCGGGTGCTCACATGTGTCCTGTGCAAACCACACACACACATGCTCACACACACACACACTCAGGTGCTCACACATGTCCTATGCAAATCACACATGTGCATGCACACACACATTTGGTGCTCACGCATGTCCTGTGCAAACCACACACACATGGACACACACACACATACTAGGGTGCTCACGTGTGTCTTGTGCAAACCACACAGACACATGCACACTTGGATGCTCATGGATGCAAACCACACACATGCACACTCGAGTACTCATGCATGTCCTGCAAACCACACATACTCACACACACACACATTTGGGTTCTCACATGTGTCCTGTGCAAGCCATACACATACACACACACATATACATACACTCAGGTGCTCACGAGTGTTCTGTGCAAGCCATAGACACACAGGTGCGCATGCACACACACACACACACACATTGTCCCATCCTTGTCTGTCCACTGGGACACTCACAGCCATACATACCCTGGGACGCACTGGGTCACTCACCCCGGGCAGCTCAGTCTCAGGCTCAGCACCTGTCGTGACTCCTCCAGTATCTGGAGATTCCTTGTGAGCACGCAGTCTGAATGTCCCCTGTGGTTGTCCCATGCAGGTGGTGTGCCCCAGGTGTTCCTGACAGCACCCTCTGGGACAGTGCAGATCCCTGTCTCTGCAGTTCAGCTTCACCAGGTAGGCGGGGGCGCCTCTCTTCTATCCCAGACAACTATTTCATGTCCCCTGGGGGGAGGGGGCAGCGGGGAGGCGGGTGGTTAGCACCTAGGCAAAGCCAGAACCCTTGGGCTGGGACCCCATTTGTTTCTGTCTGGTCAGGCTAAGCAGGGAGAAAGAAGCCTGCGCTGGCTGGTCGGGGCCCTGCCCCCCGGCCTCACACCCCTGTTCCCTCCAGATGGCTGTGATAGGGCAGCAGGCCGGGAGCAGCAGCAACCTCACCGAGCTACAGGTGGTCAACCTGGACGCCACCCACAGCACCAAGAGTGAATGATCCGCCCTGCCGCCCTGGACAGCTGGCCGAGGGACGGCACCACTTATTTATTGTTGCCTTTTCACGTTTTCTTTACACACACGTTGACGGGCCGCGGGAGGGAGGCGGGGAGGAGGCGCGGGCAGCCACAGGACTACGCCCTCTCGCTCCAGCCAAAGAAATGGGCCTGCCTGCCCTCCCCCCCGCCCCGTCCCCCCTCACCCACTCCTCCTCCGGCGCCGCCTCCCGTGTCTGGGGACAGGACGGTGGAGCTGTCCTCCCTCGGCGGTTTCTCCCTCGCCAGCTTGGCTCGGTGTTTGCCATGAGTATTAGCTTCCCCGACGGGACGGGGCCCCACTCCCTGCTCGCAGGCCTTCTGTGGGACTGGGCACCGTGTCTTCCCCGGAGGGCACAGTCGGGGCCCTCTCTCCAGCCTCTCTGCTGACCCCAGGTCAGCGCCGTGTCTGCCACAGGCTGGGTGAAACCCTGCTGCCGCCCCTCAGGGAGCCAGCTGGGGAGACGGGGTGGGGGGCATCTTCCTTCCCGCGTGCGGCCCTCTGCCCCTTGGGATCCTGAGTAGCTGGGCCCACGCACAGGGCAGGATCCTGGGGCCACCTGCCCTACCTGGCCGCTGCCCGTGGATCTCCAGGGCTCCTCCCCTCTCCTCCAGCTGCTTTACTTAAAGTTGATTTTGAACTTTTTATTTGAGGAGACGAAGTGAAAACAAATCTATAAATATATATTTTTAAAATATTTAACTTTTTTTTATGGCGTTTTTCTCGTCCCCCCTCCTTGCCCAAACTCCCCTTCCCTGGGGAGCCCTGGGGCTCCCCAGAACTGGCTGGGCCCCTGGGGACAGAGCCACCCCATGAGCTTGGGGTCTGCCAGTGTTGGGGGGGAGATGCTGGGACTGCCCGGCCCTGGGTTGTTTCCAGGAGAAAGCCGGGGAGGGGCCTTCAGGCCATGCCCCAACGGGGTGGGGAGGGTCACCCACAGCTCTGGGCCTCTTTTTGCCCTTGAGGGCTGTTGCTAGGGAGAGGGAAGAGGGAGACCAAATGTGGGGGTGTGGGTGGGAGGGCGTCAGGCAGAGGCAACTGACTTCATTTGTGCCACACGCATGGGCATTGCAGCCTTGTGCTCCCCCAGGCCTGCAGCTGCCTGGGGCCCAAGTTGCAGTGAGCAGGGTGGGGTCTGGGAGGGGGTGAGAGGCAGGAATGGGGGTCAGGAGAAGTGGGAGCAGCTCTGGGGCTGAGAGCAGCGATAGGGGAGCCAGGAACCGGCAGCTCTCCCAGGGAGTGAGCAGCTACTGTAACTTTTTTAAATTAAGACAAAAAAAAAAAAGCCTTGAAGAAAATGACTTTATTTTTCTAAGTGTAACCTCAGTATTTATGTAATTTGTACAGGGGCCATGCCCCACCCCCCTCTGCCCCCTTTGGGGTGGACCTTAAGGGTGGGCCAGCATAGGGGGAGGGTCCTTTACCCTGTGTCAGAGCCTACCTTCACCACCTGTATCCGAAAGGAAGCTTTTTTCAGACAGGGCAGCAGCTGGGGTGCTGTTCTGGAGCCCCAGGACTGCCTTCAGTAGGAACAAGCCTGCTTCTGTGATTGGGTGAAGGGCTGGGGGAAGATTTTGCGCACAGCCTCGTTGTCAAGGGGATGATTTGCCAATGTGTCGGAGAGCCCCCTAAACCCCTAAACCCCCATTGCTGTCTTGCCCTAATTTGGGGTGCCAAGATGGAAGTCACCTCTCTGGGCTTTCTCCTGGAGATAGCTGGGGCTAATGGGTGGCTTTCTTGGCCGGGGCATGGCAAATCAGGGGCCAGAGAGCTGGGGGAGCTTGGGACTCAGGTCTGTAACTGCCCAGCCCCTTTGCTCTGCTCTTGTTTCACTCCACCGCCACTCACTCACTCCCCACTCCCCCGCCCCGGGGAGGAGAGGCCATGAATGAATTCTTCCTCTCCTTCCCACAAAAGACAGACCCAGTGAGTGAACCAGGCAAAGTGCTTATAATGTGTGTCGTGTGAGCGTGGCCTTGGGAGAACATGCGTGTGTCGGGATGAGGTGGCATTTATACGTGCAACGACCCTTGGTGTGTCCCTTCCTCGGTGGCTCTGGGGTATGTGTGTGTGCGTGCCTGAGTGGATGTGTGTGTGTGTGTGTGTACGTGGGGTGTGTATGTCAGTGGTTTCTACTTCCCCTGGGATGCTGACCCAGGAATAGTGGACGTGGTCACAGTCCTATGTACAGAGCTTTCTTTTGTATTAAAAAAAATACTCTTTCAATAAATGTATCATTTTTGTGCACAGACTGTGGGGTCTTTGGCTGTTTTTCTAAATATGGAGGGAGGGAGGGTAGGGAAGCAAACCCCAACACATTACTGCTACTGGGTGCCTTGGGCTGTTGTGATTGAATGCAAGGAACACTTTGAGGGGCTGGAGGGCTTTCTTCCCACGCTTGGCTTTGCTACGTGCTTAGGTTAGCGGAGCGATTATAACGAATAGGAAAAGTGTCAACAACTAACCTAAAGCATGCCTGAAGGGGCTGGGAAACTCGGGGACCCGCGCCCCACTACAGTCTTGGGGCTGGAGGGCGGGTCGCTCAGGTTTCAGAGTGGAATCTGCGATGGGAGATGGAGGGTCAGGAAAGACATCAGGGACACTTGACAGCTATCTGCAGAGAGAACGAGGAGACCCGATCCCCGGGCTGTGCCCACGCTTTCCACGCAGCCGCCCGCGGCCAGCACGCATGCTCCGCTCGCGCGCCGTTCCGCCGCGCTGGGCGTGGGCCGCCGGGGGACCCGTAGCTGCCCGGCCGCGCGTGCGCTCGCGGCGTGACCCGGAAGGGAGCGGCTGAGGAGGCGGGGCCAGCGCGGCGGGACTGGCTGCTGGGTCCCAGCGAGGGCCGAGCCGGGCGGTGGGAGGTGAGAGGAGAGTTCTGCGCGGACGCGGTCCCTCTCCCGATCCCTCCCCGGTCCCTTAGCCACTCTCCGTGGAGCTGAGGAAAGGAACTGGGCTTTGCCCTCTGAGATTCGCTGGGTCCTGTCAGCCTCCTCGGGCCGCACCTCCCCATCCTCACCTGCCCTCCAGACCCTTTCCCTGGTCCGGTCGGGTCCGTACCGGCCTCCTGCACTGCCTAGCTGGTCTGCAGGCTTGGGCTCCAGGTCTAGACCCCCTTCCCCGCCCCCCTATAGGCCTATAGAATCATTTGACTTCGCCTTCGCTAGTCACGTGCCTGTTGCCACATCCCTGGTTACCTCTCAGCGGAGGGGGCCCCTGCCCCCATGAGGTCCACATCCTTCGTTTCTCCTCCCCCTCACTTAGTAAGTTGAGAGTCACGTTAGGACTGGAGTCTGTACTGTAGCGCCTCACCCCCTGCCTTCAGCCCCATGACCCTAGATCGTTACCATACATAAAGCGTAGGTAGAGGTGGGACCTAGTCTTTTTCTTCTGTAATTTTACCCAGTTCCTGGGCCTCTCCCCTTTTTACAAGGCTGTCACCGTTTTCCCCATCTGGTCATCTGCCCCTCCATCCCAGTCCCTTTTCATCCGTGTTTTCCAAGTCTGCTGTGGCCCACCTCTTTATCCGCATGTTCCCTGGCGTGTGCGCTGCGTGCTTGCCCCCACCTGGTCCCGTGTTTCTGCACATCCTGGCTCCGGCCCCACTGTCCTTCCTGTTCACCCACGTCACCCTTCCAAGCTAGATCTGTGCTCCTCAGCTACCAGGCTCTGCTGTGCAGACCGTCCTGCTCGACTTCCGCTCTGGGTATTGTTACTTACCTGCATTCTCCTTCTCTTTGAGATCTCAGTGTGTTCAGATGCTCACATGTATCCCATCCTGTTTGTCATCTTCCTGGCCCCTGAATTCCTTCGTAAAGCCTGTCTGTCACAGCCCACCCCGTGTTCCAGGAGTCTGCCTCCCTCTCTGTGGTCTTCCCTAGTCCCACACGGCATTATCTTTCTCCTGTTGTATCCTAGGAGGTCACGATGGTGGGGGAACGATGTGCTGAGGACCTCATGGTGCCCTTGGGGCCCCGGCTGCAGGCGTATCCCGAAGAACTCATTCGACAGCGGCCCGGGCATGATGGGCACCCTGAATACCTGATCCGCTGGAATGTCCTCAGGCGTGGGGAGGTGGGCAGAGTGGGTGTGGAGGAAGGCAAGGCGGAGCACATCCTCATGTGGCTGTCAGCTCCTGAGGTCTACGCCAGCTGTCCCAGGCTGTTAGGTGAGCAGGCACGAGCCAAGGGACCCCAGAACGAACCAGCAGGGGGTTCAGGAAGCTTTCCCCGAGATCCAGGAGGCCTGGACGAAGTGGCAATGGGAGAGATGGAGGCTGACGTGAGGGCGCTGGTACGCAGGGCTGCCAGGCAGCTGGCAGAAGGCGGGACCTCAAACCTGCCAGCTGCCGTGCTGCACACCATCCACGTGCTCAGTGCCTATGCCAGCATCGGGCCCCTCACCAAGGTCTTCAGGGAGACGGGAGCCCTGGACCTGCTCATGCACATGTTGTGCAACCCCGAGCCTCAGATCCGGCGGAGCGCGGGCAAGATGCTGCAGGCTCTGGCAGCCCACGATGCCGGTAAGAGACAGTGTTGGAAAGAATGGGGCCACGTGGCATAGGAACAGAAAGAACAGTGGTTTCCCAACTCTGTAAGAACACGTAGCTCTTGGTTAATACCAATTCAGTGCAAAGGAAAAGTAGTACATTAACAGTGTATCATTTCAGGTACTTAAACAGGATAAAATCATTAATACCTGGTTCATGGATCCATTTTTTTTAAATTTCTCAATCCATGTTATTTTTTAAAATTTATTTCAAGATTAATTTATTTACTTAAAAGGTAGAGTTACAAAGAGGAAGAGGCAGAGGCAGAGAGAAAGATCTTCCATCCTCTGGTTCACTCCCCTAATGGCCGTGATGGCTAGAGATGGGACAGTCCAAAGCCAGGAGCTTCTTCTGGGTCTCCCACACGGGTGCAGGGGCCCAAGGACTTGGGTCATCTTCCACGGCTTTCCCAGGCACCTTTCCCAGGGAGCTGGATCAGAAGTGGAGCAGCTGGGACTTGAACTGATGCCCATATGGGATCCTGGCACTGCAGGAGGCAGCTTAACCTGCTACGCCACATCACTGGCTCCTCATGTGTTCATTCTTAGTGCAATCGCAGAGAAAAGAATGGGGTAGATTTTCATTTTTTTAAAAAATTATTTATTTTGAAAGTCAAGAGTTAGAGAAAGAGAAAGAGAGATACTCCATCTGCCGGTTCACACCCCAGATGGCTGCAATGGCCAGCTCTGGGCCAGGCTGAAGCCAGGAGCCAGGATCTTCGTCCAGATTTTCTATGTGTGTGACAAGGCCCTAAACACCTGGGCCATCTTCTGCTGCTTTTCCCAGGTGATTAACAGGGAGCTGGATCTGAAGTGAGGCAGCCAGGTCATAAACTGGCACACTTGTGGGATTCTGGCCTTGTAGGTGGCAGCTTTACCCGCCGTGCCACAAAGCTGGCTCAGGATGTACATTTTTAAAACTGTGAGTTGCGATTGATTAGTTGGTTGTGAAACCCATTTGATGGGTTACAACCAACATTTTTTTTCTTAAAAAAAAAAAAAAAACAACAAAATATCAGTGTACAGGACTTGGTAAGTTTTGTAGCCTGAAATATGTTTCAGTTCTAGATGCATTTGTTTATGCAGAGCTACATGTAAAATGTATCCCTTGCTGTGGGTCTCCTCACAGAGAAGTTGGAAAGCCTCTAGGGAGGGGGATAAAAAGTCTAGGCAAGGCAGGGAGAAAGGGTTTGGGATGGAGAAGGTGCAGATTGGTTGTGGGTTACAGGGAGCCGGGCTCACGTCCTTCTGTCACTGAGCCAGCAAGATGGCATCGAGCAGCACATGGATTTTGACAGCCGCTACACTTTGCTGGAGCTGTTTGCAGAGACCACGTCCTCTGAAGAGCACTGCATGGCCTTCGAGGGCATTCACCTGCCTCAGGTACTCTGCTGGCTGTAGGGGTGCTGAGCACAAAGCCTAAGACGTTATTTCTGAAAAGCTGGTCCAGGCCTGGGCATCAGCCCCAGAGCCCCGGAGAGCTAGTTAAAATGAAGGTCCATGCCCCGTCCCTGACTACTCTATTCAGAATTTTTGAAATTAGAACCCAGGAATCTGTGGTTTATATGTTTCTCACACAAATAGAAGTTTGAGGACTGCAGGCCTATTTCTCTAGAGGAGGGGAAGTGGGAGAGGCTGAAGCCAGGGGGAAGTGAACCTATGCCAAGGATTGTGTCCTGCAGATCCCAGGGAAGCTGCTCTTCTCGCTGGTGAAACGCTACCTTTGTGTCACCTCCCTGCTGGACCAGCTGAACAGTAGTCCAGACCCAGGAGCCGCAGACCAAAGCTCCCTGTGCCCTATGAGGCAGAAAAGCCGGGGACAGCGGGAGCTGGAATTCAGTATGGCTGTGGGCAGCCTCATTTCAGAGCTGGTGCGGAGCATGGGCTGGGCCCGGAACCTCAGTGAACAGGGCACGTTGCCACCCCGGCCGACGCGGTCCATTTTTCAGCCCTGCATTTCAGGGCCTCCCCTGTTACTCCCCACCATCGTCACCACCCCCAGAAGGCAAGAGCAGGCCTTCCGCCAGCGCTCTGAATTCTCTAGCCGCAGTGGCTATGGTGAGTACGTACAGCAGATGCTGCAGCCGGGGATGCGTGTGCGGATGCTGGATGACTATGAGGAGATCAGTGCCGGCGACAAGGGCGAGTTCCGGCAGAGCAACAATGGCGTGCCCCCTGTGCAGGTGGGTGTGTGACGCTTGTGGGTGGGACACTGCTGGAGGTCTGTTCTGGGTGGGGCACAGCCGGAGCTTCCATGAAAGAGGCTCTAGAAGGCCACTCGGGAAAAACCCGAGGGGAATTGGAGTGGTAAAAGAGGGTCAGGAGTTGAGAGGGTGCCCTTGGAGGGTGAGGTCCTGGAGAGGCTACCCCAGGAGCAGACTGATGTATGGAGATGCCCCCCTCGCCAGTGGATAAGGGTGGGAACCGAGGCCCCCCACCCCCCTGCCAGTGGAGAAGGTTGGGAATGGAGGCTCCTACCCCCCCACCAGTGGAGAAGGGTAGGAGCGAAGGCCTGAAGGTTAGGCAAAGAGGCAGGGCCTGTGTGTCAGAAGGCATGGGAGCCTTTTGCTCTGTGGAGATTTTTCCAAGCCTAGTGAGGTGTTTATCTGAGAGTGTGCCCCAGATCTGGGCCTGGGCATGTCCTCTCGAGACTTCATAGTCCGGGGCTCAGAGCACTGAGCCCTCCGTATTCTTTCCTCTCTTCCTCCCTCATGCCAGGTCTTCTGGCAGTCAACAGGCCGCACCTACTGGGTGCACTGGCACATGCTGGAGATCCTGGGCCCTGAGGAAGCCACTGGGGATTCAGCCTCAGCTGTGGAGAAGGGGACAGGAGCCACCCTCTTGGACACAGGTGAGCCTAAGGGACAAGGATAGCATTTGTCTGCACAGAGGAGGAATGGCTGGGCTGAAGCCACTTGTGAGCAGGAGCTGCCCCAGAGGTTCGTAAGTCAACTGTGTTCCTACTCCTGTGCCTGTGGCCTCAGCCTTTCCTGCCTGGGACTGGAAGCCTGTGGATGGGCTCTACTCCCTGCCGTACCTCCAGCCTGAGCCCCAGCAGAGTGAGGAGTTGGGGTACCTGACCCAGGCTGAGTGGTGGGAGCTGCTCTTCTTCATCAAGAAGTTGGACTTAAGCGAGCAGCAGCCAATTTTCCAGAATATTCAGGAGAAACTGGAGAAGGTATTACAGTCCCGAGGCTACATTTGGTGGCGGGGAGGGTGTAGTTGTGAGCTAGAGGTGGGACTCTCTAAAGGGAGTTCTGACTGTGGGATCACCCTGAGGGGAGGCTGGAGCTAGAGCTTGGAGAGTATGAGGGCTCTGTTGGGGAGAGAGGCAAACCTGTGAGGGTGTCGGGTGTAGAAGGTGGGGGCACTCAGCGGGTGGCCACCCTTCCCATCACTGCTTGTCCCTGAAATGCATCCCCCTTCTGTCGGCAGACTCTGGGTGAAAAGGCCCTGGGTGACATCTCTGTGCCTATAGAGATGGCTGAGGGTCTGCTGCGCATCCTCAGTCATCGGTTTGAGGGCAACACCCTCAGTGACTTGCTCAACTCCCAAATCTACACCAAGTATGGGCTCCTACCTGATGAACTGAGCAGCTCCTCGTCTTCACGGAGTCACTCCTGTACCCCAGATCCAGAAGAGGAGCCCAAGCTGGAGGCCAGCGTCTCCCAGGAAGAGGCCAAGCCCCCCCAAGCAAAGGCTGCGCTCCCTAAGGCAGAGGCAGAGCCTTCCCAGGCAAAGGCTGGACCCCCCGAGGCACAGAGTGATTCCCAGCTGTTTAACCAGCTTCTGGTGACCGAGGGCATGGTTCTGCCGCCCGAGGTGAAGGAGGAGGCCAGTGGTGAGTCGGGTTCTGAGAAGGGAGGGCGAAGATGTTGGAACAAGTCCTGGGTGGGCTCAGTAGCCGGAGTACATAGGGTAGGGGGAAAGCCGTGGAGTCAGGTCACTTTTACAGGGAAAAATGCCTTTGAACCATGGTCTGTCTGCCCTCTGACCTTGATTGTGTCTCTTAGCCTTCACTCCTTTTCTTTGGTATCTCTGGAAAAGGAGGGTCCGTTTTCCAGGGTAACTCCATCTTCTCCGATGAGCTCCTTCACTCAGAATTGGAAAGGTTCCAGATGCAAGCCACAGTAATGGATAATGTATTTAAATGTTGGTGGCATGACTGGGCTTGACCTTTAAAGACTTGCAGCTTGGAGGTGCCACAGTTCTTTCAGCCACTGCCTTCTCCCCACCGATTGCAGAAATGGCTCGAGCCTTGCGGGGGCCTGGTCCGCGCAGCTCCCTGGATCAGCATGTGGTAGCGGTCGTGGCCACTGTGCAGATATCCAGTCTGGACACAAACCTGCAGCTCTCAGGGCTCTCAGCCCTCTCCCAGGCTGTGGAGGAGGCCACTGAGCAAGACCACCCCCTGGTTCGTCCTGACCGATCGCTGAGGTTAGCATGTGCAGAGGAGGGGGTAGGGGTGGAGCTGTCTGCAGTGAGTATGGTTGTAGGCGGGAAGGAGCTATGAGGTCCAGAATCAGAGAGGCTGGGGGAAAGGAGGGGTGGGCCCCAGGCAGCCGGGCAGGAGAGCGGGATGTTGTGATGGCTGATGTTCTTAGAGTATGCCTGTGGTGCCAGGCAGTGTGCTGGGATTTCACATGCGTTCTCATCAGTCTGCCCATCATTGGAGCACGCACTGAGTATTGTTATCCCATTTTATGGATGAGAAAATGGAGCCTAGAGAATTCAAGTAACTCGCTGAGAGTTGTACAGATGGCAAATCCAAGATTCAGTCCAACATCCTTTTGGCTCTAGAGCTTGAGATTTTTCTTTCTTTTTCCTTCATGCGTTCTTTCCTTTTATTTTTCAGTTTTCTTTTCTGCTACTTAATTACACAAATAATATGCAAATACATTCTTGTTTTTAAAAGCTCTGAGGAATCTAAAAGAATATTATAGAATGGAAAGCCAAAGTCCCCTTTTGGCACTGTCATCACTGGTGTATCCTTCAGGTCTTCTGTGGATTTGCATTTGTAACTGTGTGTTTGGAAATGGAGCATTTTCCGAGTTTGTATTTTAATAAAAGTAATCACAGTCTACATATCCCGACAGCTGGGTTTTGCCTCACTATGTCTCAGAAGTCTTCCCATGTTAGTCCATGTGGGCTGCCTCCTCATTTGTATTGTTGCACAGAACTGTGGTAAGGTGCAAGTGCAGTGTTCTGATGGATCTGTTTTCCCTTACCTCTGCCAACACTGAGGATTTCCATATTTCTAATCCAAAAATTTCAAGTTGTCAGTAACTACTTTCTTAGTTCTAGTGAAGTTGGGCATTTTTGCCTGCATTTGTTCTATTTCTCCTATAAAAACTCTGTTTCAGTCCATTGCCTACTTTTAAAATTGGGTATGCCTTTTTCCTTGTGGATTTGTAGGGTAAATATTAATTCTGTATTATTTATGTTTCAGATATTTTGCTTGCCTTTGAGAAATCATATCAGCTTTATTTTTTATGATTATAAAATAACTCCTGCTTACTTTAAACAAAATCAGGAAGTTTTAGAGATAAAAATAAAGTGATAGCCCTTTATGCAATCACCGTTAACATCCTTACTTCATATCTACAGTCTGTAGTCATACATGTTACCATGTCTGTTAATTAGTTTGTAATAAATCATGGCTACAGAAGAAGATATGTATTTAAAGTATGCCAAGTTCCCACTGTAGTCTTCATGTGGCTTCTGAGAAAAGGCAGGTAAAAACAGCTTTTCCGGTGCCTTTTACCTTCTTTCCCAGAAGTCCCTCATCCATGTTCTCCCCTCCGTGGTTCCCAGGCCACCCCTCAGGCTGCCTCCAAATCTTTCTTTGGCTCTCATGGCCCCACTGTGACTGAGGGGCTCTGGACGCGCATCTTCTTTTTCCTTCTCATCACCTTTTCCTCTGGGCCTTTCTTCAGCTCATGTTGCTCGTCTTTCAATTTTGTTCACAGTGTCTTTTGTTGAACTGAAGTTTTAGGTATTTAGGTTGCTACATTTTTCAGCTTTTTTCATGGCTTCTAAGACTTTTGTGTCCTCTATTTTTTTAGGGTTTATTTATTTATTTATTTATTTTTACTTGACAGGTAGAGTTATAGACAGTGAGAGAGAGAGACAGAGAGACAGGTCTTCCTTCCGTTGGTTCACTCCCCACATGGCCACTATGGCCAGCGCTGTGCTGATCTGAAGCCAGGAGCCAGGTGCCTCTTCCTGGTCTCCCATGCGGTGCAGGGGCCCAAGCACTTGGGCCATCCTCCACTGCCCTCCCAGGCCACAGCAGAGAGCTGGACTGGAAGAGGAGCAGCCAGGACTAGAACCAGCGCCCATATGGGATGCCGGTGCCGCAGGCGGAAGATTAACCAAGTGAGCCACGGCGCCGGCCTAAGGTTTGTTTGTTTGTTTGTTTGTTTATTTATTTATTTATTTATTTATTTATATTGAGAGGCAGAGTTACAGAGACAGAGCTCTTCCACCCGCTGGTTGACTCCCCAAATGGCCACAATAGCTGGAGCTGGGCTGATCTGAAGCCAGGAGCCAGGAGCTTCTTCTGGGTCTCCCACATGGGTGCAGGGGCCCAAGGACTGAGCCATCTTCCACTGCTCTCCCAGGCCATAAGCAGTGGGAAAGAGGAGCAGCCGGGACTTGAACCAGCGCTCATAGAGGATGCCAGCACTGCAAGGGGAGGCTTAACCTGCTATGCCACAGCACTGGCCCCTTTTGTGTCCTATTAAGAAGGTCTGTCCCATTGAAAGATTATAAAAATACTTCCCTATATTTTCTAAAAATATCTGTGATCTTTGCTTTTTAACATTCATCTTAAAATCCCTTTGCAATTTGTTTGTATAAGTAGTATAAAGCGGATCTCCAACTTTAGTTTTTTTCAAGTGAATAACAAGGTGACTTCACATCACATTTCTTAAAATTTTAATTGATTTTATTTTATTTGAAAGGCAGAAAAGGGCCAGCGCTTGTGGCATAGTGGGTAAAGCCACTGCCTGCAGTGCCAGCATCCCATATGGGCTGGTTCAAGTCCCGGCTGCTCCACTTCTGATCCAGCTTTCTGCTGTGGCCTGGGAAAGCAGTGGAAGATGGCCCAAGTGCTTGGACCCCTGCACCCATGTGGGAGACCCGGAAGAAGCTCCTGGCTCCTGGCTTCGGATCGGCACAGCTCCAGCCATTGCAGCCAACTGGGGGGTGGAACCAGGGAATGGAAGACCTCTCTCTCTCTCTGCCTCTCCTTCTCTCTCTGTGTAACTCTGATTTTCAAATAAATAAGTAAATAAATACTTAAAAAAAAAAAAAGGGTGAGAAAGAGACTGACAGATGGAGAGAGATCATCCATCTGCTGGTGGACTCCCCAAATGCCCACAACAACTGGGGCTGGGCCAGGCTGAACCAGGAGCCTGAAACTCTACCCAAGTCTCCCATGTGGGTGGCAGGGATCCAAGGACTTGGACCATCCCATGCTTTCTCCCAGGAAGCTGGGAATCAGGAGTGGAGCTGAGAGTTGAACCCATGCACACTGATACAGGCATCCCAAGAAATGTTTTAACCACTGTGCCAAACACCCCAACATCAGATTTTATAATTTTTTAAAAGATATTATTGGCCGGCACCGCGGCTCAATAGGCTAATCCTCTGCCTTGTGGCACCGGCATACCAGGTTCTAGTCCCGGTCGGGGCGCCGGATTCTGTCCCAGTTGCCCCTGTTTCAGGCCAGCTCTCTGCTGTGGCCAGGGAGTGCAGTGGAGGATGGCCCAAGTGCTTGGGCCCTGCACCCCATGGGAGACCAGGAGAAGCACCTGGCTCCTGCCTTCGGATCAGCGTGGTGCGCCAGCCGTGGCGGCCATTGGAGGGTGAACCAACAGCAAAGAAGACCTTTCTCTCTGTCTCTCTCTCACTGTCCACTCTGCCTGTCAAAAAAAAAAAGATTTTATTTATTTATTTGACAGGTAGAGTTATAGACAATGAGAGAGACAGACAGAAAGGTCTTCCTTCCATTGGTTCACTCCCCAAATGGCCGCAATGGCTGGAGCTGCGCCCATCCAAAGCCAGGAGCCAGGAGCTTCCTCCAGGTCTCCCATGCAGGTGCAGGGGCCCAAGCACTTGGGCCATCTTCTGCTGCTTTCCCAGGCCATAGCAGAGAACTGGATCGGAAGAGGAGCAGCCGGGACTAGAACCAGTGCCCATATGGGATGCCGGCACCATAGGTGGAGGATTAACCCAGTGTGCCACGGTGCTGGCCCCCAGATTTTATAATTTAAAAAAAAGTTATTTATTTATTTGAAAGGCAAGAGTGACAGAGTGGGGGAGAGGTCAATCTTCCACGTGCTGATTCATTTTCCACATGTCTGCAACAGCTGGGACTGGCCCAGGCTGAAACCAGGAGCCAGGAACTCCTATCTAGGCCTCCCATGTGGGTGGTAGGAACCCAAGTACATGAGCTGTTACCTGCTGCCTCATAGGCACAGTAGCAGGAAGCTGGTTTGGAAGCAGAGGCAGGACTGGATCCCAGGTACCTTGCCATGGGATGCAGATGTTTCAAGCGGTGACTTAACCCATTGTGCCATAACCCCTGCCGCCTGCCAGGAGCCAGGAGCTTCTTATGGGAGGGTCTCCCATGCATGTGCAGGGGCCCAAGGACTTGGGCCATCTTCTACTGCTTTTCTAGGTGATAGCAGAGAGCTTGATTGGAAGTGGAGCAGCTGGGACTTGAACCGGCTCCCATATGGGATGGTGGTGCTGCAGCGCTGGCCCCGATACCACGTTTTAATTGATACATGTTTTTTTCCATCAGTGGCTGAGGTGCTGGCCATCTCTTTCCTGCTGTCTGTTTGGCTATCCTGCATCAATTCCAGTGTTTTGATTTGCATATGTTTATATTTGTATTTTACATGTTTGTAGTTGTATCTGGATGACTGTAGACAAATCCACCATTATTTTTTTCCAAATGTTTCTTAACTGTTCTTGCATATTTTCTCTTCCTGTGTCTGAATCTTCCTGTTGTGGCTTTTAAAAACTTTTTAGGCACTTTGATTAGAATTACATTGAATTTGTGATTTATTTGAAAAGATGAGCCAGGATTTGTGACCATTTTGCTTTTCTGCCCACCTCATAAAGTCAGGATCCAGCACCAGTTAGATTGTAGAGGGAAGGGGATTCAGAAGAAGACTGAGGCAAACAGGTTGGGGGCAGGGGGTAGGCTGGGTCTTGTGGGTGGGATTGGGCAGGAGTCAGCTGGAGTCAAGGCTGGGAAGTTAGGCAAGACTCCTTCGGATGAGGAGCCCCATGTCTCTTCTCTCCGCAGAGAGAAGCTCGTGAAGACCCTAGTGGAGTTGTTAACCAACCAGGTGGGAGAGAAGATGGTGGTGGTGCTGGCCCTGCGCCTCCTCTACCTGCTCATGACCAAGCACGAGTGGCGCCCGCTCTTTGCCAGGGAGGGTGGCATCTATGCTGTGCTGGTTTGCATGCAAGAATATAAGACTTCTGTTTTGGTGCAGCAGGCGGGGCTGGCGGTGAGTGCACAGGACCTGGTGGGAGAGGGCTGGGCAAGAGAGGCAGATTGGGGGATTGCTGGGGATGTACTGTGGAGATTTAGGCCAGTGTGTAGACGTTGGCATGGGGAGGTACCGGTGGATTCAAGAGTGCAGTCAGCGTGGTCTTGGAGATTGTGCACATGTTTGGGGAAAGGAGAAGAGAATTTTTGTGAATGATGCCCAGGTTAAAATGGGGCAACCGGGGACATGAAGTGTCTGTCTGCTCAGTGGAGAATGTTGTAGGAGGTATGAAGAGAAGGTAGGGAGTTGAATTTTTGGGTATATTGACTGTCCCACATCTTTTAGTTTTAGTTAGGTGTCCAGTTAAAGATGAAGTCTCTAGATAGGACAATTAAACTAAAAGTGGTTTTATATATATATAAATTTTTAGTTAATTATTTGAGAGGTAGAGTTACAGACAGAGGGAGAGACAGAAAGGTCTTCCATCTGCTGGTTTACTCCCAAAATGGCCACAATAGCTGGAGCTGCGCCCATCTGAAACCAGGAGCAAGGGACTTCCTCCAGGTCTCCCGCACAGGTGCAGGGGCCCAAACATTTGGGCCATTTTCTGCTGCTTTCCCAGGCTATAGCAGAGAGCTGCATTGAAAGAGGAGCAGCCAGGACAGGAACTGGCATCCATATTGAATGCCAGCGCCACAGGTGGAGGCTTAGACTTCTATGCCACAGTGTTGGTCCCTGAAGGTAGTTTTTTGCTCTTTTATCTGAGTGGTACCCTTAGACAGAAGCAACTCCTTCACCAGATTGGGTAAAACAAAGCCAGCACTCCCATTGCCCTGCCACCTTGCCCAGAGATAGGGAAGGAAGGCTCTTGGCCAGGGGAGCTTACAGAAGAATTGGCGTTCTAACTCTTGCAGACTGAAGTGCTGGCTGGTGGGGTGGTGAGTGATGAGGGCAGAGGACTGCTGTCTAGCCTGAGGTTCCAAAGGGAGACAGGTTGGGCTCAGCTGGAGCAGTTTTGAGAATGGATTGCAGCAGTATAATGGCAGTCGGAGGGAGAGAAGCACCTGTCCTCTTAACAGCAGGTGATCCTGGGAGAGGCTGGGAGGCTCTTTCCTTTATGGGGCCAACTAGGTTCTGTTCCTTCCGAGAATAGCCACGTGTTCACAGTCTAGGCTGTGTGCACTCAAAGAACTCCCCGATCCTCTCAATTATCTAACCAAAATACAGTATTGTACTCACAAATTTAAATTCTTGCCCTGCAGTAAAATTCCATCATACTGTGTATACTTTCAGGTCTACAAAATTCAGCTAATTGAGACAGGCTGGGGTAGCTAAGGAAAGAAAGCTTCCTTAGGTAGCAATTGCTTAGAGGGTCCAGTCCTGGCCAGGGTAATTGTCTTGAGACTCATTCCTGGCTCAGCGTATCCCTAACAGTTTCCTCTGGAGTCAGCCCTGTCATCAGGAGAGACATTCTCCACTCTTGTGGTATAGTGTTTATTTTAACTTGGTTTTTCCCGATAGGACCAGCAAGTGAGTTTCCATATTACAAATATATATATTTATAATTCTGACCAGTCTGCCTTGTTGAGAAAGGTTGATGCTAGCTAAGGCCAGGGCACATAGGCTTGGGAGTGTTGGGATCCAGTGGTAACAGAAGCTTGGGATTAGACAAGAGATTGCCTGGGGAGGGAGCACAGAGTGAGAAGAGAAAGGGAACAGGAACTTCAGTGTGCGAGTACCAGGTGGAGGAGGAGAGACGGAGGAGGAGAGCCAGGAGGATAAGAAGTCCTAGAACTCAGGGGAAAGAAGTTTTAGGAAGGAAGGCGGGGTCGAGAGAGATGGGAACTTTAAGGAAAGCCTCAGAAGATACCTAGGTGCCATGAAAGGGCTTCATCCTGGGGGGAAGACACTGGAGGGAGGGGCTTGGTGCTGAGCACATGGGGCGGAGAGAAAGAGCAGGGGGATTTCACTATCCAGCCTTAGATTTTGTTGTTTGCTTTGTTTTCTTCCTCCTATCCATAACCCTCCCCACCTCCCTAGCATTTGCTGTTATCAGTAACTTTTCCATTTCCGTCTCCTGCTCTACCTATGGGCAAACAGTTCAGCAGCCCCAAAATTTGATGTCTAGAATGATGGCCCTGACCCTCTTCTTCTTTGTGAAGGCTCTGCTCACTCCTAACTCTGCTTCCACACCCCCCTCGCAGGCACTGAAGATGCTGGCTATTGCCAGCTCCTCGGAGGGCCCTGCTTTCATGACTGGCCGTGATCCTGTCCAGCCTTTGTTTGATGCCCAGATGACCAGAGAGATCTTCGCCAGCATCGACTCAGCCACACGCCCAGGCTCTGAGAGCCTGCTCCTCACTGTCCCTGCAGCGGTGGTCCTGATGCTGAACACAGAGGGGTCAGGGCACTCCCCTCCAAACTCCACATTCCTGCCGAGTCCCAGACCCCCGCTGCTGCTCTGCGGAGGCTCACGTGCGCCTCAGAAATTCTCGTGTTGTCACCCCTAGATTAAACATTGATGGCCTGCTCTGACTTTCACTGGAAGAGAGGCCAAGTGGTTGGGGGCAGAGAAATCCCACCGAAAGGGAAGAGAGACCCTGACCCTCTTTCATGGGGTTGGAAGGGGGGGCCAGAGGCCAGGGGGGCCAGATGTGCTGGCTCAGAGGGACCACAAGAGCTTCCCCAATTGCAGGACCCCTGCACTGGCTTCCCTGCTTCCAGTGCATTCACTCTCTGTTAATTTCTTCCTGGGTCGCCTCCCTCCTCCCAGGTGCTCCTCTGCAGTGAGAAATGGCCTGCTGCTGCTCAACCTGCTTTTGTGCAACCACCACACTCTGGGACACCAGATTATAACCCAGGAACTGAGAGACACTTTGTTTAGGCTCTCAGGGATAGCACCGGGGACAGAGCCCATGCCTACCACACGCACCATCCTCATGATGCTTCTCAATCGCTACTCAGAGCCGCCGTGCCGTCCTGAGCACACAGGTACCATCGTGCAGTGGGCGGGTCAGCTGGGGAACCCTACAGTGGCAGCCCGGGGCCAGGAAGGATATGGTGTACGGACCAGCCCCTTCCTGGAAAGACAAGAGGCAAATTCAGGACATGGGTCAAGGTTTTGGTGCTTAAATTAGGCTTATGTAGAACTTCCTGACCCAGGGAAGAAGGAGGTTCTGGCATAGGGGCAAGAAAATTGCCTTCTAAATGGCCTTAAGCATAACATTGGCATAGGCTAGGTTTGGAATAGTTTTATTGGACAAAAGAAAGTTGGTTGAAATGACATCCAGGGAGACCCTCTTGAGAGGAATTGCAATTTATGGTACAGAAAGTTTGTGGCTACAAATGTGAAATACTGATATCATGGGGAAGAAGCCCCTTTGGGTTTAAAAAGCAAGTGACAACCCAGAAGTGTGGAGGGACATCACAGTCAACAATGCGTCTTAGTTCCTCTCAGAAGCCATGCTAATATATTGCATATGGATATAATCATAATAGTTAATATTTATTATAATAGCTAATATTTGGTACAGCTAATGTTTGATTTTATGTAATATAAAAGATAATCTACGACTGTATGAGATTTAAAAATATCTTGTGTGTAATTGACAATGTTTGCTACTAGATTTTTTTCTAAGTTGTGGTTAGGTATATATTTGAGGCCCGAAAAAATCCTTTAAAGTGTGGTAAAAACTACAGGCATCCTCAGACTGGGAGGAAAATTCGGGGGTGGTTTTCTAGACCTTCCCATTTTTCAGTTTGAGCAACTTGTAAGTCTCCTCTTCGTACACGTTTTCCCCCTCCGGTGTTTCTGGGCTGCAGCACTGGAGACCCCCAGCACCCAGAGCCAGGAAGGGTCCCCTGAGCTGCGGATTCAATCCCTGGTTGGGGGCCCATCTGCAGAGCTACTCCTGGACTTGGAGCACGTGCTGTGCCATGAGGGCAGCCCAGGGGATGCCGTGAGACCCCTCCTCAGGCGCCTCCAGCGGGAGACCCAGCCCTTCCTCCTGTTGCTGCGGACACTGGATGCCCCTGGGCCCAACAAATCTCTGCTGCTGACTGTGCTGAGGTGCGGGCCAGAAGGCGTCTGTGCGCCGGGGTGGAGGGAAGCTGGCAGGATGCTGAGACTTCACTGGCTCTGTCCCTCCTCCAGGGCCATGGCCCGACTGCTGGATTTCCCCGAGGCAATGCTCCTCCCCTGGCACGAGGTTTTGGAGCCCTGCCTCAACTGCCTGAGTAGCTCCGGCAGTGACTCTGAGGTACCAGAGCCCTGGCAAGGGGTTGGAGGGGGAGACAGCGTCTGGGTCACCAGCTGCCTTGGGAGGCTCTGGGGGGTTGCACCCCAGCCTTTGTGAATGGGTCTGGGGCACTGGCGTGGGGGTTGGAAGAGGAAGGCTAATGTCCTCTAATAGTTTCTGGAACAGGAGTCTTTGTGTTATAAACCTTTTAGCTGCACCTGGATTTTATAATCTGGGTTTGGAAGAAGCCTTCAGTCACCAAACCATTCTTTGCTGTCCACCCTTCAGGGTTAGTGTGTTGTGGAGGGAGGCTCAGGAACCACGGTTGGCTCTTCAGCTATAACTTGGCCCTGGCAGGAAGAAACCTGGGGAGCTGTGCCTGACCTTTGCATCTGCCAACTCACTCTGGGGTCCCAGCACCCCAAAACATCCTGCCTTTGGTACCCTACTTTCCGTGGGCTTTCAAGTTTCCCCCAAATCCTGGCCAGCTCATTTCCCTTACTGAGCCAGCCGTCAGCCCTTCTGTACCCTGCCTTTAGTTTCCCATAAATTAATCTGTGTGGCTCTGGGTTCAGGTTGTTCAGGAGCTGATTTGCTTCCTGCATCACCTGGCCTTGATGCATAAGGACTACGCGGTGGTGCTCTGCTGCCTGGGAGCCAAAGAGGTCCTCTCCAAAGTCCTGGACAAGCACTCGGCTCAGCTGCTGCTGGGCTGTGAGTTGCGGGACCTGGTGGCGGAGTGCGAGAAGCATGCCCAGCTCTATAGCAACCTCACCTCCAGCATCCTGGCTGGCTGCATTCAGGTGAGGGACCAAAGGCACAGAGCGGAGAGGCCGTAAGCCGCAGGGTAGGGGACCAGCACTTGGTTTGTTTCCCTCGTTGGGATCACTGTTTGGTACAGTTGACCGCAACTCTGGGGCACTTGTTCCCTAACCTGTACTCCATAGGGACCTTCTAGAATTTGAGGAGAAGGGAATTAGTGTTCCGTCACACCTTGACTTTTTCTCTATACCTGTTTCTGTATATTTTTTCATGTTCCTCCCTCACTAATGCAGATGGTGCTGGGCCAGATTGAAGACCACAGACGAACCCACCAACCCATCAACATCCCCTTCTTTGACGTGTTCCTCAGGCATCTCTGCCAGGGTTAGTGCCCTCCTGGCTCCCCCTGCACCTGCTCTTCCCTTCCCTTCCGGCTCCCTGGTCCCTTTCCTTTTTTCTCTCTCAACTCACTGGGCTGTGCCCTCCCCTCTTCCCTGCTTGTCCCCAGGCTCCAGTGTGGAAGTAAAAGAGGACAAGTGCTGGGAGAAGATAGAGGTGTCCTCCAACCCGCACCGGGCCAGCAAGCTGACGGACCGCAACCCCAAGACCTATTGGGAGTCCAACGGCAGCACCGGCTCCCACTTCATCACCTTGCACATGCACCGAGGAGTTCTTATCAGGTGTGAACACACCCGTGTGCATGCATATGCACATACACACACACACACACACGAATGTTCAGATAGCTGCGATACGTATCTCCAGAGCACCCACCTGCACAGCCCCACCCATAACCCCCATGCCTGAGGGACACACTCAAACCCATTTTGTGCATGAACACATAGGCACATGGGCACGCTTTGCTGTGTCTTACATAGAATAGATGTCTTTAGTCTCTGGAGCTGGTGACCTGTATCCCAGTAGGTGCAAACCACCCTGTGCTTAAACTGGCATTTGTTTAATGCCAGGCATTTGTACCTGGAGAAACAAGGACAATGAATTACGGAACCTTTGTTTAGGGAGCTTGCAGTGTAGATGGGGAGCCGGGCTAGAAGATCAGAGCACAGAGTAGGAAAGGCATCACGGCTGACCTGTGCCCTGGATCCTGAGGCCAGTGAGGGGTAAGAGAAGGAGGAGTTGACTGAGCAGTGTTCTCTAGATAGAGGCGACAATGAATACTCCAGACAGATGGCATAGGCACAAAATGGAAGAAACAATGCTTACTGGATGGAGGAGGGCTAAATAATTGTGTGTGGCTGGGAGGAAGGGGGTGTGTGTCAGTGTGGCAGGAGGGGAGGCCATAAGAGTAGGCAGAGGCATGTCACAGAGGGTTTTCTTTCTTTTTTTATTTTTTTTAGATGGATATTTATTTGAAAGGCAGAGTGACAGAGAGACAGGCAGAGGGAACTCTTCTATCCACTGGTTCACTCCCCAAATGGCCACAATGGCCGGAGCTGGACCAATCCGAAGCCAGGATCCTGGAGTTTCTTCTGGGTCTTCCACATGGGTGCCAGGGCCCAAATACTTGAGACATCTTAGGATACTCTCCCAGGCCATAGCAGAGAGCTGGATCAGAAGTAGAGAGCCTTGGAATTGGACCGGCACCCATATAGGATGCTGGTACTGCAGGTGGTGGCTTTACCCACTACGCCACAGTGCCAGCCCCTCACAGTTTTATGAGCTAAGTTCGAACTTGATTCCAAGATGGGAAGAGACAGACTGGGTTTTTATTTAGAAAGCTCACTGTGGCAGGAAGGAGAGTTGGGAGGGGTATGCGGTGGTCTGGTTGGGAAATGCTCAGTGTGGTTAGGTAGGCGCAGCAATGGGGATGCAGGCACAGGAAGACACTGGGAGGAGCCTGCCGGACTTGGATAGGTAAGGGCAGCTGTGGGAGGGGCCAGTCCACAGTGACGGCATTCCACACTGAGTACGGGGTAGATGGCTGTCAGTTTTATTGCCTAAGAGAGAGAAATAGCAAAGGGTGCAGGGGGGTTTGTGTAGACAGGTGATCATTCCACTTGGGCCTGTTAACTTTGAGTTGCCTGTGGGACGAACATGATATGAAATATCTGTTTCGTACTTAATATGAGAGTGCAGGAGCCTGGCCTGGGGTAGAACTGTGGACTTGGGGTCACTTGAGTATTAATTTCCGGTTGAAGCTGTTTAGATGAAGTCATATGAGGGGAATCTAAAGGGAACAGCAGAGGGTCTGGGGAAGGCAGATGTGTCTGTAGCCTGTGAATTAGGACCAGGTTCCTGGTATGACTGACTGCCCTCTCCTCTCTCAGGCAGCTGACTCTGCTGGTGGCCAGTGAGGACTCCAGTTACATGCCAGCCCGGGTGGTGGTGTTTGGGGGCGACAGTGCCAGCTGTATCAGCACTGAACTCAACACAGTGAGGACCCATGTGCCCCTCCCCTTCCCCTTCCTTATGTTTGCCCAGGGCCTGTGGGAAGGACCCAGGCCCTGGGGAGTGGTAACCTCCCTTCCTCCTGTGAAGGCACCACCTCACCTGCTAAGTGGCGAGAGTGGAGCCCCTAGCTCCCTGGGCTCGGTGCAGGGAGAGTGAAGGGCACACACCGTCCCCAGGTGACAGCTGTCCGCAGTCCTTCCTGCCTACTCCTGGAGGTGACAGCTCACTCTCCCTCCTCCTCTTGCCCTGCCAGGTGAATGTGATCCCCTCTGCCAGTCGAGTGATCCTCCTGGAAAACTTGACCCGCTTCTGGCCCATCATCCAGATCCGCATCAAGCGCTGCCAACAGGTGTGGCACGGGAAGAGGCTTGGGGCTGTGGATCAGGAAGTGGCTCAGGGTCTCCAGAGTGGCTATGCTCTCTAGTGTTTGGAGGCCAGGGCTTTAGCCACGGTTCCTTCCTAGTCTGCTTGGGAGGTGGCCCAGGAACGAGTTGAGTTACTGAGTTATGGGGATGTCCTGAGCAGTTCTAAGAAACTTGGGACACGAGGCTTGGCTTTTGTGGTGCTTTGTGGCCAAGATGCCAGATAAGTTTGTGCATGTTACAGGGTGGTATCGACACCCGGGTTCGGGGTGTGGAGGTCCTGGGCCCCAAGCCTACGTTTTGGCCCCTGTTCCGGGAGCAGCTGTGTCGCCGTACGTGTCTCTTCTACACAATCCGGGCACAAGCCTGGAGCAGGGACATAGCAGAGGACCGAAAGCGCCTCCTCCAGCTCTGTCCCAGGTGGGTGGGGCCAGAGGAGGAAGATGGTCAGGGGGAACAGAACAGTATAAGACCTGGGTAGAGGCAGGTTGGCCCCTGTAGGAGTGTGAAGGGGAAAGCTCAGCCAGGACACGAGGGGAAAACTGAACACAGGTGGGAAGTGTGTGCTGGGAGGGGTGCGCTGGGGAAAAGGGCTGAGCATGGGAGATTGGGGCTGACTGCTCCTGAGCCGAGGAGGCCTCGGGGAAGTCTGTGCCTTTGATCCTGACCATACACCATTTGTTCTCAGACTGAACAGGGTTTTGCGCCATGAGCAGAATTTTGCTGATCGTTTCCTCCCTGATGATGAGGCTGCCCAAGCACTGGGCAAGACCTGCTGGGAGGCCCTGGTCAGCCCCCTGGTGCAGAACATCACCTCCCCCGGTAACCACCCCCCAGCTGGTCCCACTAACTGGTGCCTTCTAGTTATCCCCAGGGATCACCTGAGTTCATTCTCTTGGTTCCCGTCTTTATCCCTGAAGGCCTGTCACCTCAGTGTTCCTTTGTCTTTTCCACCCCAGGGACTGCTCCCTGAGACTGGTATTTGAGTCTCCCCACCCCCATCACCCTGTTACCATATCCCCAGACTCCAGCTGCAGCAAACCTCGGTGAGGGGCGGGCTAGGGCCTTTCTGTGTGCTCCTTCACCCTCCTCCCTGGGCTGGCTGTTCCTCCTTCCCGTGGAGACCTGTTCCCTACCTGTCTTCTTGCAGATGCAGAAGGTGTCAGCTCCCTGGGGTGGCTGCTGGGTCAGTACTTGGAGCAGAGAGAGCGCTCTCGGATCCCCCTGAGCCCAGCAGCATCCTTTGCTTCTCGAGTTCGGCGCCTTTGCCACTTGCTGGTGCACGTGGAGCCACCTCCTGGGTCTTCCCCTGAGCCATCTGCTCGGCCCTGTAAGTCCCAGCCACAGCCTGTTGAGCTGAGGGCCCAGGGCTGGGGTGGGGAACCTTTTCTCTGCCAAATGCTATTCGGCTATTTATGACATCATTCACGGGCCAAACTGATCAACTTCAAAAATTAGCCTGCTATAGATTTATTGAATTTTGAGTCCCTCCTGCGGTTGCCTTGGCAGGGCCAGACCACATGATTGCACAGGCCGGACACTCCGCACTGGAGGCAGTGGTGGCATCTGGCATCCTTTTCCTGGAGGATGCTCTTACTGCTCTGCTGTGGGCCTTTCCAGGGGCTTAGTACTCACAGCTCCTGGCTGCAGTCAGAGACTGAGATGAAGCCTCTTCCTCTGCCCTGTGTCTCCGCAGTCAGCAAGAGCAGTAAGGGTCGGGCCCGGAGCCCTGCCCCTTCAGCCATCCTCCCAAGCAGCAGCCTGAAGAACATAGCCCAGTGCTGGCTGAGCGTGGTGCAGGAGCAGGTGGGCTTCTGCAAGCTGAAGCAGTGCTGGCAGGGTGGCTGGCGGCGGGGCGTGGGGTTGGGGGGGGTGAGGGTGGCGCTGCTCCTTTTCTATGTCTTGCCCTTTCTCCTCAGGTCAGCAGATTCCTGGCTGCAGCCTGGAGAGCCCCCGACTTCGTGCCTCGTTACTGTAAACTCTATGAGCACTTGCAGAGAGCAGGCTCAGAACTGTTTGGGTCGCGGGCAGCCTTCACGCTGGCTCTGCGCAACGGCTTCTCTGGCGCCCTGCTGCAGCAGTCCTTCCTCACTGCTGCTCACGTGAGTCCCGCCAGCCTCCCAGCGCATGGGGCTGAAAGCTCGTGTTCTGTGCTCATCTCTCTCTGCTCTCCCCTTTCACCCCCTTCCACTCCCCATTCCCTCATTCGTCGTTTGCCCAGAGCCCTTTCCATTGCCCCCAGATGAGTGAGCAGTTTGCCAGGCACATTGACCAGCAGATCCAGGGTGGCCTGCTCGGTGGAGCCCCTGGAGTGGAAAAGCTGGGGCAACTTCAGCGGCACTTGGAACCCATCATGGTCCTTTCTGGGCTGGAGCTGGCCACTACCTTTGAGCACTTCTACCAGTGAGTCCAGCTTGAGAGGGAAGGGGCGGGAGGCCTAGGCTTCAGAGGGAGGCAAGGCTGGAGTTTGAGGAGGGAGATGAGGGAGTAGGCAGTGGGGAGGAGAGGTTAGGATGTGGAGGTGGTCCTGTACTGGTGGGAAGGGAGTGGGAAAGAGAAAGTGAGGTAGGGCATATGACAGGCTAGGCTGCAACAGAGGGACCTGCATTCAGAAGCGGGAGGCTGGGCCTGGGCCACGCTGGCACTCACCCTGAGACTGGGCTCGGGCTGTGTGTGCTGCAGACACTACATGGCAGACCGTCTCCTGAGCTTGGGCTCCAGCTGGCTGGAGGGGGCCGTGCTGGAGCAGATTGGCCTCTGCTTTCCCAACCGCCTCCCCCAGCTAATGTTGCAGAGCCTGACCACCTCTGAGGAGCTGCAGCGCCAGTTCCACCTCTTCCAGCTCCGGCAGCTTGATAAGCTGCTCTTGGAGCAGGAAGGTGAGGAGGAACAGGGCCTGGAAAAAGAGGAGGTAAGAGCAAAGGGAGAGAGTGGGAGAATAGGAGAGCAAGAGAAGACCGGACCCAAGAAGGGAGCCCTTGGCCCTTGAAACCGTTCTTGTTCTTCAGGAGGAAGAGGAGACTGAGAGAGAACTAGTTACTGAAGACCCAAGCCCACCAGCTTCTGTACTGGTGCTGTCACCACGCTGCTGGCCGGTTTCCCCGCTCTGCTATCTGAACCATCCCAGAAAGTGCTTTCCGGCAGAATTCTGTGACGCGCTTGACCGCTTCTCCAGTTTCTACAGCCAGAGTGAGGATCTAGGGAGAGGGAGTCAAAGACTAGGATGAGCTGTGGGGTGGCAGGAGAGGAGATGGAGAGGACCTCTGGGTAGGAGTGTGTGGTCTCTAGGGAAAGCAGTCTCCTGGAGGAGGATGGAAAGTGTGCCCTCACGACTTCCTTCCACTTCTATACATTTGTCTTCTTTTCTTTTTCTGACTTCAAGTTGCATGCTTACTTAATTTTCAGTCTTTTGAGACTTTTTTCCAAATAAAATATTTAAGGCTATTCATTTCCCTGTGAATACTGGTTTAGCTGGAACCTGTGCAGTTTTTAAGATATTTTTTGTCAGAGTGTAACTAGTATTTAGTGAATTGTGCCCATCTTGATTATAAGATGTAATGATTTATTATACTCGTATACACTCACCCATCCACCTCCCAGATCAAGACGCAGCATGTTCTCAGCACCCCCAAGGCCTTATCCCTCCTGGACCTTTCCCAGTCAGTATCTTCTTCCTAGAGTAACCATTGTTCTTCCCTTTATCACCATATTTTTTGTGTGTGTGTATTTGAACATCACATAATTGAATGTACTTTGCTGTGTCTGATTTCTTTCACATGAGTGTCTGTGGGGGTTACCCATGCTGTCAGTTGTATCATTTATTTGTTCTTTTGGGTTACTGAATCACATTCCATGTGTGAATATCCTTTCTGTTGTCTATGGATGTTTGGACTGTTCCATAAGTTTTTATAATGTAATATTTTTACTGCTTAATTGTAAGAATTTTCCAATTTCCATTTTTATTTCTTGTCTGATCTTTTAGTATTCATGAGTATATTTTTTAAATTCTCAAATATTTCTTTGTTTACCTATCTTTTTCTTTAGATTTCTACCTTTATTCCATTGTGGCCAAAGAACATGGTTTCTATGATTTTGAAGCTTTGCAATTTATTGAGAATTCCTTTGTGGCCTAGTAGGTGGTCAAATTTTGTATTCCGCCGGCGCCGCGGCTCAATAGGCTAATCCTCTGCCTTGCGGCGCCAGCACACCGGGTTCTAGTCCCGGTCGGGGCGCCGGATTCTGTCCCGGTTGCCCCTCTTCCAGGCCAGCCCTCTGCTGTGGCCAGGGAGTGCAGTGGAGGATGGCCCAGGTGCTTGGGCCCTGCACCCCATGGGAGACCAGGAAAAGCACCTGGCTCCTGGCTCCTGCCATCGGATCAGCGCGGTGCGCCGGCCGCAGCACGCTGGCCGCGGCGGCCATTGGAGGGTGAACCAACGGCAAAGGAAGACCTTTCTCTCTGTCTCTCTCTCTCACTGTCCACTCTGCCTGTCAAAAAAAAAAAAAAAAAAAATTTTGTATTCCATGTGTGATAAGGAAGAATATGTATTCTTTAGCTGCTGTATGTTCTTGACCTTATTAATTGTACAAGTATTATTCACATCTTTTGTAATCATACTAACTTTAAAAAAGGATTTATTTATTTTGAAAGGCTAGATGACAGCAAGAACATGAAAGAGATCTTCCATCCGCTGGTTCACTCCCCAAATGGCTATAACAGCCATATGTGGACCAGGTTGAAGCCAGGAGCCAAGAACTCCATCTTGGTCTCTAATGTGGGTGGCCTCTTCTGCCTTCCAAGGCACATAATCAGGAATCTGGATCAGAAATGGAAAAGCCAGGACTCATACCATTATTCCTGTATGGGATGCTGGCATCAGAAGCAGTGATTTAACTTGTTGTACCACGACACTGCCCCACTAATTTTTGTAAATGTTAAAAAGAAAGGTCTTTTAAAATTTGTTTCTAAAAACAGTTTATTATTTATTTTAAAGGAAGAGCGAGAAAGGTAGAAAAATATAGAAATATACAGAAAGACATCTCCCATTTGCTGGTTCACTCCCCAATTGCCTGCAACAGCTGGTAATGCATCCAGCCAAAGCCAGGAGCTGAGAACTCAGTATGTGTCTCTCACATGGGTGGCAAGAACCTACCATTTTAACCTCACTACTTCCCAAGATGTACATTAACAGCAAACTAGAATGGAGAGTGGAGTCAGGTCTTGAACCCACCACTGTGATAGGGGATGTGGACATCCCAAATGGCATTTTTTTAAAAAGATTTTATTTATTTATTTGAGAGGTGGAGTTACAGATAGAGGGGAAGACAGAGAGAAAGGTCTTCCATCCACTGGTTCACTCCCTAAATGGCTGCAACGGCCAGAACTGGGCCCATCCGAAGCCAGGAGCCATGAGCTTCTTCCAGGTCTCCCAAGTGGGTGCAGGAGCCCAAGGACTTGGGCCATCTTCTACTGTTTTCCCAAGCCATAGCAGAGAGCTGGATTAGAAAAGGAGCAGCTGGGACACAAACTGGTGCCCATATGGGATACTGGCACCACAGGCGGAGGCTTACCCACTATGCTACAGCGCCACGCCCACCCAATGGCATCCTAACCCCTACACCAAATGCTTGCTCCATAGAGGTCTTAAAAATTTTTTTTCTTAATCATTTATTTGAGATATAGAGAGACACAGAGCTCTCCCATCTGCTGGATTACCCCTAAATGCTTGCGAGGGGGCAGGGCCTGGGCTAAAGCCAGGAGCCAGGTACTCCATCCAGATCTCACGCAGGTGAGCCACCATTGCTGCTTCCCAGGGTCTGCATTGCCAGGAAGCTGGAGTCAGGAGGCAGAGCTGGGAATCAAATCAGCCACTCCAAAGTAGGATAAAAGCTGTTTAACCACCGGACAAAAAGTCTGCCTCAAAATTACTAATTTTTTTGTTTACTTGATCTATTGAGAGAGGTGTGTGAAAATGTATCATTATGATGATTATTTTAAAAAATTTCTAATGTCAGTTTTGCTCTATTTGCATGTGTATATATTCACATATACATACATATGTGTAAAGTTTATTAGATACAGTTTTTAAAAGATTTATTTGAAAGGCAGAATGACAGAGAAAGAGACTAAGAGAGAGCTTCCATCCTCTGATTCACTCCTCAAATGGCTACAATGGCCATATCTGGGCCAGGCCAAAGCCAGGAGCCAGGAACTCCACGGGGTCTCCCATATGGGTGGCAGGGGCCCAATCTTCCACTGCTTTCCCAAGCACATTAACAGAGAGCTGGATCAGAAGCAGATTAGCAAGAACTTGAACCAGTGCTTCTGACTTCAGCTTGGCTCAGCCCTGGTTGTTGCAGCCATTTGGGGAGTGAACCAGCAGATGGACAATCTCTCTCTGTCTCTCCCTCTCCCTCTGTAGCTCTGCCTTTCAAATAAATAAAAAATAAATCCTTTTTAAAAAGTAAATTTAAAATGATTTTTTAAAGTCACATGCGACTAATGGCTGCTATAATGAACTTCACAGGTTTAGTCTTCATAGGAATTTAAAACCTTATTATGAAGTGACTTTCTAATAAGGCCTTTTTTCTTAAAGTCTGTTTTCTCTGATATTAATAGTATACTAGCTTTCTTTGATTAGTATATTTTTAATATTTCTACCCTCTGCCTTTTAAAAAAATATTTGTTTGTTTATTTGAAAGTAAGAGCAACAGAGAAAGTGAGGCACAGAAATAGATCTTCCATCTGCTGCTTCACTCCCCAAATGGGCACACCAGCTGGGTCTGGTTCAGACCAAAGCCAGGAGCCAGGAACTCCATCCAGGTCTCCCATGTGGGTGGCAGGGGCCCAAGCACTTGGGCCATCTGCTGCTTTCCCAGACCATTATCAGGGAGCTGGATCAGAAGTGGAGTGGGGGCCGGCACTGTGGCACAGTGGGTTGAAGCCCTGGCCTGCAGGGCCAGCATCCCATATGGGCACCAGTTTGAGTCTTGACTGCTCCACTTCCGATCCAACTCTCTGCTATGGCCTGGGAAAGCAGTAGAAGATGGCCCAAGTCCTTGGGCCCCTGCACCAGCGTGGGAGACCTGGAAGAAGCTCCTGGCTCCTGGCTTTGGATCAGCTCAGCTCTGGCTGTTGTGGTTATTTAGGGAGTGAACCAGCAAATAGAAGACCTCTCCCCCAACCTCTCTGGCTCTATCTCTCTCTGTAACTGTCTTTCAAATAAAGAAAATAGATCTAAAAAAAAAAAAAAAAAAAAGGTGGAGCAGCTGGGTCTTTAACTGGGACCCATACGGGATGCCGGCATTGCAGGTGGTAGCTTGACCTGTTACACCACAGTGCCAGCCCCTGAATGATTTTTTAAAATTGGCTTTTTTGTCTCTAACAGCTTTAAAAGTTACACGTTCTGTTTCTATGGCCAAATGCCCTTACATATTTAACTTCTGAGCTTGAGGGTTTTTTTTTTTTTTATATTTATTTATTTAGTTATTTGAAAGAGTTACAGAGAGGCAGAGATAGAGATAGATAGAAAGAGAGAGAGAGAGTGTCTTCTATGTTTTCCATCCAATGGTTCACTCCCCAGATGGCCGCAGTGGCTGGAATTGGATGCATCCAAAGCCAGGAGCCAGGAGCCTGGAGCTTCTTCTGGGTCTCCCACACAGGTGCGGGTGCAGGTGCCCAAGTACTTGGACCATCTTCCACTAGTTTCCCAGACCTTAGCAGAGAGCTGAATCAGAAGTGGAGCAGCCGGGACTCAAACTGGTGCCCATATGGGATGCTAGCTCTGCAGGCAGCGGCTTTACCCACTACGCCATAGCACCTGCCCCTGGGCTTGAGTTCTCAATATCACTTCCCTCCTTTCTGAACAATAAAGGGACATTAAAAAACCTCAATTGCAGCTCTAACTGCTATCTGGCTTCCTATTGTTGTTCAGTACTTTAGAAGTTTTTTTAACCTCCAGCTTAGTCATTATTCCTGTTTCCAGTTTATGTTTGCCCTCATACCAGTTGCTTTAGTCACCATTCCTATTGCATCTTGGTCCTTCTGAGTTCAGATTTCTTCTTCTTAAAGTATATCTGTTGGAAGTTTCTTCATTGAAAGCATATTGGTAGAAAACCTTACCAGTGTTTATATACTGGAATGAATTATTTTTAACTTCATGTAAGGGTGCAACAGCTGCCTACGACCCTGACATCCCCTATCAGAGCACCAGTTCGAGTCCAGCATTCCTGCTAATGTGCCTGGGAAGGCAGTGGACAGTGACCCAAGTTCCTGGGTTCCTGCCATCATGTGGGAAAACAGAATGGAATCCTTGGCTTCTGGCTGCTTCCTAGCCCAGACTTCACTGTTGTAGCTGTTTGCGGAATGAACCAGTATATGAAAGATACCTCTCTTTGTCTCTTCCATTCTCTCTGTCACTCTGCCAAATAAATAAATAAATATTATGGTAGATTTCAAATATATATAAGCAAACTCCGTCAACTCCTGACCAATCTTTTTTTTTTTGACAGGCAGAGTGGACAGTGAGAGAGACAGAGAGAAAGGTCTTCCTTTGCCGTTGGTTCACCCTCCAATGGCCACCGTGGCCGGCGCGCTGCGGCCGGTGCACTGCGCTGATCCGATGGCAGGAGCCAGGTGCTTCTCCTGGTCTCCCATGGGGTGCAGGGCCCAAGCACTTGGGCCATCCTCCACTGCACTCCCTGGCCACAGCAGAGAGCTGGCCTGGAAGAGGGGCAACCGGAACGGAATCTGGCGCCCTGACCGGGACTAGAACCCGGTGTGCCGGCACCGCAAGGCGGAGGATTAGCCTAGTGAGCCATGGCGCCGGCTCCTGACCAATCTTATTTCATATATATTCCCACCTGCTTTTCCCCAGGCCTAAATTTAATAGATAAAGATTCTCTTTTACCGTTGGTTCACCCTTCAATGGCCGCCGCGGCCGGCGCACTGCGCTGATCCGATGGCAGGAGCCAGGAGCCAGGTGCTTTTCCTGGTCTCCCATGGGGTGCAGGGCCCAAGCACCTGGGCCATCCTCCACTGCACTCCCTGGCCACAGCAGAGGGCTGGCCTGGAAGAGGGGCAACCGGGACAGAATCCGGCGCCCCGACCGGGACTAGAACCCAGTGTGCCGGCGCTGCAAGGCGGAGGATTAGCCTAGTGAGCCGCGGCGCCGGCAAGATTCTCTTTTAAAAATAAGGACATCATCATTATGAAACCTTTACAAGTTAATTTCTCTCTATCTCTCTCTCTCTCTCTCTTTTTTTTTTTTTTTTTTTTTGTTAAAGATTTATTTATTTGAAAGGCAGAGTTACAGAGAGGCAGAGGCAGAGAGAAAGGTCTTTCATCCACTGGTTCATTCCCTAAATGGCCATAACGGCTGGAGCTGGGCCAATATGAAGCCAGGAGCCAGGAGCTTCCTCCAGGTCTCCCACGTGGGTGCAGCGGCCCAAGCACTTGGGCTATCTTCTGCTGTTTTCCCAGGCCATAGCAGAGAGCTGGATCGGAAGTGGAGTAGCCGGGTCTTGAACCAGATATGTGGTGGCTTTACCTGCTATGCCACTGTGCTGGCCCCAAATTAATAATTTCTTCTATCAACTATGCAGTCAGTGTTCATGTTTACCTGACTCTCTTGAGGGTTTTCTGATTGTTTAATGAGAATCCAGATGAGGCTCACACACCGTATTTGGTTATCTCTTTTGGTCCCTGCCTTCCATTTTTTTCTACTTTGCAATTATTTGTGGAGGAAGCTGGGTTGTCAAGAAGAGTTGTCCACAGGTTGGATTTAGCTGAGTGCATCCATGTGGTGTTCTCTGGCCTGTTCCTCTCTCCCCTTTATTTCCTGAAAACAGATAATTACATGTAGAGGTTGATTCAGCTTTGGGTTTGAGTTCTGTGTGGGATTGTGACTTCCAGGAGGCATGTAATGGCCAGCTGTCTCTCTGTAATTTGGAGTCAGCCAGCTCATGGAAGGTTCTCTCTCTGTCTCTATGTGTGTGTGTGTGTGTCTCACTCTGCCTTTCATATAAATAAATCTTTAAAAAATTTTATGTATTTCCATCATGTATCACTGGTATTGGTTTTGGGATGCTCACATTGTCCTGTCTTTGGCCAGAGAGCGCCCCTCAGATTGGCTTTGAGCATTTTTGGTTCTCCTCCCTTTGATAACTTCCTCGCTTTCTACTCCGTGAGCACATGTCCCATGTTCACCTTGCCTGAGCTGTGACATAGGGAGGAGAAAGAGACCCGGGCTAGTAGGACTTTTAGGAGCATGGACTCCATCAGGGTGAGACATAGGTCTCCTCTCTGTGTTTCTCTGAAGGAGCCTGCTGGGAGCAGGGCTAGGCACAGACTGGGGTTCTAGATATGAAGGGAGGCAGGCACAGACAAGAGTGGGGTCTGGAAGCTGGGCACGGTACCTCTGTCTATAAATGCCAGGCCTTCTTCCCTACAGGGACTAGTACAAGCAAAGCTCAACACCTCAGCCCTGACCCCAGCCTTCCTGGTAGACTCTTTGTCTCCATTCTTCTCCTCAACACTTCCCTAGGTCAGAGCCACCCAGTCTTGGACGTGGGACCACATCGGCGACTGCAGTGGACATGGCTGGGCCGGGCTGAGCTGCAGTTTGGGGACCAGACCCTGCACGTGTCCACTGTGCAGATGTGGCTGCTGCTGAATTTCAATCACGTGGAGGTGCCTCAGCTTCTTAGCCTCCGTCTGCTTCCACCCGCCTGTCATTGCTCTGCTCCGTCCTTTCCTTTCCCTTGACTCCTGACGAGCCCCAGGTCTCCTCACCAGGAGGTGTCAGTAGAGACCTTGCTGAGGAACTCTGACCTCTCCCCGGAGCTGCTGCTCCAGGCGCTTCTGCCCCTCACCTCTGAGGATGGCCCTTTGATCTTGCATGAAGGTCAGGATTTTCCACAGCGAGGTAGGTCAGTGGGGGCTGGGGTGAGCCTCTGCTAGGGTGGAGGGACTTCCTGGGGGTAGTGTCGCAGACAATGGGAATGGGTCCTCTTAGTCCCCATGCATCTGTTCCTCCCCCTCCTCGGGTACCTGACTGGGAGTGGGTTCCAGGTGTACTGCAGCTTCGTGAGCCCAGGTCCCGGTCCAGTGGGGAGGCCCTGTGGCTGATACCTCCTCAGACGTACCTGAATGTAGAGAAGGACGAGGGTCGAACCCTGGAACAGAAGAGGAACCTGTTGAGCTGTCTTCTTGTCCGTATCCTCAAAGCCCATGGGGAAAAAGGACTCCACATTGATCAGCTGGTTTGTCTGGTAGGCGGTCGGGCAGGGAGAGGAGCCATGAAATTGGGGGAAGAACAGAGAGAGCTACGCTTGACATTGGGGGTTGAGGCTGGATATCATCCTCAGTGGGAGACCTCTGTTGGATGACACTGGGATTCTATTCCTCCCAGGGTCGTTAGAGGTTGAGAGGCAAGACATGGGTGTTTGCCATGTGCCAGGCCCTATTCTGGGGGCCCGATTGCCTGATTAAATCATTTAATCCTCACAACAATCCTGAGATAAGTATTATTGTATTTGACTGATGTGGAAAGTGAGGCCTGAGAAAGTAACGTGTCTACCACAGTCACACAGCTATGAAGTGGCAGAGCTGGGTCCTGTACCCAGGCGAGCTGTCCCCCTTGGTAAGGTGGCCTGCTGTTTCTCTCCTCCCGTCCAGGTACTGGAGGCCTGGAAGAAGGGTCCAAATCCCCCTGGAAGCCTGGGCCGGGCTGTTGCTGGGGGTGTGGCCTGTAGCAGTACGGATGTCCTTTCTTGCATCCTGCACCTCCTGGGCCAGGGTTACGTGGAACGACGTGATGACCGTCCTCAGATCCTGATGTATGCGAGCCCAGAGCCCACAGGACCCTGCCGAGGTCAGGCAGACGTCCCCTTCTGTGGCAGCCAGAGCACTGAGACCTCCAAGCCTAGGTAGCCACCCCCACCTGCCACTTGCAGTGGGATTTTTATAGTGCCAAAGCCAGATTTGCCTGTAGAAGAGAACCCACTCTCTTTGTCTAGTCACATCCTCCCTAACCCTGTTGTCTCCCTGACTTTCTCTCCCAGCACTACTACCCCCTTCTTTGCCAATCGGAAGGCTTGGAGCCCTGACCCTCCCAGAGCAAGGGAGTAGATATCCAGCCTGCACGATCACATGGCCTGGTCCTGCCAAGGCTGCCACAGGCAGGACTCGAAATCCAATACATCTGTAGCAGGCTCATTTTTAAGTTGGTTATTTTGTATGGCCCATGAATGATGTAATAAATATCCAAATGACCCTTGGCAGAAAAAGGTTCCACACCCCTATGAGCCCGGTCTTAAGCAAGAGACCCAGATACTTAGACTCCTTTAGAGATGTCTCATTCTCAGCAGCTGCAAAGCACTCTGCAAATACATGCTGAGTGCTGCCTGTGCTCTCTGCTCGGTGACATGCAGACTTCCCCGAAGCTGGCTCCACCAGCACAGGAATTTGCCATAGGCTTTCCCCTGGGCAGCACCCCTAAAGCCTTCACCATGGTCGTGGCCGCTTCACCAGTGCAGCTGGGGCACTGCTTTTCCTGCGTGCTGTTTGCAGTGCGTGTAAACCAAGTTCTCTAGAGCAGCCTTTCTCCAACCTGAACATGCACGCGCATCGGCTGGGGATCGTGGTGGAGTGCAGGTCCTGACTCAGCAGGGCTCGCTGGGAAACCTGTGCCACAGAGCTACAGGCTACACTTGGAGTAGTAAGGCAATTGGTAAATGGTTGTTAGTTCGGTGCTGCTCATGTTTTTGGTGGAACTACAGTGAGATGTCCCTTCCAGGATAGCTCCCCTAGTGTCCTGATCCCTGTCCGCTAGAAGCCCCCAGTTATTGCAACAGCCAGCCTCACCTTCATGTTTACAAATGTTTCTGTGGTGTTTACCCTCAGGCTGGTAAGGCAGCTGTGAGCAACCAGTGAGGGGCAGGGGCGGGGGGCAAGTGGGATTCATTTAGTGGTTTCAGCAGGGCAAGGTGGTAACTGCTGTCTTTTCTCTTCCCCCAAGCCCCGAAGCTGTGGCTGCTCTGGCATCTCTGCAGCTGCCCACAGGCCGTACCATGAGCCCCCAGGAGGTAGAAGGGTTGATGGAGCAGATGGTGCGGCAGGTGCAGGAGACGCTGAACTTAGAGCCAGATGTGGCACAGCACCTGCTGGCTCATTCCCACTGGGGCGCCGAACAGCTGCTGCAGAGCTACAGTGATGACCCTGAGCCGCTGCTGCTGGCGGCGGGGCTCTGTATACCCCAGGCCCAAGCTGCCTCTACGCGTCCTGACCACTGCCCTGTCTGCGTGAGCCCCCTGGAGCCTGAGGACGACTTGCCCTCTCTCTGCTGCATGCATTACTGCTGTAAGGTGAGGCCCCCCCAGCTCCCCTCCTGCTGCAGGCTCTCCACCCTAATGCAGTCCCTTGGGAACTTAGGTTCTCACAGAGCACTGCCACTCCTAGCCTGGGAAATGTCAGACAAGTCACAGTGCCTCTTGAAGTAGTCTTGTCATCTGTTAGTGGTACCACCTGCCTTGGCACTTCGATGGGTGAATGCTAGGGTCCAGTGAAATACATCAGTGGTTGTCAGACTCTGCTGCAGGTTCTTGTCACTGGGAGCTTTCAAACCCTGCTGGGGGCCAGCACTGTGGGGAAGTGGGTTAAGTCGGTCGCCACTTGCAGCACTAGCATCCCATGTCAGAATGCTGGTTGGAGTCCTGGCTGCTCCACTTCCAATCCAACTCCCTGCTGATGTACCTGGCAAGGCAGCAGAGGATGGCCCAAGTGCTTGGGTCTTTGTCCCCATAGGGGAGACCCAGATGGAGTTCTGGGCTCCTGGCTTCAGTGTGGCCCAGTCCCAGCTGTTGTGGTCATTTGGGGAGTGAACTAGTAGATGGAAGATCTCAGTCTCCCTCTTTCTGTAAGTCTGCCTTTGACCTAAATAAATATTATTTAAAAGATTTATTTATTTATTTTTATTTAAAAGGCAGAGTTAGGCAGTGGGGGAGAGAGAGAGAGCACTTCCATCCACTGGTTCACTCCCCAAATGGCTGTAATGGCTGGATCTGGGCTAATCAGAAGCCAGGAACCAGGAGCTTCCTCCGGGTCTCCCACATGGGTTCAGGGGCCCAAGCACTTGGGCCATCTTCCACTGCTTTCCCAGGCTCATTCGCAGGGAGTTGAGTTGGAAGTAGAGCAGGCAGGACTAAAACCAGTGCGCATATGGGATACTGGCACTGCAGATGGTGGCTTAACCCACTACGCCACAGCACCAGCCCCTTGATATACATAAATCTTTCAGAGAAAATAATGGAGGTCCTGATAGTCAGACTGTACCCCAGACCAATTAAATCATAGTCCGCAGCTGAAACCCAGGCTTCTGGGATTTTAAAAACTCCTCAGGTGATTGCAAAATCAACAAAATATGATATATGTCTAAAATTATGTTAAGGCACTTTGTAAATGAGAAAGTCGTATTAAACTCCTGACCTTTTCAGCATCCGAGAACACTTTCACTGCTTTTATCCTAGACTCTCATTTAATACAAAAATAGAAAGAAATGACATAGGCCAGGAGATATGGAAGGCAGAGGGAATTGTAGGAAGCTGGGCTTGTGGCCATGAAGTAGACCCAGAAGTTGTAGATGAGGGATGAGTTGTCTTCAGAGGTAGGGAGAGGGGCTGGGATGCAGAGAGGCCACACTACAGAGTCTGCCATTCCAGCCTCTCAGCTTTTTAGGACTGGTGCCCCAACCCATCACCAGCTTAACCGGAGGTGCACCCGCGGTGTCGTGGTTCTAGCTGCCTCTCCCCACAGCACCTTCCCAGCGGTGGGCGTCTGAGGCACGTGAACCTGCCTGTGTGTGTGTGTGTGTGCGTGCGTGTGTGAAATCCTGTTCTCACCTTTGGCTCTGCTTCTAGTTACTCCCACTTAACTGCCATGCTCCTTTCTTCCAAGGTTCTTAATTATTTCCTTTACACTTTGACTTTTCATTCAACTAATATTTGTCATGGACCTGCTATGAGCACTGTACTGGATGCTATTTGAGGGACTGAAAAAATCCAAGCACGGAATGACCTGGGAGCCACTAATAGTGGCAGCTGATATTTCCAGGGGGCTCACTGTGGAATGGGCATTGTGGCGTCTACGTGCATTATTTTCCTAATTCTCCTAATAGTGCTGTGAGCTCAGTGTTTTTATCATCCCCATTTTACAGATGACAGATAGAGAAACTTGCAGGGGAAGTAGTTTGCTCAAGGTCAGGATTTGGATTTTGGCAGCCTCACCTCACCTCAGCCCCACCCCATATGCTTTGACGACAAGGGCAGGGAAGAAGACACGATTGGGTGACATCATAGGAAGTAGCTCAGGTTGGAAGAGGGGATGATGGGCTTGTCCCTTCCATTGGGGAGGTCAGGGAAGGCCTGTCTGGGGAGGTGGCTAGGGGAGAGGGGTGCAGAGGAGTCGAGTTTGGTGCCTAACGCTAGTGCCGGGAAGGGAGTAGGTACAGGAGGTGAAAGGGGCCAGGTTGGTTGAATTTCTTTTTAAAGATTTATTTATTTTTATTTGAAAGGCAGAGTTACAGAGAAAGGTCTTCCATCTGCTGCTTCACTCCCCAGATGGCTGCAATGGCTGGAGCTGCACCGATCTGAAGCCAGGAGCCAGGAGCTTCTTCCAGGTTTCCCATGTGGGCACAGGGGCCCAAGGACTTGGGTCATCTTTCACTGCTTTCCCAGGCCATAATAGAGAGCTGGATTGGAAGTGAAGCAGCTGGGACTGGAATCGGTGCCCTTGTGGGATGCCGGCACTGCAGGCGGTGGCTTTACCCACTATGCACAGCACCGTGGATTTTACTTTATTAGAAGCCATGGTGAGTTTTAAGCAGGGGAATGATAGGGTCTCATTTACATTTTTTGAAAAAGATGACTTTGGCTGTTGTGTGTAGAAAAAGTTTGGGGGGAACAAGAATAGAAGCAGACTGTGGTATGAACTAGGGCAGTGGTGACAAGGGAGGTGAAGATACACTCAGAGGTAGAGCTAACAGGGCCTGCCCTGTGGCATAGCACGTTAAAGCCCTGGCCTGCAGCGCCGGGATCCCATCTGGGCACCAATTTGAGTCTCAGCTGCTCCACTTCCGATCCGGCTCCCTGCTAACGTGCCTAGAAAAGCAGCAGAGGATGTCTCAAGTCTTTGGGCCCCTGCACCTGTGTGGGAGACCGGAAGAAGCTCCAGGTTCCTGGCTTCAGATTGGCTCAGCTCTGGTCGTTGCGGCCAATTGGGGAGTGAACCAGTAGATGGAAGACCTTTCTCTCTCTCTCTCTCTCTCTCTCTCTGTAACTCTACTTTTCAAATGAATAAAATAAATCTTTAAAAAAATATGAAATTTAAAAATTGAAAAAAAAAAAAAAAAGAGGCAGAGCTGACAAGTTGTGGTGGGTTAGCTGTGGGGGCTCCAGACCAGAAAGCTGAGGATGAGTCCTGTGTTTTTGACCTGAGCTGCTGGGGGGATGGAATGTGTCCTTTTTCACAGAGTTGGAAATACTGAGACTACTGGATCGGCAGTGGAGAGCCAAGTGGAGTTTAAGCTGCTTGTTGGACACCTGTATGGGACTCACAGGGAGGCAGTGGTTTTTTGAATTTGGGATGAGGTGGAGAGGCCTGGCTGGCATCACTTAGGGAAAGAGAAGCAGGCGCAGGCACTGATTCTGGGACACCTCACCCTGTAAAGACGTAGACAGGGAGGCTGAAAATGTGAACGAGGGAAACAAGCTCCTTGCACAAGTCACAGCCAAAGAGGAGCCTGTGAATAAGTCACAGATGGGGCCACAGGCAGCAGTGCAGAGCTGGGCTGTCCGGGCTGGGGGCATTTGGAGAAGTATGAGTCTACAGAGGGCAGGCGGCAGCCCTGCGTTCCACCTGGCCTGGACAGGCAACAGCGGAAGCCAGGAGCAGCCACCAGCAGCAGGAGGGGCTCCTAGGGGAGGGGGGTAGCTGAGTTACCTGGATTCCGTCCGTCAGCGCCGTGAGGGCCTCTGCAGCACCTGGATTTTGCATTCACCTCCCCAGTTTGTGTTGCTCTCGGCTGGCTTGGGTACTTTCCCAAAGCATCTGTCTGCAGCTCCTGGTCTGTGCGGCCTCCTGGGGGCATGGCCCAGCCTTTTGGAGAGCTCAGCCACGGTATTTTAGGAGGCTCAGGCTGCTGACCCGGCATACCCCAAATGGCCTGCTGGGGGAGAGATGGGAGAGGAGGGCCATTTGTCAGGACAGGCTCTTGCAGCAGCACAGGGGTAATGGCCTGATTTGGGGTGGGGCAGAGATGGGGGAGCGGCAGAGCGTTAAGAACACGTGGAGGTTTTGATGCTGGTGACACGGTGGTGAGTCTGGTTTGTGGGGAGCTGGGTCTGTGCAGATGGGAGCCTCAGGGCAGAGACGCTGGGGAAGAGCCGGCTGTGGGGAGAGGCCAGCACCACGCCCTCAGGCCTCCTTGCTCTCTGACCGCTCTGCTGCTCCCACAACTTTTGTAGAACTTGAAACCTTGTTCTTCTTGAGTCTCCCGCCATGGCCATCCCAACAGTAATTATAATTAGGCTCACACCACAGCCTACACACCCTCAAAGGCAAACCCATGGAAACTGGAAGGTTTGGAGTCAGTTCTGAGGTTGATCTAGAAGCAGGCCTGTCTCTGGCCTTCCGCATGGCCTGGGAGGAGGCAGGGAGGAGTGGGGGTGCTAGGTCAGCGACCAGGACCCCCGCTGCTGTGCTGCTCCCACGCTGTCTCCTAAACACCTCCCCCTGCCTCCCACCCAGTCCTGCTGGAGTGAGTATCTGACGACTCGGATCGAGCAGAACCTCGTGCTGAATTGCACCTGCCCCATTGCTGACTGCCCTGCCCAGCCCACTGGAGCCTTCATTCGTGCCATTGTCTCCACGCCGGAAGTCATCTCCAAGGTATCCCCTCTCATCTGAGAGGCTCCAATGCAGAGGCAAGGGGACAGGCCTCAGGGAATGGCTGAGCTGCAGGGGCTGGGGTCTGGAGGTGTGTCATCTCGGGGGTGGCAGCCTCACCTCGTGGTACTTCTGGCCCCACAGTACGAGAAGGCACTCCTGCGTGGCTACGTGGAGAGCTGCTCCAACTTGACCTGGTGCACCAACCCCCAGGGCTGTGACCGCATCCTGTGCCGCCAGGGCCTGGGCTGTGGGACCACCTGCTCCAAGTGCGGCTGGGCCTCCTGCTTCAACTGTAGCTTCCCTGAGGTGGGCGCCCCTAGACCCTACCCTGAGCAAGAGTCATACTCCTTCCCTGCTCCGTGCTGCTGCTGTCCCACCCCTGCCCCTCGCTGTTCCCCTTCCTCCCTCCAGATGTGACCTGTGTATCTGCTCGCTCCCTCTCTACCTGTACCCCAGCAGTGCCGCCCTCAGAAGGGCTCGGCCGTGTCCTCACCACCCCCTCCCGCTCTAGGCACACTATCCTGCCAGCTGTGGCCACATGTCTCAGTGGGTCGACGATGGCGGCTACTATGATGGCATGAGCACAGAGGCCCAGAGCAAGCACCTGGCGAAGCTCATCTCCAAGCGCTGTCCCAGCTGCCAGGCTCCCATCGAGAAGAATGAAGGGTGCCTGCAGTAAGAAGGGGGGGCTGCATGGGCGGGGGTGGGAGGCCTGGCAGGGAGCAGGGGCAGAGGGGTTGTCACAAGCTCAGCAAAGGAGGCACTTCCCACCCCTCACCTGGCCCGCACCACAGTGACTGAGGAAGGATTCAAAACTCAGCAGGGCTTGGAAAAGACAGCAGGCTGTGGAGCAGGGGCAGAGGCCCAAGGCCCAGGGCCCCGGGCCCCGTCGGTAGTGGTGCCCCTCCTGACCGGCCAGCTTCCTCCACAGCATGACCTGTGCCAAATGCAACCATGGATTCTGCTGGCGTTGCCTCAAGGCCTGGAAGCCAACTCACAAAGACTATTACAACTGCTCTGCCATGGTAAGGGGCTGCACTCCGGAGGAGAGAGGGCTCGTTCCAGGGTTGCAGAACAGCAGTTGGGGCCAAGGTTCAGTGGAGGGGGAGGCCAGGGCCACGTGGACCTGCCAGGTGCTGGGAATTCCGTACTGAGAGCTCTGCCTGCAGGTGCCTTCCACTCCCACAGAGGTCGCCACAGAAAGGCTGGGGGTGGCACCCGGGCAGTGTGGGGCAGAACAAGGAGTCTAGCGTCAGAGCCTGGTTTGCTTGTGAATAGCTTCGGGCTGATCAGTTCACTTCTTTGAGCCCCAACATCCTCACCTGTAAAGGGGTTCATAATACGACACTTAGGAGTTTTAAGTGAAAACAGTCTGAGTGACATGTGGGAAGGCCTCCATGAGCGGTGGCTGATCTGAGTAACTCCCTGCTGGCCAATGAAGCACTCAGTCACCCTGTCCACCTGGCCTTCCCAGGTGAGCAAAGCAGCCCGTCAGGAGAAGCGGTTTCAGGACTACAACGAGCGGTGCACTTTCCATCACCAGGCCCGGGTGAGCAGGGAGGAAGTGGCTGGTGCGCGGGGGAGGGGCCGGCACGGCGCTGGCACTGAACGCCTTCCTCTGCACAGGAGTTTGCAGTGAACCTGCGGAACCAGGTGTCTGCCATCCACGAGGTGCCCCCGCCCAGATCCTTCACCTTCCTCCACGATGCCTGCCGGGGGCTTGAGCAGGCACGAAAGGTGGTTGTAGGGGCTGGGGGGGAGCATTAGTTAGGGAGGTGCCAAGGGGGTCTGGGGGGCTTGGCTGCTTTCCTCCAGCTGGCCTGGTTGGAGGAGATGGGGAGGAGGCAGGGAGAGCTGACTGGGGCTCCCCTAGGTGCTGGCCTACGCCTGCGTGTACAGTTTCTACAGCCAGGACACGGAGTACATGGACGTGGTGGAGCAGCAGACTGAGAACCTGGAGCTGCACACCAACGCCCTGCAGATCCTCCTGGGTGAGCGGGTCCCCACCCAGGCATCCTCGCTGTGCCGCCTCTTCCCATGGTGCCAAGCGGCCCACCCCAGCCCGCACCCCCCCCCACCTGCTGCATAGCCTTCTCACCCCCAGCCATTGACGCTCAGGTCTATAGTTGATGTGGTAAAGGGCTGGGGCACACGTGCTCACCCCACGTGTCGTGGGGTCCTGCTCCACGGGCGTGAGTGTCTAGAGCCCTCCTGCCACTCAGCAGGTGCCCAGTAGGTGTTTGTTGAAGGAAAGCATGGGTGAGAGTGAGAGAAGGGAGGGAGCCCCCTGCCTGCCCCCCTGCAGAGGAGACCCTGCTGCGGTGCCAAGACCTGGCCTCCTCCCTGCGCCTCCTGCGGGCCGAGTGCCTCAGCACGGGCATGGAGCTGCTGCGGCGCATCCAGGAGAGGCTGCTGGCCATCCTGCAGCACTCCGCCCAGGTATGCCCGCCCGCCCCCCACCTCTGCCCTGCACAGCCCTGGCCCAGGCCAGTCCGCGACTAGCAAGTGGCTGCTGGGGGACCTGGGTTCATGTCTCAGCTGGATGCTGCCAGGTCCCGGCCCTCCCTGTCCTGGGCTTTCTCACAAATAAAGGGGCTGGGGCAGGAACCCGTCAGAATCACTCAGGCTGCTTGCAGGCTGCACCTCCTGTGTGTGCACTCACAGTCCCAGGAGGGGTGAGGTTGTGGTTACTGATGGGAGGGGCCAACGGGATCGTTTCCAGCCCTGACTCACTGATGTGGGGTCCAAACTGTGACTCCTGCCTTAGGCTACTTACTACAGCAAGATGTAGACATGCTACAGGCCCCTGGGCATGGGCCGGCACGCGCACAGCCGTGTCCTTATCCCTGGACACCGCCGTGATTTAAATTATGCAAGGGGGTGGCCTGGGAGGTGAGCAGAGGGGAGAGCATTGTGAGCAGGAGCCCAGCCCTCGGGAAACAGCAGTTGAAGGAATGACAGGCACAGAGGCCTGGCTGCCCACACCTGCGACTCCTTGGCAGGATTTCCAGGTTGGCCTCCAGAGTCCATCAGGAGAGGCCCGGGAGGCTAAAGGATCCAACGTGCCCAGCAACCCGTGAGTAGGGCGCCAGGCCAGCGATGGGTGGCGGGTGATGCCAGGCTTCCCTGGGCCTGAGTGTGCTGGCTTGCCCAGGCCCCAGGGCTCCTTGGGGCTGCAGGGGGAAGAGGAGGATGAGGAGGAAGATGAGGAGGACGACGTGCCCGAGTGGCAGCAGGACGAGTTTGACGAGGAACTGGACAATGACAGCTTCTCCTATGACGAGGAGTCTGAGAACCTGGACCGAGACACTTTCTTCTTTGGTGATGAAGAAGATGATGATGAGGCCTATGACTGAGGGGGCGGGACGCAGGAAACACCTGGAGCCGCCCCAGCGTCACCAGGCTGAGGGGACAAGTTCACCCGGTCCCGGTGTCGTGGGGGAGGGAGTCCCAGTGTTGGCAGCATCTTCTTCTGTAGCTGGAATAAACTTCTCCCTACACCCTGGAGGCTGGCTGGACACCCCCGCCTCACCTCCTTCCTCTCCTTAGACTCCCAGACACTTCTCCGCACAGAAGGCCCAGAGCAGATCCCACACTGATACAGGGAAGTGAAGGTTTGTGGGGTGCAGGGCCAGGTACAGGCCCGGCCCAGCTCCAGAGGGGGCAGCAAGGAGAGCTGCAGGCCCCACACCGGCTTCCTCCTCGCTCTTTCAGTGTTCCGGGGCGGGCGGGCGGGGCGGGGCAGGGCAGGGCTGGGTAGGGCTGGGTTTGAGGGCATCAGGAGGGGTCTTCTTCCTGGGGTCTGCAGACCTCTTACGGGACTTTGCATCAGCCAGTTAAGTGGGGTGGGCCTGTCCGCCCCCCCCCCCCCCCATGCAGGTGTAAAGTTAGAATGTCAGCCCTGTTTTCAGCTGCTTGGGGCTAAGAGGAATGGGAGGAGAGCAGCGTCTGGGAGCAGGAGACTTTAATCAGGCGCCATTAAGTCAGGTGGCTGGGTCAGCGGCGGCAGCTGCCTGCTCGAAGTACCGGTCCAGTACGGCTTCCAGCTCTCCCTCTTCGTAGTCCCACACCTGGAACTGCGAGCCGTCGGCTGCTCCGCGGATCATGGCTGAAAGCACTGGAAGGGGAGGAGGAGCTGGAGCTGCCTTCCCTCCCCGGCCCCACTGGGGGCCCGCCGCGCACTCAGCCCTCGGAAGAAGGAGCCGAGGGCCGGGGCCCCAGAAAGCCTGAGTGGTGGGGCGGCCATCCAGGCTTCCGATGCTCACCTCGGCCTGACTGTGGGCGGAACAGGCACAGGATTCGCTTATTGAGGGCCACAGCCCGGCCCAGCTCGTAGCCTACGCCCAAGGATGGCTGTGTCACTTCTGCCACCACCACTGGGAAGAAAGATGAGACCAAGGCTCAATGTGTGGGCACCTGGGGCTTGTGGGAAAGAGGATGGGGCTGTGGTGAGGAGGGAGCCTAGGAGCCTTTCTAGGGGTCAAGGCCAGAGGAGTTGGCATGGAGGGAGCAACTCACCGTCTGCCTGCTGCAGCCAGGCCAAGTCCCGCTCGTGGATGAGCCTGTCGCCCCCAGCAGCCTCTTCCCCTGTGGCAAGGGAAAGCTGGTCAGGGGCCCGCCCCACCCCGGTTCTCCGGGCTCAGCAACCCTCCTGTGCTCTGCTCAGGGAGGGAGGAGGCTTCCGCTAAGTGACCTCCAAGGACCTGGGCAGCCCAAGATCGCGGCAAGAGCAGTGAGAAATGGTGGCCAGGAGGCACAGTCAGCCTGGCACACGGTGGGATGTGGGTGCACAGCAAGGACCAGCTCACTCCAGGGCGATTAGGAAGAGCGCGGGGCCACTTGACCAAAGGTAGGGGGGCATGCTGGGGTCAGTGCATGGGGTCGCAGCCTCCAGCTTGATGGAATGTTCTCCAGGACACTGAGGCACCCAGCTCCCTGCATCAGAGCAGAGCGACTGCAGAGCTAGTTACGAAGACAGATTTGGGGGCCTGCGCTGTGGTGTAGTGGGTTATTGCCCTGGCCGAAGCGCCGGCATCCCATATGGGCACTTCTGATCCAGCTCTCTGCTATGGCCTGGGAAAGCAGTAGAAGATGCCCCAAGTCCTTGGGCCCCTGCACCCACATGGAAGACCCGGAAGAAGCTCCTGGCTCCTGGCTTCAGATCAGCTCAACTCCTGCCATTGCGGCCAATTGGGGAGTGAACCAGTGGATGGAAGACCTCTCTCTCTGTAACTCTGACTTTCAAATAAATAAATAAATCTTAAAAAAATAGATTTGAAGGCCTTAATCCAGATTATCAGAATCTGCATTTTAAACAAGTTTCCTCAGATGATATATTTCTTTTTAAAGGCAGAGAGAGAGCTTTGATCTACTGGTTCATTCCTCAAATGGCTGAAATGGGCCAGCGCCATGGCTCAGCAGGTTAAGCCACTGCCTGCAGTGCTGGCATCCCATAAGAGTGCTGGTTTGCATCCCAGCTTCTCCACTTCCAATCCAGCATTCCTGCTAATGTGCCTGGGAAGGTAGCAGAGGATGGCCCAAGTGCTCGGGTCCCTACACCCACAGAGACCTGGATGAAGCTCCTGGGCCTTGGCCTGCCCAGCCTTGGCTGTTGCTGCCATTTGGGGATTGAACCAGTGGATGGAAGATCTCTCCCCCCACCCCTGTAATCTATTGAAAAATAAGAAAACAAACCATAACTGAAACAGCCAGGAGCCAGAGCTCCATTTAGGTCTCCCACGTGGGTGGCAGGGGCCCAAGTACTTGGGCCATCTGCTGCTGCTGTCCCAGGCCATTAGCAGGGAGCTGGATGGGAAGTGGAGCAGTTGGACTCAATCCAAAACTCACAGGATATGCCACTGTTGTGGGCGGTAGCCTAGCCCCCTGTGCCACAACCCAAGCCCCTCAAATGGCACCTGAGTTGCGCACACTCAGTTCCAACCTGACAGGCAGGGGTGCATCTACTGCAAACTAGAGACCCTTAGGCTTCAAAGTTCTGCCCCTCCCCGACCCCCCTGGGCAATTCTGTGGTTTTTGTCTTTTTAACAAAGTCACCCAGAATTGCATTAGGTCCCACAAATCGTGCACACACTCTTGGTAGGGCAACACAGGAACCACTTAAGGTTTTCTGAGAGGAGGTACAAGAGTCCTAGGCACAACTGTCACAACAGAAGGGTCGGGGAGAGACCAACGAATCCAAGCCAAACTTTACAGAGACGCAGCAGCCGGGAGCAGAATACAGGAGCCGCCTGAGCAGAGCTCGTGAGAGTGCTGGTGGCCAGAAGCGGGCTGCCAGGTCAGAGAAGGCTGACGTCTTCACAGAAAGGCTCAGCTCCGCGCGGGGTGACGTGGGAACCGAGCGCCAGGTAGACGCTGCCCGCGCCTCCGTCCTTCTGCTCCTCCCCGCTGACGCCCCGGCAGGGGCTGCAGAGTTCGCTAAGATGGCAGCGAGGGAGGGCCTGAAGAGCTGAATGCTGAGTTTGGGCAGGGGCGCTGGAGAGAGCACCCGGGCAGGAGGGCGGGCTCCGGGCCGTGGGCGTGCACCGGTCCCAGGGAGAACCGGAACCGAACCCGACCCGACCCTCCCCGCCGCCCGCGCCCCGCGGCCTCACCGCGCGCGCCCAGTTCGGCGGCCGCCACGTGCTCGGTGAGCACCACCCCGAAGCGCCGCAGCCGCGACACGATCCGCCCGTACAGCGCGCGGTCGTCGCGCCCGCCGCGGATGCTCCCGCAGAAGTACAGGGCTCGGCGCCCCGGCTCGCCCGGCCCCACGGGTTCCCCGCGCTCCCGCGTCCCGGCCGCCGCCATCGCCGCCGCCGCCGCCAGCCTCCGCGCGCCAGGGGGCGCCAGCCGCGGCCACGTGACCCGGCCCGGCTCGGGAGCGCCCCTCCCCGGGAAACGGGGACGGCGAGCTGGGGGAGGCCAGGCGGGAACCGACCCCTCCCAGACCTGGCTCGCGGGTGACTCGCCCAGGCGGGACTCGGGGTCTGCCCCCGCCCCCCTTAGGTGAGGACCAAAACCCTGGACCTACTCTGGCCGCTTGCACTTCTCTTGCACCCCGTATCTGCTCCGTCGCTTCGCCTTTCTAGATTATTTCCCTAATCGCACGCGCACTGCCAGGATCCTGGGCCAAGCCTCCCGCCGGGCAGTCCGAGGGAGCCGTGGTCCAGTTGTGGCATCCCGGCCCTGCGCTCCGAGCCCACCCCCGCGGCCCGTCAGGATCTGCTCCCCCCACTGCACTTTCCTTTCTGCAGACTTCGCTCAACCGTGCTGGCCATGCCCTGGCCCCTTGGTCGCCCAGGTGGCCTCCCGCTCCCTCCTCTCCTTCCTGTCAGCCCCCTCCCACATACCCTCCCACCACCACCCAGCCCTGCCCTTGCTTCTCCCCTTCTCACATCCATCCCATAGAATTTGCTAATGGTGTTGTGTCCTTTTACAAGGAGTAGAATGCAGTTTCCCAGGGGAGTAGAGATTGCTGCTATTTGTGTTCGCTGCTGTATTTCCAGCTTCTAGGACTGTGCCTGCCGCATTGGAAACCTCTGTCAGCTATTGGTTGGCTGAATGAGTGGACTTCCAGCACTTTGTAACCTGCTGGGCCCTCTGCTAAGTCGGTGGATAGAAGCACTCTCTCCCTGGTGGTCAAGCTGACTGCCCCCATCTTAGCGACAGTCACACAGGGGTGTGGCCAAAAATCCAGAGTGGAACAAGAGGCTGTGCGCTGGAGAGAAGGTCACGAGAGCCCAGGCCCACGCCCCAGTGGCGGCTGCATCAGGGGGGTCCCCTGCGTCCTTCTGGAAGGAACTGTGAGAACACGGTGTGGGCTCACAGGAAAGCGTAGCAGTTTTATTTAGGGCTGTCTCAAGGCGCAGATTCCAGGCTAGTCCCGCCCGCTGCTGGGCCCTGGACCAGGGAGGCAAACCTGAGCACAGGGCTGTGCCCTGGTGCTGCCCCCTCCCAGGTGGGCACTCACACCCAGGCTCTTGCTGCCACTGGACTGGCTTGGTGAGCAGCCTCCTCCCCCAAGCTTCCAGTCCTCTCTCCCGGCTCTAGGCGCAGAACACACTTGCCCACACACACACATGCATGTCTCAGCACGATGTACATATCAAGGTCCGGTCCCCATTGTCAGCTGGAGAAGAGGCAGGACCAGCCACAGCCCGGCCCCCAGACCACCCAGCTCCCTGCTGAGGGCCTGCTGTTGGGGCTGGGGGCAGGGCTGGGGGTGGGGGGAGAAGTACCCCTCCAGGTGGCTGGAAGGAAAATGGCGTCCTCCTTGGGTTACAAACAAGCTCTGTGACCTTGATGATCCCTTAGTCCCTCCAAGCCTCAGTCTGCCCGTTGTTCAGCAGCAAGGATGGTCACCTGGTCTGCGTGTGCCACGCACAGGGAAGCTTGTCACAAGACATGAAGCGCTCGGAGAATTGTCAGGGCAGTCAAACTCCTCCATGTGCCTCTACTGTGGTAGACAGGTGTCACCACCCACAGAAAGCCAGCAGCAAGAAGGAGCCCTCATGGGAACTGCGGGCTCCTGGAGGCCACGATGTCCTGTGGATGAGTGATGCACCACCTGAGGGGGGATACTGCACGTGGCGGGGGGGGGATAGGGCGGACGTTAAAACTGCTCCAAAACGATAGGCTGGGGGCCGGCGCGGTGGTCCAGCAGCTGAAGCGGAATCCCGGCTGCTCTGCTTCTGATGCAGCTCCCTAGTACTGCTTCTGGGAAAACAGCGGAGGATGGCCCAAGTGCTTGGGTCACTGCCACTTACATGGGAGACCCAGATGGAGCTCCTGGCTCCGGCCTGGCCCAGACTTGGCTGTTGTAGCCATTTGGGGAGTGAACAGTGGATGGAAGGTCTCTCTCTCTCTCTCTCTCTCTCTGTCTTTTTGTCACTTTACCTTTTGAATAAAGAAATAAATCTTGGACCAGTGTTGTGGTACAGTGAGTTAAAGCCACAGCCTGCAGTGCTGGCATCCCATGTGGACACCAGTTTGAGTCTTGGCTATTCCGCTTCCAATCTAGCCCCCCACTGATGTACCTGGGAAGGCAGTGGAAGATGGCCCAGGTGCTTGGGCCCCTGCACCCATGTGGGAGACCTGGAGGAGGCTCTTGGCTTCAGCCTGACCCAGCCCAGTCAGTTTGGCCATTTGGGGAGTAGGCCAGTGGATGCAAAATTTATTCCCTCTCACTCTCTCTCGTTGTAACTCTGCCTTTCAAATGCACAAATAAATCTTTTTTTAAAAGGGAATCTTTAAAAATTTTCTTACAAAAACAAAGTTATACAAAGGTAAGTTATTGCTTGATTCAACCACAACAAACTTTTTTTTTTTTAATTCCAGAGGCAGGGAGAGAGCACGTATGTCCCATTTGCAGGCTCACTCCCCAAACACCTGGAATGGCCAGCGCTGCTCTGCGCTGGGGCCAGGGGCAGGGGCTCCGTCCAGGTCTCCCTCGTGGGGGGCAGGGACCCAGCTATCTAAGCCTTCACTGCTGCCGCCCCATGTCTGCACTTGCAGGAAGCTGGAACCAGAGCCAGGCCGGGTATCAGCCCAGGCACCCTCATGTGGGATGTGGAGTCTTAATTTAAAGGCCAAATGTCCACTCTCCAAAATTGTCTTCATTCTGGAAAATGTCAGACTTGTACCCGAACAGAGAACTGTATGATCCCATCTGAGTGAGAGATTTAGAAAAGAGGCGGAAAGCAGGTTGGAGACCGCGGAGGGCTAGGACGGGGCGGGAGCCGGGGCTCCGTGCTGAGCCCCCCGTGAACCTTTGGGGGCGATGGAAAAGCTCCAGACGAGCACCGCAGTGGTTGTCGCACAACTCTGCATTTATTTTTTAAAAAATCTTAAATTGTGCGCCTGTAGCTGGTGGAGTTTATTGGCATATAAATTATAGCTCAACAGCTTTATTGAGGTATAATTTACATACCAATAAGATATATAAAGACCTGCATAGATGGAACGTGTGTGCTTTGATGAATTTGGATCCTGTGAACACCTGTAGTGCCGTAACCACAGTTAAAGTCACAAACCAAGTCCTTCCAAAGTTTCCTTGTGTCCCTTCATTGTTTTATTTTGTTTTCATGGTGAAAACACTTGAAGTCCACTCGCTTCAATTTTGAAGTGCACAATATCGTTTTGCTAGCTAATGGCACTCTATTGCACAGCACAGCTCCAGAACTTTTTTTTTTTTTTTTTTTAAGATTTATTTTATCTATTTGAAAGGCAGGGTATAGAGAGAGGTAGAGACAGAGAGAGGTCTTCCATCTGCTGGTTCACTCCCCAAATAGCTGCAACAGCCAGAGCTGAGCCAGTCTGAAACCAGAAGCCAGGAGCTTCTTCCCGGTCTCCCACACAGGTGCAGGAGCCCAAGAACTTGAGCCATCCTCCACTGCTTTCCCAGGCACGTTAGCAGAGAGCTGGATCAGAAGTGGAGCAGCCAGGACCCATATGGTATGCCAGCACTGCAGGCTAGGGGTTTAACCCACTGTGCCACAGCCACAGCACCAGCCCCTAGAACTTTAAAAATATATATATTTATTTGTTTATTTTAAAGGTGGAGTTACAGAAAGAGGTGAGGAGGGGGGAGAAAGAGATATCTTCTATCTGCTGGTTAACCCCCAAAATGGCTGCAATGGCTGGGGCAGGCTGGAGCCAGGAACCTGGATCTCCATTAGGTCTCCCACATGGGTGGCAGGAGCCCAAGCACTTGGGCCATCTTCTGTTGCTTTCCCAGGCCATTATCAGAGAGCTGGATCAGAAGTGGAGCAGCCAGGGCTGGGACCAGAGCCCATATGGGATGCTGGTATCAGGAAGCTTAACCCGCTGCACCACAACTCCAGTTCTAGGACTGCTTATCAACATAAGCGATCCTTTCTATCAGTTACACAATCCCCCACTGCCTCCACGCTCCGGCCCCTGGCAACTACTACTGTATTTTCTGCTTCTAGGAATCTGACTGTTATAAATATCTGACATATGCTGATTTCATTTCACGCACTACTTGTGCTTCTGTGATTAGCTTATTTCATTTAGTGCAATGTCCTCCAAGTTCATCCTGTTGTACACTTCCTGCTTTCAAAATACAATGTGGGGCCAGCGCTGTGGCCAGCTCTCTGCTATGGCCTGGGGAAGCCGTGGAAGATGGTCCAAGTCCTTGGACCCCTGCACCCGTGTGGGAGACCTGGAAGAAGCTCCTGGCTCCAGGCTTCTGATCGGTACAGCTCCGGCTGTTGTGGCCATCTAAGGAGTGAACTAGTGGATGGAAGACCTCTCTCTCTGCCTCTCTGTAACACTGCCTTTCAAATAAATACATCTTAAAAAATACAATGCAAATTAGAATAATTAAAATTATATATTGAGTAATTAAAATAGTGTGGTACTGGCATAAAGACAGACCTGTGGCCCAATGGGACAGAACAGAGTCCAGAAATAAGCCTGTGCATGTGCAGCCAACTGATTTTTGACAGAGGTGCTAAGAATACGCAGTAGGGAGACCTCCCATTCATTGGTTCACTCCCCAAATGTGTTTGTTGCAAATGGTGGTGGGAAGATTGGCTAGCTGCAGGGACAATAAGGAGAATGGAGCCCTACCTTCCACCATGCCTCAGAGTCGACTCAGACTAAATGTGAGACCTGACCCCATAAAGCTCATGGAAGGAAACACAGGAGAAAGCTCCTTAACATTGGTCTTGGCAATGACTTTTGACATGACAACAAAAGCAGATACAAGTAGGATAGCATCCAACTAACAAAGCCCTGCCCAGCAAAGGAAGAAGTCAGCAGGGTGGTGGAAAACAACATGCGAAATGGGAGCAAATACTTGCAAAGCAAGCATCCGACAAGGGATTAATATCCCAAATACACAAATGACTCAACAGAAAAAAAATCAAGCAACCTGATTAATAAAAGGGCAAAGTAATCAAACAGATTTCCCAAAATGGTGATATAAAGGGCCAACAGGTATATGAAAAGATGCTCAATATCAGTATCAGAAAATGCAAATCAAAACTGCGCTGAAATACCTCCTACCTGTTATGATGGGTATTATCAAAAATGGAAAAAGTTAAGTGTTAGTAAGAATGTGGAGAAGGTGGAACCCTGTACAACATTGGTGGGAATGTAAAATCAGGTAGCAGCTATGGAAAAAGAGTACAGAGGTTCCTCTGAAAATTGAAAACAGAACTACTATATGATCCATCAACCCTACTTCTGGGGTACATCTCCAAAAGAATGGAAATTGGGATCCTGAAGAGATACCTGCATGATTCACAATAGCCAAGATATGGAAACCACCCAAATATCGACAGGTGAATAAAAGTGATGACAGAGGCTGATGCTGTGGCATAGTGGGTAAAGCCACTGCCTGCAGTGCCGACATCCCATATGGGCGCTGGTTCGAGTCCTGGTTGCTCCACTTCTGATCCAGCTCTCTGCTGTGGCCTGGGAAAGCAGTAGAAGATGGCCCGGGTCCTTGGGCCCCTGCACCTGCGTGGGAGACTCGGACTGAGTTCCAGGCTTTTAGCTTCAGCCCTAGCCCATGGCTGTTTTGGTTATTTGGGGAGTGAATCAATGGATGGAAGCTCTCTCTGTCTCTCTCTCAAATAATTAATTAAAATTCTTACAAACAAAAATAATATGAGTTTCAATAATTCTTGATTATGACCAATCTTGTTTCATCTGGACTTATACTCCTTTTCTTCATTATACTATTTTAATGCAAATCCCAGATCATGCTGTTTCATTAGTACTTTAAAATGTGTATCTAAAAGATAAGGGTTTTTTTTAAAGACTCAATATTGATATCATATTTTCATTTTTAAAAGGATTTATTGGGGGCCGGTACTGAGGCTTAGTGGGTAAAGCCACTGCCTGCAGTGCTGGCATCCCTTATGGGTGCCGGTTTGAGTCCCAGCTGCTCCTCTTCCAGGCCAGCTCTCTGCTGTAGCCCAGGAAGGCAGTGGAGGATGGCCCAAGTGCTTGGATCCCTGCACCCGCATGGGAGACCAGGAGAAGCACCTGGCTCCTGGCTTCAGATCGGTGTAGTTCCAGCTGTTGCAGCCAACTGGAGAGTGAACCAGCTGATGGACAACCTCTCTCTCTCTTTCTACCTCTGCCTCTGCCTCTCTGTAACTCTGCCTTTCAAATGAATAAATAAATCTTTTAAAAAAGAAAAGATTTATTGACTTTAAAGTCAGAGTTACAGAGAGAAGAGGAAAGACAGAGAGAGAAATCTTCCATTTGCTGGTTCACTCCCGAAACGGCCACAATGACCAGGGCTGGGCCAGGCCAAACCCAGGAGCCTGGTGCTTCATCTGGGTCTCTCACAGGGGTGCAGGGGCCCAAACGTTTGGGCCATCTTCTGCTGCTTTTCCAGACCATGGACAGGGAGCTGGATCAGAATTGGAGCAGCCAGGACAAGAGCCAGTGCCCATATGAGATGCCAGTGTCTCAGGTGGTGGCTTTACCTGCTATGCCACAGTGCTGGCCCCACAATTAAGAAGTTTAACAATGTTTTCTTAATATCACCAAATATTCCATCATTGTTCAAATTTCCTATTGTTTTGGGACTGGGTTTATCGTGCATTGTGGGACACCTGTGTCCCTGACCCTGGCTTCCTGCTAACGTAGACCGTGGGAAGCAGCAGTGGTAAACCAAGCAATGGGGTTCCTGCCAGCCAGGACTGCATTCCCTACCCTTGGCCCCAACTCCAGCCCTGCTGTACCCAGTCATTGTGGGTATTGGGGGGATGAACCAGTGCATGGGAGCTGCTCTCTCTCTCTCTGCCTCCCAAATAAATAAATAAATGAATGAATTTTTTTTAATTTTAAAAAAAGTTTATTTGGGGGCTGCTGCTGTGGTGTAGCGAGTTAAGCCACCATCTGCAGTGTCAGCATCCCATATGGACACCTTTGAGTCCCGGCTGCTCCACTTCTGATCCAGCTCCCGGCTAATGTGCCTGAGAAAGTAGTGGAGGATGGCCCAAGTGCTTGGGCCCCTGCACCCATGTGGGAGACCTGGAAGAAGCTCTTGGCTCCTCGATTTGAGCTGGCCCTGCCCTGTACATTGTGGCCATTTAGGGAGTGAACCAAAAGATGGAAGATTATCTCTCTTTCTCTCTCCGTCTCACTCTTTCTCTCCCTCTCCCTCTCTCCTTCTCTCCCTCTCTCCCCTTCTCTGTGTCACTCTGCCTTTAAAATACACAAAATGAATCTTTTCCCAAAAAAGTTTATTTATTTTTACTTGAAAGAAAGAGAGATTTCTTCCTTCCTTCCTTCCTTCCTTCCTTTCTTATTTTTGACAGGCAGGGTGGACAGTGAGAGAGAGAGAGACAGAGAGAAAGGTCTTCCTTTTGTCGTTGATTCACCCCCCAAGTGGCTGCTATGGCTGGCGCGTTGCGGCCGGCGCACTGCGCTGATCCGAAGCCAGGAGCCAGGAGCCAAGTGCTTCCTCCTGGTCTCCCATGCGGGTGCAGGGCCCAAGCACCTGGGCCATCCTCCACTGCACTCCCGGGCCACAGCAGAGAGCTGGCCTGGAAGAGGGGCAACGGGGACAGAATCCGGCACCCCAACTGGGACTAGAACCCCGGGTACCGGCGCCGCAGGCGGAGGATTAGCCTAGTGAGCCACGGAGCCGGCTGAGAGAGAGATCTTTCATCATTTGTTCACTTCCCAAATGGCTGCAACAGCCAGGACTGGGCCAGGCTGAAGTCAGAATCCAGGAACTCCTTCCAGGTCTCCAACATGGTTGGAGGGACCCAGTGTGTGGGTTAGGAGGAAGCTGAATTGGGAGCAGCGCCAGGACTCACACCCAGGCACTCTGATGTGGGATGTAGGCATCCCAAATAGTGACTTAACCCACTATGTCACATCACCAGCCCAGTAAGTAAATATTTTTTAAAAAGATTTATTTATTTATTTCTTTGAAAGTCAGAGTTGCACAGAGAGAAAATGAGAGGCAGAGAGAAGTCTTCCACCCACTGGTTCACCCCCAAAATGGCCGCAACAGCTGGAGCTGTACCAATCCAAAGCCAGGAGCCAGGAGCCTCTTCTGGGTCTCCCACAAGGGTGCAGGGTCCCAAGGACTTGGGCCATCTTCTACTGCTTTCCCAGGCCATAGCAGAGAGCTGGATCGGAAGTGGAGCAGTCAGGACTTGAACCGGTGCCCATATGGGATGCCGGCACTGCAGTCGGTGGCTTTACCTGCTACACCACAGCGCCAGCCCCAGTAAATAAATATTTTTAAAAAATGTTTCCTTGGGGCTGGTGTTGTGGTGCAGTGGGTTAAGTCACCAGTTGCTATACCAGCAGTCCCGTATCAGAGTGATAATTCTAGTTCTGGCTGCTCTGCCTCTGATCTGGCTTCCAGCTCATGCACCTGGGAAGGCAGCAGAAGATAGCTCAAGCCCTCGGGTTCCTGCCTCCTGGCTTCGTCCTGACCCACACCTGGCTATCGCAGTCGTTTGGGGAGTGAACCAACAGACATAAGATTCTCCCTCTCTCTCCTTCTCCCTCTCTCTCTCCTTCTCCCTCTCTCTCTCCTTTTCCCTCTCTCTCTCCTCCCTCTCTCTCTCCTTCTCCCTTTTTCTCTCCCTCTCTCTCTCCTTCTCCCCCCCTCTCCCTCTCTCTCCTTCTCCCTCTCTCTCTCCTTCTCCCTCTCTCTCTCCTTCTCCCTCTCTCTCTCCTTCTCCCTGTTTCTCAATCTGCCTTTCAAATGAATAAATAAATCCTTTTTTTAAAATTGGGGCCAGAGTCATGGTGTAGGATGTTTTATGTTGCTGCCTGTGACGCCAGCACGGCATATGGGCTCCAGTTCATGTCCTGACTGCTCCACTTCTGATCCAGCTCCCTGCTAATGCACCTGGGAAAGCAGTGGAGGATGGCCCAAGTGCTTAGGTTCCGTCACTCACATGGGAGACCTAGAAGAAGCTCCTGGCTCCTGGCTCCTGGCTTCTACCTGGCTCAGCCCTGGCTGATGTGGCCATTTGGGGAATGAACCAACGGATTCTGATCTCTCCCTCTCTCTCTAACTCTGCCTTTCAAATAAATAAATAAATCTTAAAAAAAATTTTTTTTTTTTACTTTCTGGGGGCAGGCATTTTGTTGACACCACTTGTGGATGCCCACATACTGTAGCAGAGTGCCTGGGTTCAAGTCCCGGCTCTGCTTCTGATCCCAGCTTCCTACCAACTGCACCTTGGGAGGTAGCAGCAACACTTGAGTCCCTGCCGCCCACATGGGAGACTCAGACTGGCTGCTGGGCTCCTGGCTTCCCACTGGCCCAGCCCTGGCTTTTGCAGGCATTTGGGAAGTGAACCAGTGGATGGAAGATTTCTGTCTTTGTCTCTTTCTGTCTCTCTGCCTTGCAAATAAATAAAAATTTCCTATAATCTTGCAAATGTTATACATATTTGTTTATAATTTATTTGACTAAAGTCGGGATCCACATAAAATCCACTTATTGTGTTTGGTTGGCATGTCTTTTGCATCTATTTTTAAACATGCACATTTTCCCTGCATATCCTATATCTTTCTCTTCTCTCTCTCCCCTTAAAGTTCCTGCAGTCTGGGGTTTATTGATTATGTCCCTGCGGCATCTCCTAACGTGTTCCTCTGTTGTCCTTATTTCCACTGAGTTGGGTCTGGATCTAAGGCTTGGTCAGAGTCACATTCAACCCGAGACAGGGTTACTTCACAGGTGGGCTGTGCACTTCCAGTGCGAAGCACAAAGGCTGGACGTCTCTTTTACTGATGTTCGAGTTCCAGATCTGCTCACTCACTCATTCAGGGGACATGTCAATGAAAGTATTTTCCTTTTTAAAAAGCTTGATTTATTTATTTGAAAAGCAGAGAGAGAGAGAGAGAGAGAGAGAGAGAGATCTTCCATCTGCTGGTTCCCTCTCCAAGTGGCCACAGCAGCCAGGGCTGGACCAAGCTGAAACCAGGAGCCAGGAGCTCCACCTGGGTCTCCAACATGGGTGGCAGGGGCCCAAGCACTCGGGCCATCCTCTGCTGCTTTCCCAGACCCAATAGCGGGAGCTGGCTCAGAAGTGAGGCAGCCTAGACCAGACGATCTTCCAACATGGGATGCTGGCACTACAGACAGTAACTTAACCCACTGCACCACAGTGCTGGCCTCAGTAAAAGTATTTCCATTGTAAAATAAAAACCCAGCTACAGAAACCACCTAAAATAAATGATTACTCTAATATAAACACTCTAGTAACCATCACCCTCACGTTTCTGTGTGCCCCCTCCCAATCACAGCCCCTTACTCCCTCTAAAAGCAGCCACTACCTCTGCTTTTACAGTAAAGAAAAAAAAAGACATAAATAAACTTTCTTGTATTTCTTTACAGTTTTATCACTCAAATGTGCCTCCCTGGACATTATAGTTTAACTTTACTTATTTTAAAATATTTATGTATTCTGAGAAAGGTAGAGAGAGAGAGAGAGAGAGAGATCTTCTATCTGCTGGTTCACTCCCCAGATGGCTGCAACAGCCAGAGCTGGGCCAGGTTGAAGGCAGGACCCAGGAGTTCCTTCCGTGTCTCCCACACGGGTGACAGGGACCCAAGCCCTTGGACCATCTTCTGCTGCTTTTCCCAGGCCACCAGCAGGGAGCCAGATTGGCAGTGGAGCAGCCAGGACAGGAACTGGCACCCACATGTGATGATGGCACCGCAGATGGCAGCTTTACCCACTACGCCATAATGCTGGCCCTGAGCTTGCTCATTGTTACACATCTTCAAAGTGTCATCTAATCTGTAAGGGGGAGGTAGATTTATTAAGGCATTTATTCTGGCCGGCGCCACGGCTCAATAGGCTAATCCTCCACCTAGCAGCGCTGGCACACCGGGTTCTAGTCCCGGTCGGGGCGCCGGATTCTTTCCCGGTTGCCCCTCTTCCAGGCCAGCTCTCTGCTGTGGTCAGGGAGTGCAGTGGAGGATGGCCCAAATGCTTGGGCCCTGCACCCCACGGGAGACCAGGAGAAGTACCTGGCTCCTGGCTTCAGATCAGCGCACCTCTGGCCGTAGTGGCCATTTGGGGGGTGAACCAACGGAAGGAAGACCTTTCTCTCTGTCTCTCTCACTCACTGTCTATAACTCTGCCTGTCAAAAAAAAAAAAAAAAAAAAAAAAAAAAAAAAGAAAGGAGAGCTCAGATTAGTGCCACGGGGCAGAGTGATTCCAGGAGGGCAGAAATTAGGCATTGGGAGCCCCTGACCCCTGACAGTTCCTCCTCAAACTCGTGCCCTTGAACAGGGTCCAAGGTCAGACTCACCCTCCCTTGCTGGACAACTAGCGCCCAGTGGAGGAGATGGCCCGGTACTGTCTGGACGCTGGACATGTGGCAGCGTAGGGCAGCAACCCTGAAAGACCGAAGACGCAGGTGAGCGTCGTGGGGACCCCGGGGAAGCTAAGGCAGTGGTTTGCAGGGGAGAGCGCCAGAGCTGTTGAGGGTGTTCTCCTTGAGGGGGCGGCTGGGGACTGGCCAGCATCTGCAGAGGAGGAGCCACGGCAGCAGGATGAGAGGATGAGCAGCCTCCGAGCTGCCCCGGTCTGGGGGCTGTGCCTTGGAGGGGAGGGAGGAGAGATGGGAGGGGGAGGGGTGGGCATCAGTCCTAGGCCAGAGGCTGCTCTGGCCTCATCCAACAAAACGTGAAAAGCCTCGGAAGGCTCAAACTTTAAGTAAAAAATTAACCCAGTCGAGAGCAAAGTTCAGGCACATCCAGGACTCAACCAGGTAAAGCTCCTGATTTTTGACATTGGATAAGAAGTTACGAGGTATGGAAGAAAGGCAGGAAAATATGACCAGTGGTCAGAAGAAAGATCAGTCGCAATAGATCCAAAAATTATCCAGATAATAAGATTTGTAGACAAGCACATTAAGGGATCTTTTTTAAAAATTTATTGTTATTTATTTATTTACTTGAAAGGCAAAGCAATAGAGAGGAAGAAAGGCTAGAGAGAGAGAGAGATCTTCCGTCTGCTGGTTCAGTCACATCATAACAGCTGGGGTTGATCCAGGCTGAAGCCAGGAGCTGGGAACTCCGTCTGGGTCTCCCATGTGGGTGCGGGGGCCCAAGCTCTTGGGCCATCTTCTGCTGCTTTCCCAGGCCCATCAGCAGGGAGGTGGATCAGAAGTGAAGCTGCGGGGCTGGTGCTGTGGCGTAACGGGTGGAGATGCCACCTGCAATGCCCTTACAGGAGCTGGTTCAAGACCAGGCTGCTGGACTGGCTCTGTGGAGTAGCAGGTGAGGCCACTGCCTGAAGTGTTAGTAGGTTTGAGTCCTGGCTGCTCCACTTCTGATCCAGCTCTCTGCTAAAGCCTGGGAAAGCAGTAGAAGAAGGCCCAAGTTCTTGGGCCCCTGCACCCACATGAGAGACCCGGAAGAAGCTCCTGGCTCCTGGCTTTGGATCGGCCCAGCTCCAACCATTGTGGCCAATTGGAGAGTGAACCAATGGAAGGAAGATCTTTCTCTCTTTCTCCCTCTCACTGTCTTTAATTCTACCTCTCAAATAAATAAATATTTTTAAAAATTTCATGGAAAATGGCATTGAAAGGTAAGAGTATTTTGGTTCAAAAGCTTGAAATCTATGCATACAGGAGGTTTCCAGAAGTTCAAAAAAATGCATATTATTGAAAAGCTAAAAAAAAAAAAAAAAAGGCCGGCACCGCGGCTCACTAGGCTAATCCTCCGCCTTTCGGTGCCAGCACACCAGGTTCTAGTCCTGGTTGGGGTGCCAGATTCTGTCCCGGTTGCCCCTCTTCCAGGCCAGCTCTCTGCTGTGGCCAGGGAGTGCAGTGGAGGATGGCCCAAGTGCTTGGGCCCTGCACCCCATGGGAGACCAGGAGAAGTACCTGGCTCCTGCCTTCGGATCAGCGCGGTGCGCCGGCCACAGCGCACCGGCCGCGGTGGCCATTGGAGGGTGAACCAACAGCAAAGGAAGACCTTTCTCTCTGTCTCTCTCTCTCTCACTGTCCACTCTGCCTGTCCAAAAAAAAAAAAAAAAAAAAAAAAAAAAAGCTATGCATGCACTTCAATGTTTTGCCACAAAATAAAGTTATAATTTAATCTAATTTTCCACAGGCTTTAAAAAGTACCCTCATAGGTATAAAGTTAGAACAGCGTTTGGCAGACATAAATAGCTGTTGCTGTTATTATCGAAGGTGCCCAGGGTGGGTTTGTTGAAGGCCAGAGGGACGAGAGGGGGGGAGGAGGGAGGGAACTGAGAGAGGCAGAGAGCAGAGTATGTTCAGAGAATATTGAGTAGTCCCATCTGTTGGAGGGGAGTAATGGCCTTATGCACACATGTTGGGGAGAGTTTTTAATGTCACAGTAAAGAGTGTGCGTCTTATTTGGTAAGCAGTAAGAAACAAAGACAGAGTTTGTCAACAGACGGAAGAAAGGGCCAAAGAAAGAAAGGTTAAGCTGGGAAGAAAGGCACAGCTGTGCTGAGGTGAGGACTAGGGAAGAGGAGCAGGTCCAAGCCCGGGGTGGTTGCAGCAGAGGTGAGTGATGGGGAGTGTGTGTGTGTGGGGGGGGGATGGGAACAGGATGGGTACGGGTTAGAGGGAAAACAGTGGGAGATGACCCACATGAACACGTGGAGGATGGAGTGGGGAGTCAGGGAGGCTGGTGGGGTTAGGCCAGGGATGCTAGGGACACGCCCTCAGTGGGGAGATAAAAGGTGACGAACAGGTGAAGATTTTGGGACAGGTAAGGAGTGATGGAGCGCTGAATGGCAGAGACCAGTGAGGGGGCCCCGAGAGTCGGAGGAGAGCTATCAGAGAAAGTCCTCGGGCTGGAGGAGTAGAGAGAGGGGCAGGGTCGAACGTGATGTCAGAGAAAGGGCGGTGATGTCAGAGACAGGGCGGTGGAGCGGTGATGTCAGGGCTGGTGCTGATGCTGGCGGCGCAGTGCATTGTGGGCAGCTCCCCGCTCTGCCGCCGCCGCCGCCGCCGCCCGAAGAGGATCGGGGCCGGGCCGGGCCGGGCCGGGATGGTCCCGGTCGGGAGGCCGCCACCGCCGCCGCCGCCGCCGGAGGGAGCGGGCCGCCCCGTGCCGCGCTGAGCCGCCCCCGCGCCCGCCCCGCCCCGGCCCCGGGGGATGCGCCGCCCCGAGCCGCTGCCTCCGCCGCCGCAGCCGCAGCCGCAGCGGGCACAGAGCAGGTGAGGCGGGGCGGGGCCGGGCGGGCCGGGCCGGGGTCGGGGAGGGGGCACCTTCCGAGGGCTCCTCGGGCCGCTCACGCGGCTCGGCTGCCCTCCTCGCTGCTGTCGCCGGCAGAGACGGTCGCCGGCCTGCACAGCCTGGGCCGCAGCCGGAGGCCTAGGGCCGCTCCCTGCCCCCCGCTCACTTCACCGCGCTCTCCAGCCGGTCCTCGGGGGATTTCGCTCCTCGCTCCTCGCTGGCGTGTTCTCTCCCTTGGCCTCACCCCTGGCTGTCCTGTCGCCCTGGCCAGACCATTCAGCCGGCTCGCTTCCGATCCTCTCTCCCTCCCCCTGTGCCTGCATTCCTCCACTAGGCTCCTTACCTCACCGTGGAGCCCAGGAGCCCATGCACCGCCCTGGCACTTCCTCACCTGTCATTATCACTTACTGTCTCAAGGATTCCCAACTCCCGGCTCTGATCCATCACCCCTCTTCCCTCCCACTCCCCTCTGCCCCTTGCCACACTCCTTTCCACCTGTTCCCAGTACCTCTCACTGGTCTCCCTTACCTCTCCTTACCTGGGCTCCCAGATTCCCACACACACACACACACACACACACACACACGGCACACACCTTGCACAGGTACTCATCCTTACGTTGTCATACCACGATGAGCCCCCAGTTGCTAGCTATGCAGCCCCCGCTGTCCGGCACACATCCACGCACATGTACACACACGCACACACATCAGTGGCCCTGCACGCACGCTCGTGAAAGTGATGAATGGGAACCTCCTCCACATGCCCTCCCCCTGGCTGTGAACCCAGGGGCCTGAGGGGGTTGTTACGGGGCAGCCAGGGCTCTCCTTGTGTGCGCGGTCCTCTGAGGCAGACGGGGGAGGACAGGGAGAGGTAGGTCTCCCTCTCCCCTCGTGCCTGTTCCTTTGAGGTTTACTCATCTCAGCACTGAAGCAGGACACACATTTTCCTCATTGGCGCACAGAGTGTACCATCCCAGGCCTGGGTGGCCCCGCAGAGGTCACCCTGTCTAACTCTTCAGACCCCTCCCCACCAGGGTGATGGTTTCTTCTGGCCAGGGCCTGTCTCCAACGCCCTGGTTCCGGAACCTCCATCCCCACCTCTCCCTTCTTCCTGCCCTCCCAATCCCTGTGGCTGTCCCCTACCATGCTTCTTCAGCAGGAGGAGGGAAGGGCCCGAGTCACTGAAGTTGTGTGACTTGGAAGACACGGCTCAGCTTAGTCATTGTAAGAAAGAGAAGCAGTGTCTCTCCCTGGTGAGATCTCTCACGCATGGCCCCCTGGCACACCAGAACCTTCACACCCCTCGCTGCCCCTGGCTCAGAAGGTCTCCACACAGGAGCCCTGGGAAAGGAGCCCATCCCAAGGAAAGACAGGTGTAGCTTGTTCCCGCCCCATCCATGGATGGCTTTAGTCACTTTGCTCCTCTCCTGCCTCCCTCCCCTCCCCTGCCTCCCTCCCCTCCCCAAGCCCCGGTCCCAAGTCACTTCTGGCTGTGACCCACCAGGGTCGCTGTGCATGTCAAAAATGTTGGGGGAAAGATCCTGGTTCCCAAGCCTGTCTCAGGTTGGCAGAGAGCTCGGAGAGTCATTCCCTCTTGCCTCTGCCCCCCACACGTGCACATCTCAGACCCAGGCACAAAGACACACACTCACCCAGGGAGGCGCAGGCAGAGGTACGCACACTTGCTTTGCCCTGTGTAACAAGTGCCTGGTTTTCCCAACCCTCACAGCTGGGACACTCTCCCTGGTAGCCAACTTCTACCCCTCCTAAGGCAACCAGAGCTGTGCACCCTGTGGGCTCCTGAGCAGACCCGGAGAGGTATGGCCCGAGGCTGTGTCGCCCCGTGTCCACCCTGACCTGAAGCTCCCTGCCTTCTACTGGGCTGCTCCCACTTTCCTGCTCTTGACAGCGCAGCCTGCTTCGGTGGTCATCCAGAATCCGTGTCTTCAGCCCATCACCTTGGGCTCACCCCACTGTGCTTCCTCACTCCCCAAGCTCACGGCTGGCTCGCCCCTCCTCCCTCAGCACGGTCCTGGGGGCTGAGGTGTAGCCTCTCACTTTCTCCCTTGCTCGATGGCCAGGCCACTCCGCTGCAGGTTTCCCCAGGATCAGCCGCTGGTTCCTTTTCTCAGCACCTCTGAAGCGCAGCTCCACGGACATTTCTTGGCAAAGGCAAGGTGTGGAGCCACGGGCCCCAGCTCATTCAGACTGGTCCCTACAGGCCCAGGCCTCCTACACTGAGGCGAGGTCCCTGTGCCAGGATGCCCTCTTGGTCTGCGAGTTCTCCCCACATTAGCTGGCACGTGTCTCTTTGGCAAATGCCATCCCCGCAGCCTGGGCATCCACTGTTCCCCTGTCCTCTTCATCAACATGTGTGCCTTGCTGCCGATTTCACATCTCCGGTTTGTGTCTCTCCTGCACTGACCTCCAGCGGGGTGTTCCCACAGTAGTCCCCAGAGCATGGGCCCAGAGAGGATGCAGGACAGGAGAGTGGCACCCCAGGCCTCCAGGTCCCCACTCATGGTCCCTCTCCACCTCCCTCCAGGTAGATGGCCCCCCCAGGGCAGGCCCTGCGGACACCCCTCCGTCCTGCCTGCGGATGCAGTGCCTAGCGGCTGTTCTTAAGGACGAAACCAACATGAGTGGGGGAGGGGAGCAGGCCGACATTCTGCCGGCCAACTACGTGGTCAAGGATCGCTGGAAGGTGGTGAGTGAGTGACCCGGCGGGGAGGGGTGGGGGAGGGGAGGAGGCTACCTGGAGACCTCAGAGCGGTGCCCCTCAGCGACCCCGCCTAGGAGGGAGGTGCACTGAACTCCTTCTCATAGCGCTCATAGGTCATTATTTTTGCCTGCACGTGTGGACCATCGCCCTCTCTCCAACTCCGCCCTCTCGTTTCGTCTCCCTGCTAGGTCGCGTTGGTCCGGCCCAGCCTGGAACAACTCCTGGTTGGATGTCTGGGCAGGAGCTGCAGAGCCCCAGTGGGGAGGAGGGCGGGTGGGGGAGGGGGCGGTTTCTCCGCCGGACCTTGGAGAAGGGCAGGGAATGAGCGTGTGTCCCTCCGCTTCCGCAGAGGACGCGAAGGCTTGCGTTTGGGGAAAGAGGCCCTGCAGGCGGCTCCCACCGCAGCCGCGCTCCATCTTCTGCGCGCACCCTCCTCCCCTCACTGGTTCCTGCGGCAGGTGCACCACGCCGAGACTCCATCTCCCAGCGTGCCCTGCTCCTCCAGCCCAGGACTTCGGGCTGCTCAGCCTGCCGGGAGCTGTAGTCCGCCTCCTCGGGGAGGGGAGGGGGTTTGGCCCTGGCAGGGAGGGGGAGCGTGAGGGTCTGGGGAACGGCTGCGTCTGACGAGCAGGATCTGCTCTGTCAGCGCCCCCCTCCCTTTCTCTTCGTCGCCTAAGGGCGCTCCGGTGTCCTCTTATCAGTACGGGGGCAGGACGATGTGGGGCGGCAGCGTGGGGAGAAGCAGAGCGTGAGCCTGCGGGGAGCCCAGAGGGCGGGAGGGAGAACGGCAGAGACCGGGTCTACACTGTGCGTGCGTGCGTGCGTGTGTGTCCGTGTGTGTGGTGTGTGGTGGCGCCTGCGCGCTCCCGCGTGCTGGGGCGAGGGGGTGGGGTGGAGTGGTGCGGGGATGGGGGAGGGTGGGGCTTGGGTGCAGGCGGGTCTCCATGGCAACTGCCTCCGGGCCGCGCAGGTCCCCTAGAGGTACAGGGAGAGAGGCAGAGGTGGTGGCGCTTTCAGATGGGCTGGGGGGCCGGCAGCGGATCGGGATGGAGAGGAGGACACTCAGAGGGGAGCAGCTGTGCGTGTGCCGGAGGGAGACTTCCTGAGAGGCAGAGTCCAGGGGCGAGGAGCTGGGGGAGGAGCCAGGGCAGTGATAAAAGAAGAAGGGTCTGGCACAGGGAGGAGAGTTCCCCCAAGCCCTCCCCACCACCACCACCGTCGGCTCTGGGAACGAGGGCTTGGATGCTGAAAGATTGGAAGCAGAATGACATTTGCACAGGAAAAGTGAGAAAAAAGTGTTCACACACACACTGAGTTTAGGCTAGAACTTTCTTGTGCTTTCTGAGGGAGGGAGTGGGAGATGCGCGGGGGAGAAATGGCCAGTAGGCGCTGTTGGGGGGCAGGTGTGCAGCCTCTGCCAGGCCCTACCTGCTCCTTACCCACACCCCCCCCCCAGGGCAGCCAGAGAGGACTGGACACCAGACGCCTTCCTTCAGCCTGTGCCCAGGGAGGTGTGGGGCTTGGGAACCAAGAACAGCTGCCCAGAGGCCTGTGGCTGGCAGAAAGTGAGGCTGTGGCACTAGGTCGGGTATTTAAAAATTCTCAGGATGAGAACAGGAAACAAGACTCACACAAAGTCCGCATTTGGCTTGAGCAGTCGCTGTTGCCAGGTGTGGCATCTCAACAACGTAAGGGGGAAACACCGCATCACCCCGTTCACAGGTGTGGAGACGGCGCAGGGGTGAGGTGACTTGCCCAGTTCCCATGGTTGGGAGGTGCACCAGGTCTGTCTGAGGGTCAGCACAGTCGCCAAGAGTCACCCCCTCCGAGAACCTGGATCATAGGGCAGAAGGAATCCTTGTGCGACCAACTCTGCACTTCCCAGGAGCTTTTGCTTTCGTAGAAACACGGAGCTTAAGCAGCTCGCCCCAGGGCATCCACGCTGGGCCCAGAGTCCAGGGCTGCTGCTTCCCATGCTGTTCTGGGGTGGTGATGTCCCCTCCAGCTTCGAGAAGTCCTTCAGCAGGGCTTGGGGTCATGAAAGAACTTAGGAGAGGGGAGGAATGGGGGCTGGGCAGGGAGATGGAGAGACCATTCCTGTTCCTGGGCTCTGGGCTGCATTGCATCTCGGCTTTCATGGGCCCCCTCCTCCATAATAAAAGACTGAAGGCTGTGGTTTGCAAGTTTTTCTCTTTGACCTAAAAGTTCATTTTTTTCCTTTCTGATTTTCTTAAGCTCTCATTGAGTTGTATTTCATAATTTTTATTTTCTATCTTTATATTTCTAAAAATATATTATTTGAAGGACAGAGAGAGAATTAGAGATCTTCCATTTACTGGTACACTTCCCAAATGCTTGCAACAGCTGGGGCTGGTCCAGGCCAAAGGCCAGAGCTAAGAACTCCACCTGAGTCTCTCCACGTAGGTGGCAGAGATCCAAGCATTTGAGCTGTCACCGGGGTGCGCACCAGCAGGAAGCCGGAATCAGAAGCAGAGCCAGGACTCCAAACCAGGCATTCTGATGTGGGATGCAGGTGTCTTAACTGCTACACCAAACACCTGCTCTGTTTCCTTCTCATTTTAAAAGAAATTAAAACATTACATGAACCCTGAAAGTTGGCCCTGGCAGTAGCATGCAGGCAGGAGAGGTGTTGGTGGAATGGATGGGTGCAGACACCCAGCTCCTACCTGGGGGAGGTTCTCTGTTGGGGGAGGAGGAGGTGATGGCAAGGAGGGGACTAGGGCCGAAGAATTGGGCTCTGGGAATGAAGATGGCAGAGACACACCCTCAGGCACCTGGGGAGCTGGGAGTAACTGTCACAAATGCCTCCCTGGGTCCCAGCATTTTGGAGCCTGGCAGATCTGAGCTTGGATCTCAGCACTCACACTTTTAATGCCAGTGTGGTCCAAGGCTCCTCTTACATTGTGGATGCTGTGGCCGTCTGGGCTCTGTGTGCGATTGCCTGGGTTTAAAGGAAATGGCTTTTCTGTTTCACTGGCAGCGTGAGCTGGAGCTACATACTGCACCCGGGGCCTCTTTGTTCACTCTGGGGAAATGAAGGCTCACCCGAGCTTCCTCTCCTGAGCTGTGCGGAGCCTGGGGCTTAGCTGAGATGACCTCTGAGAAGCCCAGCAGCCCCTGTTCCCGCCCCCCTGTCCCCTTCTGTGTGATTACACACTGCAGATTTGCAGGAACCCAGAAGCTCTGGGCATCCACCGAGATTCTGAGCTTCCATCCCTCACCCCCAGGACATTGCCTGTGGTCCGAGTGCGTCCCCTCCTGGTTTCTCCCTGTCGCCCCCCTTCCTGGGCGCAGGAACCTCGTGCTGCCACCAGCTTTCTGCTTCCCTTCCTTCCCCTCTCTTTCTGGAGAGGCTTCGGCTGTAGCCTGTGCGAAACTCCAGTCCCCCAGCTCCATGCGGGGTTTCAACCACGGTTAAACGACTGTTGGGTCAAGTGCTGCGTAGATGTGAAGGGGAGGGCTCAGAAATGCAGGAGGCGCGGGCCCCGAGTTCATCTGGGCCCCGAGTTCATCTGGGCCCCGAGTTCATCTGGGCCCCGAGTTCGTCTGCTGCTGCAGGGTCCAGGCCCCTGGGCAACAGGCAGGGCTCAGGGAGATTTGCAGAGGCAGGCAGCCCTGAAAGCAGCTCCTGAGAGGTGGGATCGAGCCGTCCTCTTTCTTTTTTTAATTTATTTTTTTAAAGATTTATGTTATGTATTTGAGAGGCCGAGTTACAGAGAGAGGGAGAGACAGAGAGAGAGGTCTTCTATCCGCTGGTTCACTCCCCAGATGTCCAAAATGGCTAGAGCTGCACCAATCCGAAGCCAAGAGCCCAGAGCTTCTTCTGGGTCTCCCATGGGTTGCAGGGGCCCAAGGACTTGGGCCATCTTCTACTGCTTTCCCAGGGCATAGCAGAGAGCTGGATGGGAAGAGGAGCAACCGGGACTTGAACTGGTGCAGCGCTGGCCCCTCTTTTCTTAAGATTTATTTCTTATTTATTTGAAAAGCAGGGAGAAAAGGAGGAACAGGAGGGAGGGAGGGAAAGAGAGAGAGAGATATCTTCCATCTGCTGATTACTCCCCAAATGGCCTCAAAGGCCAGGGCTGGGCCAGACCAAAGCCAGGAGCCAGGAGCCAGGAGCTTCTTCTGGGTCACCCATATGCTCAAGCACTTGAGCCATCTTCCACCACTTTCCCAGGCGCCTTAGCAGGGAGCTGGATCGGAAGTGGAGCAGCCGGGACGTGAATGGGCCTCATTTGGGATGCCAGCACTGCAGGCAGAGGCTTTACCCCCTATGCCACAATGCTGGCCCCTGTCCTCTTTATGAAACCAAACAAGTCCCCGCTTACAACTCAGCACCACCTCCCTGCCCCTCTGACGGAGCCAGGAGCCCCCTCACCCTCTGGGTTGCAAAGACTTTTAATCCCTGGCCATAACTCAGCTTTGCGCCTCCTGTGCAGTCGAGGGCTCCTCCACACCTCTCTCCCTGCCTGTTCCCACAGGCTGAGGGTGCCTGCGTTCAGATCGCTGCGCCAGTCTTCCCCAAAGCTCCTTCCCAGCACCGGGCCCCAAAGTAGGAGAGGCTCAGCCTGACTTCAGGCATCTGACCAGGGACCTAGACAGCCACGTGAGCCTCAGCAGTGGGCGTGAGCTGGGACGCCCACTGCTCGGCCCCCTTTCCAGAACAGTCTCTCCCCCTGCTGACACCCCTCAGGACAAAGCAGCCCCCAGATGCGCTGGTTGCCCTGGGGGTCAGCCCGCCCTGAGGCTGGGAGGCCCTGGAAATGGTTTTCCTTCTGGATGGAGGTGGCTCAGTGTAGCCATGGGGTGGGACGAGTGCGTGTGTTGTCGTTCGAGAAAAGAAAATGCCTGGGACAGTCCATTAGCTCTTCAGAATCTGGCACCGGGTCATCCCCATGTCTGCCTGGAGTCGCGGGTCTCTGCTCCTTCCCTGCCACTCGCTCTGAAATCTTCCCGTGCGCATGTGTGTGCGTGCAGGTGGTTGAACACCCATGGGCTGAGCTGTGGGTCTCAGGGCACTGATAGGGTGGGGGCAAGGAAAGGACCCCTGCAGTCCTCCCCGTCAGGGCCTCCATTCCTTGTCCAGGAAGGAAGAGCCCCAGCAGGCTGGTAGGAGGAGCTGTCCAGCCGCATCTCTGAGCAGCCCCTCTCCTCTATCTCTGCAGCTGAAAAAGATCGGGGGCGGGGGCTTTGGCGAAATCTACGAGGCCATGGACCTGCTGACCAGGGAGAACGTGGCCCTCAAGGTGGAGTCTGCCCAGCAGCCCAAACAGGTCCTCAAGATGGAGGTGGCTGTGCTCAAAAAGCTGCAAGGTGCGGGCCTGGGCTAGGGCAAGGAGGGGTGGGGGAGAGGCTGGAGCCGGGGCTAGGAGGGCTGATGAGAGATGGAGCCGGGGGAGGAGGTGATAGAGCCAGGTGCTGCGGGGGGCGGGTCGTGGGGAATGAGGGAGCCAGAGTTTGACAGATATGATGGGGCCAAGGGCAGGAGGAGGTGATGGGCCAGGCACCTGCGGGCCAGGACTGGGGCCCCAGGAATCAAGGCTCCCCAGGAGCCCATGTTGGGGTTGGTTTGCGAGACCCCTCTCTGTACCCCTCAGGGAAGGACCACGTGTGCAGGTTCATTGGCTGTGGCAGGAACGAGAAGTTTAACTACGTAGTGATGCAGCTTCAGGTGAGCCCCCTGAGCCACACTCTCCGCCCTCTCCCCCAGGAGTATGGGCTGTGACTGGGGAGGGGTGTAGGGAAGGGAGACTGCGGTTCCCGGGACGCGTGGAGCGTGGGCACAACCGTTTGGGGACGAGGCTGGGCAGAGCATCACGGTGGAGGAGGCTAGGATGGCAGCCGAGGCTGGACTGTGCCCCCCGCCCCAGGGCCGGAACCTGGCCGACCTGCGCCGCAGCCAGCCGAGAGGCACCTTCACCCTGAGCACCACGCTGCGGCTGGGCAAGCAGATCCTGGAGTCCATCGAGGCCATCCACTCCGTGGGCTTCCTGCACCGGGACATCAAGCCGGTGAGCCTTGCTTCCTCTCTTCCTCTCCCCGCAGCGGTTGCGAGCGTCCAGCCCCTCTCTGGGAGCCACGCCTCCTCCTCGCCCCGCCTCCAGGGAGCGCACGCCCCTGCTGCTCGCCCTGCCTCTGTTCTCTTCTCTTCTGCACCCCTCACCTCTGACCCCAGTAGCCCTTGACCCTCGCAGGGGAAGGGCTTGGGGAAGGGATGGACAGGTTGAGGGAAAGAGGCGGAGGGCCAGGGCTTGGCAGGGAGCTCCAAGGAGCTGAGTTTGCGGCCTTTTGGATCTTGGTGCTGGGAGAAAAAGTTCCCACTTACAGAGATAAGAGCTGAAGGCCAGAAAGGTTAGCAGAGTGGCGGGAACAGGGCAGATCTGCCGCCTTGGAGCACACCAGACCCCGCTGGCCCTCTGGGGAGGGTCTGGGTTCAGGCCCTGGCTGGCTCATCATTCCCTTGCTGTGCAGTCTCTCAGAGTCCTTCCCGCCTTTGCCCTCTGCTTTCCTAACGCTGAAGTGAGAGAGCTGCAGAGACAGAACCTGTCGCGTCCGTGTGGGTGTGGGTGTGGGTGTGGGTGTGGGTGTGGGTGTGGGTGTGGGTGTGGTGTCTTCCTGTGTGTGAGGCTCTCCTCGAGGTGGGAGCCCCCGGGGTTCACGGCTGCTGTCTCCACAGTCGAACTTTGCCATGGGCAGGCTGCCCTCCACCTACAGGAAGTGCTACATGCTGGACTTCGGGCTGGCCCGGCAGTACACCAACACCACGGGGGACGTCCGGCCCGTGAGTGCCACCACACCCCGGAGACCCCGAGTCCCCACCGCCTCCCCTCCCTTGGACTCCTGACTCTAGCGTCCATACTCAGCTCGGCCCCTCCTCCCTCAGCCTGGGCTCTGGGTGGGGTAGGAGTTGGGGGGTGCCTTAGCCACAGCCAGCGGGCTCCATGCCAGAGGCAGGTATGGGACGGGGGGGTGGGGGAGTCAGAGCGTGGGTCTTGGGTCTGCTCCTGGGCAGATCATCCTGAGAGTCGAGGCAGGGTCAAGGCAGGCAGAGCTGGGCTTGGCAGTGGCCAAGGAGGAGGGGTGAGGCTCCTGACGACGCTCTCTCCTCTGCAGCCTCGGAATGTGGCGGGGTTTCGGGGGACTGTGCGCTATGCCTCAGTCAACGCACACAAGAACCGGGTGAGTGGCAGGCCTGGGCTGAGATGTGTGGGGGCTGCGTGGATGAGGTCAGGGTGGCACATGCTGCAGCGGAGGGCGTACATGGGCAGCTGGGGTCAAGGAGGGGAGAGACCGGGGCAGGGGCTGGAACCTGCCAGCTGGGTTGGAAGAAGGCGCCGCCTCTGGGGTCTTCAACTCGACTCTTCCTTTTCTCTTGGGTCCTTGTCCTTTCTGTTGTCACTGTGGGGTGAGAAACAGTAGACACACAGGATCCCAAGTGTGCTGGAGGGTGAGGGGCGGCGCTGTGGCACCCCCAGGGAGACCCCAGCTCTGTCTGGAGGGGCCTCCCTGACACGTGACCCTGGGAGATAGGCAGCCCCCCATGCCCAGGGAAGGACCTGAGAGCGTGGCTGACTCCCTGCCTGCCCCCAGGAGATGGGCCGCCACGACGACCTGTGGTCCCTCTTCTACATGCTGGTGGAGTTCGCAGTGGGCCAGCTGCCCTGGCGGAAGATCAAGGACAAGGTGAGCCCCGCCCGGCCGGTGTGTGTGTGTGTGTGTGTGGGTGGGTGGCTGGGGGGACATAAAGGCAGCTGGGCTCCGTCTCCCTCACCCTCCTGCCTGCAGGAGCAGGTGGGGATGATCAAGGAGAAGTACGAGCACCGGATGCTGCTCAAGCACATGCCCTCCGAGTTCCACCTCTTCCTTGACCACATCGCCAGCCTGGACTACTTCACCAAGCCCGACTACCAGGTGCCAGCCGCCGCCCCCGCCGCCCCCGTCGCCCCTGCTCCCCGGACACCGCTGTGAGCCCGCGGCCTGCGGCTGTGCCCACTCGTGCCCCAGGCCCCAGGGCCCTGCTGCCTGGCCCTGAGCATCTCCCCCTGGTCCTCTCACAGCTCTGTGCTCGTGTCAACAGTGGTCACAGCTGAACCTCAACAAGAGCCGGCCCTGTGCTCAGAGGTTTCCATGCATTAACTCATCGAAGCCTCCGAGGACCCTGAGCATTCCTTCCCTTGACACTGTAGCGCTTGACAAAGCCAAGGGCTTTCCAGTACTTTACCCCAAAACCCTGCAGGAGGCGCAAGGGGGTGGTGGTGGTGACTGTTCCCATTTCATAGATGAGGAAAATGAAGTTCCATATCCTGGCTGGGAGCAGGGGTGGGTCTGGGTGCAGTCTTGTGTCACTGGACAGAGGGGACACAGTCTGATACATGGGGCATTAGGTGACTTCCTTGGTGTTGGCCATCACAGAGTGTAGCTATGCAAGCCTGCCTGGCGTGGCCCACTGCATGCCTAGGCTGCAGCGTATGAGTATGGGACAGACTGTCACTCCTGGTTGGTTCAGGCACAGGGAGAATGATGTGATCACAAGGTGTGGTCAGCACCAGCCGTCGAGGCTGCTGTCGGGCAGGGAGCGCTTCTGTCTTTTTTGTTAAGCAGGAGTGGGCTGTAAATAATGAGGGGAGTGTGGTATATCAACTGCATGAGCCGGGAACCTCGGCACTTCCGGGCGCCGCTGGGCGCTCTGTGCGGTGCATAACCGCATTGCTGTGCTTGCACACGGTGGGGAGGTTCCTTTACACCAGCTTAACACCAACCTGGGAGTGACATGCCTGGCTGTGCTGGGGCGGCTTCGACATCACGAGGTGATCGGAATGATGCAGCCCCATTAGAATCTTAGGGGACCACAGCTGAACGTCTGTGCAGCCTGTCGCGGACCAAAACCAAGTCCAGTTCTCTTTCTTTTTTTTTTTCCTTCTATTTTTAAAGATTTATTTTATTTATTTGAAAGGCACAGTTACAGGGAGAAAGAGGGAGAGACCGAGAGAGAAAGAGATGTTCCATCCGCTGGTTCACTCCCCAGATGGCCACAATGGCTGGAGTTGGGCAAGGCTGAAGCCAGGAGCAAGGAGCTTATCTGGGTCTCCCATGTGAGCACAGAGGCCCAAGCACTTGGGCCATCTTCTGCTGCTTTCCCAGGTGCATTAATAGAGAGCTGGATTGGAAGTGGAGCAGCTGGGACTCGAACCAGTCCCCCAGTGGGATGCCGGCATTGCAGGTGGTGGCTTTATCTGCTACGCCACAGTGTCGGCCCTCACTACTCTTTCAAAGGCACCATCACTGCATCCCAGGGACCCACTATGTGCCAGGCATGGGGAGCACACAGTAGGCACCCAGTTAAATGGATTCTGTCAGCAGAAAACCTACTGTGCATGCTGGAGAGGGCCAAGCTGGAAGTGGCCTGGTCTGGGGGCCTTCGGGGGATCAGCAGCTGCTTAGCACCCCCTGTACTCAGACCCCTCATTGCTGGCAGAGGTGGCCCCTGCTCCGGGCTCGGCCCCATGGGCTCCCTGAGGCCCGTGCTGGGCTGTGTGCAGGCTGCTAGGGACACAGGGTTGGCAGGTAGGCGTGTGAGAGGCTCACAGCAGTGCCTGTGCCCAGTGACCAGTGGGGAGAAGGGGAGACACGTGGGCGGCACGGGGAGGCCCCTGCAGAGGAGGCAGCCTGTGCAGAGCAGGGCCCCACGCTGGGGGTGTGGGGGACTCCCCGCGGTTCAGGCAGCTGATGCTCCCGCCCAGATGGTGGCAGGCAGGGTAATCAGGGGACACATCTCAGAGGGTTGTGTCCCGCCCCTCCCCCCTGCAATCCAGGATGATCATTTGCATGCTGATTTGCATACCATGTGCATGTTTTCATTTCAAATCAATGTGCCCTTCTCCTTCCAATGCCCCCTCTAGACTCCTCCCTTCCTAGAAAGCCCTCTCTTGCCCCTGTCATCCCCGCCACTCCTCCTTCCTCCTGGCTAGCCCCGGGGTCACCTCTCTGTGCTCCCACAACCCCGCCCCCTGCAGTTGATCATGTCGGTGTTCGAGAACAGCATGAAGGAGCGGGGCATCGCTGAGAACGAGGCCTTTGACTGGGAGAAGGCAGGCACCGACGCCCTCCTCTCCACAAGCACCTCCACCCCGCCCCAGCAGAACACCCGGCAGACGGCCGCCATGTTTGGGTGAGTCAGGGGGGTGGGGGGAGGTGGACAGCCGGTGGCCCCTGCCTGGAGTTGTCACCGTCTCTTCCTGGACACACCACGCTTCTCTCCTACTCTCAGTGCTCAACAGTGGCGTTCTGGAACTTGGGACAACACTGCCATGTGCACCCTCAGTCTGAGCACACAGGAGGCATCCTCATTTGGAGGAGTTTTCTTTCTTTTTTTAAAAGATTTTATTTATTTGAGAGGCAGAGTTATATACAGTGAGAGGGAGAGACAGAGAGAGAGGTCTTCCATCGGCTAGTTCACTCCCCAAATGGCCACAATGCTGGAACTGAGCCGATCTGAAGCCAGGAGCCAGGAGCTTCTTCCAGGTCTCTCACGTGGGTGCAGGGGCCCAAGGACTTGGGCCATCTTCTACTGCTTTCTCAGGCCACAGCAGAGAGCTGGATTGGAAGAGGAGCAGCTGGGACTAGAAGCGGCACCCATATGGGATGCCGGTGCCACAGGCCAGGGCTTTAACCCGCAGCATCACAGCGCCAGCCCCAGGAGTTTTTGATCCTAGGGAATCCTAAGTGACGGTATCACCCGAGCCCACGGTTGATCTGGCGCTAGTCACTTATGTACAGGAATGGAATGGGCATGTCTTGAGGCTCTGCCCTCGAAATGCTCTCTGCACATGGTAATCGATGGGTCAGCAATTGCAAAACCACATGATGGCACAGAGATGGAAGTGGCTCAGGGAGGGGCTGGAATGAGAGAAGTTGCCCACCCCCAACACCAGGAGCCAGCCAAGCAGAGAAGTGGGCGGGGGCTCCAGGACACTTTTTCTTTAAGAGTTATTTATTTGAAAGGCAGAGTTAGAGATGCAGAGGCAGAGAGAGAGAGAGAGAGAGAGAGAGAGAGGGCTTCCATCTGCTGGTTCACTCCACAAATGGCCTCAATGGCCTGAGCTGGGCCAATCTGAAGTCAGGAGCCATGAGCTTCTTCCAGGTCTCATGCGGGTGCAGGGGCCCAAGGACTTGGGCCATCTTCTACTGCTTTCCCAGGTGCATTAGCGGAGAACTGGATTGGAAGTAGAGCAGCTGGGAGTTGAGCCGGCACCCATATGGGACGCCAGCACTGCAGGTGGTGGCTTTACCCACTACACCACAGCGCTGGCCCCAGAACACATTTTTTTAAAATGTTTATTTGAAAGGCCGAGTGACAGAGGGTGAGGGAGAGACAGAGGAACAGAGAGGGGGAGATCTTCCATCCATGGTTCACTCCCAGATGCCTCAACAGTTGTTCCAGGCTGAAGCCAGGAGCCCGGAACTCCATCCTGGTCTCTGCCTCCTGTGTGCAGGTGCCCAAGCACTGGAGCCAACCTCCACTGCCTCCCCAGGCGCATTAGGAGGGAGCTGGATCAGAAGTAGAGCAGCTGGGACTTGAACCTGCACTGGTAGGGGATGCTGGTGCTGCAGGCGGTGGCTTAGCCTGGTGCGCCACAGCGCCGGCCCCTCCAGTGCACAGTTAGCAGGGAGATCCCACACTTCATTGTGCCGGCAATGCTCAGGAAATGCCAAAATAGCCCCTTCTAGATCCACCCCTGGGCCTGAGGGAAGCCAGGCAGTGGATGCCAATGGAAATCTGGCAGGAATTTGAAAACCAGTAGCATTTCCTATCTAAATAGAGCTGGGTGGGTGCTCGGCCCAGCAGCCACCTCTTCTCACAGCTGGGGGGTGGTCTGGCTTCAGAGGCTTTGATGGACCCAGGGACACCCCCACCCCTGCCAGGGTCACCTTGGTGCCTACTCCTGTGGGTGGTCCCCAGGCCCGTGCTGGCAGGAGGAGAGAACACCTCTGCCAGCCTGGCTCACGCCCCCGCCTGGCCTCTCCAGGGTGGTCAACGTGACGCCAGTGCCTGGAGACCTGCTGCGGGAGAACACGGAGGATGTGCTGCAGGGCGAGCACCTGAGTGACCAGGAGAACGCACCCCCGATCCTGCCGGGGAGGGCCCCTGAGGGGCTGGGCCCCAGCCCCCACCTTGTCCCCCACCCCGGGGGTCCTGAGGCTGAAGTCTGGGAGGAGACAGATGTCAACCGGAACAAACTCCGGATCAACATCGGCAAAGTAACCGCGGCCGGGGAGAAGACCCCCCCGCCCCCCGCCCTCCCCCTCATCCTCGGTCCTCCGGCCCCACCCACTTCTCCGAGGTGCTGGCTCCTTGCCGTCCGCCTACCTGCCCTGCCTGTGTTTCGGGTCCCCTCCAGCACCCTGGCTTTGCCCTATGCTCAGATCACGCTTGTCCCCGTGTCCCCCCACCCTCCTCTGCCATGTGGGCTCCAGCTCATGGGGCTCCCCTCTTCCGCAGACCCCCTGTGTGGAGGAGGAGCAGAGCCGAGGTGTGGGGGTCCCCAGCTCCCCGGTGCGTGCCCCCCCAGAATCCCCGACAACCCCAGTCCGCTCCCTGCGCTACCGGAGAGTCAACAGCCCCGAGTCAGAGCGACTGTCTACGGCGGATGGCAGGGCGGAGCTACACGAGAGAAGGTAGTTTCTTGGGCCAGGGTGGGACCAGAGACCCTGTGGTCCCTTCTGCCTTCACATGGCCGGTCTGAAGGAAAGGCCAGGTGGGAGGCGAAGGTGGGGGGAGAGGGTGGTGCTTGGCCTAGGGCCAGCCTCGGTTGGAGCCCCCAGATCAAGCCGGGAATGGTCGGGACTGAGGGGCAAGTGGGAGGAGAGGGGCTCCTGGGTCCGTGAAGCCACAACGGAGCAGGAGTCAGGCCTCTGTGGCTCCCACAGGGGTTGCCCTGGCATTGGGGAGAGGACACATCTCCCTGGTAGCAGGCCCCGCCCTCCGCACACCCTGCCTCGGGACTGGGACCACCCCAGGTGAGGAGCTCTGGAAGTTCAAGGTGATGACGAATGAGGTGTCCTGTATCATGTCAGTGCTCTGGAGCCAAAAGGAGAGAGGGGGTAGTCCCTGCCGGGCACAGCTCAGTCTCTTGGGAGACAGATAGGGAAACTGACCTAAGGGGAGGGGCCCAGTGAGTCCTGGGGGAGGCTGCATTACCCCCAGGCAGGACAGGCAAAGCTCCCTGCAGCAGGTGGCATCCGCCGCTGGGTGGAGGGACGTGTGTTGGGGGACGGCCGGTGTGCAGACAGCAGCACATGAGGTGGCACAGAGATGTGGCAGTGTAGGCTATTGGGGGAAAGCGAGTGAGTGGGTGATGGGTCTGCGAAGGTGAGAAGAAAACCCAGCCCAAGCCTTCGGTGCCAGACCAAGGAACACATCTGTGCTTGGGCTGAGGAGCCGCTAGAGTTTGTTAGCTGGTGCCAACGCAGCCCATCCCCGGGGAGAGAGCCCTGCCAGGAAGCCCTGCCAGGAGGGTGGCAATACAAGTGGCTGGAGAGACAGCTGCAAACCCCAGGACTCCTAAGGCAGCTGGAGGGAGCCGCTGACCAGGGTGAGCACGGGAGGAGTGAGGACAGAGTTGGTTTAAGGAAGACCAGACTCCGTGGTCGGCCCCAGGGCACAGGGCCTGGAGTTAAGGCTCTGCGTGTTTGTTTTCTGGGAAACCAGTAAACTTCCAGGAGCATTTGTAGAGTGAATGAGAGGGAAGGAAGTCCTCCCAGGAAATGAGGTTGGAGGGTGACAGCCAGGCCCATGGAGGAGGTGCCCTGGTCAGGAGGCTGCGGGAGGGACCCTCCACCTGCCACCAGCGCTGAGCACCGCCTGGGGCTGGCCTTGCAGGTCGCGGATGGATCTGCCCGGCTCGCCCTCGCGCCAGGCCTGCTCCTCGCAGCCGGCCCAGATGCTGTCGGTGGACACGGGCCACGCCGACCGGCAGGCCAGCGGCCGCGTGGACGTGTCGGCCTCCGTGGAGCAGGAAGCTCTGAGCAACGCCTTCCGTTCAGTGCCGCTGGCTGAGGAGGAGGACTTCGACAGCAAGGAGTGGGTCATCATTGACAAGGAGACCGAGCTGAAGGACTTCCCGCCGGGCGCCGAGCCCAGCACGTCCGGCACCACGGACGAGGAGCCCGAGGAGCTGCGGCCCCTGCCGGAGGAGGGCGAGGAGCGGCGGCGGCCAGGGACAGAGTCCGCCGGCCGGCCCCGGGGACGCGGCGTGCAGACGCTGGCCGAGGAGGACCTGCGGCACGTGCCGCCCCAGCCCCCGCCGCCCCAGCTGAGCCAGGCCGAAGGCCGGTCGGAGACCTCACAGCCCCCCACGCCCGGCAGCCCTTCCCACTCGCCCCTGCACTCGGGACCCCGCCCTCGCCGGAGAGAGTCGGACCCCACAGGCCCTCAGAGACAGGTAAGCGTGGGCTCGCACCCCACTCCCCATCCCAGACACCCAGAGTCCTGGCAAGTAGCCTGGAGCGCCTCGTGCGTGCCCACGTGCCGGTGGTGGACAGGCTGGGGGATCCAAGCCACGCCCAGGGGGAGGCCACGCCTCCTGAGGAAGTGCCCTCCAAGGGCGGAGCTGAGCCTTGCGTTGTGAGCTGTGCAGCCAGGTGACAAAACAGGAGGCAGGCCGCCAGCGCCAGGGGGACCGGGTGTGCAAGGGCTCAGAGTGGCAGGCCGAAAGAGGGCTTGAGGCAGCCCATGGGGAAGGTCCCAGGGCCCCATCACCGAGGGCCTTGAGGCCATGCTGAGGGCTTGGGGCTTGTTTCTGAAGGCTTGGTGACTTAAACAGGGCTGCGGCATGATGACACTAGTACTTTTGAATGGTCCCTTGGGCTGCCTTGTGGGAAATGGAGTGCCCTAGAAGCAGGCGGCGGCTTAGGCCAGGGAGGGGCCTGTGGACACGGGACAAGAGGTGTCGGGGAGAGGCTGGGAGGGCTGTGCAGCAGTTGGGGTGAGGACGGGGGGTGTCACTGCTGCCCACGCTCTGGTAGGGCAGTGACACCGTCCTGAGCGGCTCCGAAGGGAACGTTCATTCTGATTTGCAAACCAGGACCTCAGGGGACCTGGTGGAGACCCGCAAGGAGCCTCCAAGGCTCACAAGAGAGCCCTTGGCTGGACATGCGAATCCAGGGGCTCTGGAAACCATGGGACTGGGCAGTGTCGTGGAGAAAGGCTGCAGGGTGAGGAGGCCCCAGAGGAGGGCGGAAGCTGGGAGCCGGCGGAGACATCAGGGAAGCAGAGGGCTGGACTGGAAGTGGTTCTGAGCATCAGGGCTGGCTCTATGGAGGGCGGGAGCTCTGAGAGCCGGGGGGGGGGGGGCTGCGAGTGGGCACAGGGATGGCGTGGGGCCAGTTGGGCTGCAGTGGCATGCGTTCACGTGGGGGCCCTGGGGACGAGGCTGCAAGGGCGGGAGGGGCCCCGAGGGTGGCTGGGTCTCACACATCTGGCTGAGGGGCTGGGACACAGCTCCTGATGTTTCGGTTACTTTCCTCTGACAAGAACAGGCAGAGAGCCACGGGCACAGCTGGGCGTCTCTCCGTGGGGTGGAGGCCAACCTTTGACCTGGGAAGTGGATGTTCACTCTTGCACCATGTGCTCAATGGGACCCACGATCCCTCAAAGGGGCTGGGGAGGGCCTCAGGGGTGACGTGGGAAGGGGCTCAGGGCTGTGCCGCATTCCTCCTGGTGGGGCACCCAGGAGGTGCCCAGGCGCAGGGCTGGAGGGTGGCGGTGCTGCTGGCTCGGACCAGCAGGCCGGCCTGGGAGACCACGCTGGCCTGGGCAGGAGGGTATCGAGGCCCCGTCCTGCCAGAAGTCCTCCAGAGGGGACTGCTAGGCTGTGGCCCCGGCGAGCGTACACCTTGACTTTGTCCTGACACTAGAAATTGGAGGGCTCAAAACGTGGAGGCTCCAAAGCCTCTCCAGTGAGGTCCTCACTGACCGGAACTGGTGGCTCAGCCCTGGGAGTGGGGCGCTGGCCAGACTGCGCTGTAACCTGGTCGCTGCTCCCACTGCCATGGGCACCCGAGAAGCAGGAGGAGGCGCAGTGTCTGTGTGGGCGCCTCGCGTTCCTCTCCTCCGTTCACTGCACCGGAGTGCAGAGGCCTAGGTTCCGGACCTGGCTCTGCCCGCCCTTTCCGGTGACGGGGCTGAGAGGGCGGGATCTGAGCTGTGCCTGGGGTTTTCCTTGTGGTTCCTCCCTGTGTCCCACAACTGTCCTCACTGGGGAATTCTGCTGCGGAGCGAGGCTGGGGGAGGTGCGGGCGGGGACAGGCACGCCTCAGCCTCCACGGACTCAGGTGCTGCCAGGAACGTGCACCGGGCAGGTGAATTTCATGTGCCTGGGGCCTCCGCTCCCCCGTAGGCGACAGCGAGGCCATCAGTATCTGACGGCTGTGTACATTGCAGGAGCTCTGGCGTGGGTACAGTTGTACCCATGTGCGCGGACGAGGCACCTGCATACAGGTGCACCGTCACTGCGTCCATCTGGTGTGCAGTGGGAGTGCACGTGTGCAGGGAACCACAGAAGCCTAGGACGCTCACTCTGGAAGAGTGATAACGAGAGAGTTATAATCCTAATGGCAGCAGTCTCAGAGCTAGCCCTTCCGGCCTTTGGCCCATACCACTTTCCTAAGCACGCTCATATTCTCTGTGTGTGTTCCTCACAGCACTGTGATCCCCAGGCAGTCCTGATGTAGAAGGTGAAGAACAAAGACTCAGAGAGGCTCAGTTTCCAGCCCAGGGAGCCCAGCTGGCTGCTTAGTGGTAGAGCCGGGACTTGAACCCAGGCAGCTGGTTCCAGGGTCTGGAACTCTCAGTCCAAGGCCTGTGTGTTTACCAGGAGCAGATGGCTTGTGCAGGGTCAGTGGGAGCCGGGAGCTCATGCAGATGCCCCGGCATACCTGCTGGCTGGCCTGTGTCAGCAGGGATGACCCTGGGCGTGTCGGCATGCGTGCGCCGTGCAGGGGAACATGTGGGGCGTGCCGCATTCCGCTGGGCGTTTCAAGACAGCAGCTGAAGCAGAGCCCTTCCTTCCTCAAGGGCAGGGGAGAAGGAGGGCGAGGTGGACTGGCATATTTCCCCCTGCCTTTTTTGGGACTGGCCCGAAGGCAGAACCAAGAGCAGCCTGGGTGGAGGTGGGAGCTCCGAGACCCGGCTGCGCACTGCATTCTGTTTGTGGGATTGATGGGAAGCCTGGAAGGGCACCCCCTCGCTTCCCTTTTGCGAGGAATCCCTCCCAGACCTGGCTCAGTCTGCTCCGTGTCTGATGTGTGAACTTCCTTGCGGCGGCAGTCATTAAACGCAGGCACCTGCCATTCTGTCACCTCCACCTCGGGGAGCAGGCCTGGCGTTTGAGCATCTGTTCTTGCGTGTGCATGGTGTGACACTTCAAAGTGTCTCCCCTACACACAGCTGCTTTCTTCTCCAGGGGACCTAAGGTGCAAATTAGAAGTGGCTGAGAAAGCCAGGGCAGAGGGGTGGGCAGGCGAGGGCGTGCCGTTCGGGGGAGGGCTGTTGGCCATCCTGCGCGGGTGTCCCTGGCTGACAGCACAGCAGGTCAGCAGTCCCTGGGGCCACAGCCATTGGCCTGCCTTCCACTGGGCCATCTCCCTGCCACGTGCTGGACAGCGTGCTAGGGGCTGGGGACAAAGATGACTAAGGCTTCATTCACAGTCCCGCCTGTCCAGCCGAGACGGCTGCAGTGGGGAGACAAGGCTGTGGTACTGGCTGTCCGCTCTAGGCCAGCTGGGAGCTGGGAGCCCACGGGGGGAGCAGGGGTGGGCTTGAGGACAAGGGGGTGACCGCAAGTGGCGCCTGCCCGCCTGAAGGGGTTTAGTGCCAGCCTGGAGTCGCCCCCGGCTGCTGACTAGACTCTGGCTGAGGCATCAACTCTGGCCTCCCACGTGTGCTGTGAGCGGGGGCTCTGGGCAGCTCTGGATGCCTCTGTCTCTCCAGGCGGCCCCAGACCCCTGGCCCTCGGTGCAGAGCAGACTGCTAGGCATGCTCCTGGACTTGGCCAGAACCAAGTGGAAAGGGAAAGCAAGGTGGGAAGTTAGAAGGTTAGAACGTTCTCTCCCCGCACTCCCCTGGAGGCCCTGTGCCCAGTCCTTTGTGCCCGCCGTGTGACATCAGCACGAAACGCTGGAGCTGAGCATCCCAGGCCCCTCCGGAGCTGGTCCCGTCGGTCCTCACTGCCACACTATGCACCTGGCCCCTGACCCAGAGGTCAGCATGCAGAAGGTCTCGTGACACCCAGCCCTGCCACAGGAGAGCCACTTTGGATAAGTGACTTAGTCCCACCCTCCCCCTTTTTTTATTTATTTATTTATTTTTTGACAGGCAGAGTGGACAGTGAGAGAGTGAGACAGAGAGAAAGGTCTTCCTTTTGCCGTTGGTTCACCCTCCAATGGCCGCCGCGGTCGGCGCGCTGCGGCCGGCGCACCGCGCTGATCCGATGGCAGGAGCCAGGAGCCAGGTGCTTTTCCTGGTCTCCCATGGGGTGCAGGGCCCAAGCACCTGGGCCACCCTCCACTGCACTCCCGGGCCACAGCAGAGAGCTGGCCTGGAAGAGGGGCAACCGGGACAGAATCCGGCGCCCCGACCGGGACTAGAACCCGGTGTGCCGGCGCCGCTAGGCGGAGGATTAGCCTAGTGAGCCGCGGCGCCGGCCTCACCCTCCCCCTTTTGGAAGAGTGATGCACAGGCTGCTAAAAGAGCTCACAGCAGCGCAGCGTTGCCTCTCCCCCGCACGCACTGTCCCCAGCGCTCTGCGCCTCCTGGCACGGCAATGTCATGACCCCATTTTACAGAACGAAAGACTGAGGCAGGGAGGCAGGCACTTGAGTTCTCCAGGCAGCAAGTGGTGGAGCTGGGATTCAAGCAAGAGTCGGGCTCCAGAGTCTGACCGTGGTCACCGAGACCCTGACACTTCTTGTGATGGGGCGGCTGCCATGGCCAGAGTATGCAGGGAGTGTCCGGCGGCCTCAAGAGGAGCCTGGTGCCTACCTGGAGAGACAGGTGGCACCCAGCTGCCCACACTTGGCGACTGTGCGGTGGCAGAGTCGCCTTCCTGGGGTGGGGGCGGGTGTCCTGTAGCCCGGAGTGAGCCTGAGGTGGGAGTAAGCCGGGAAGGCTTCCCTGAGGAGGTGAGTGGCCAAGGTCTCCTCAAGGAGACCACGGTGTGAGAAGTGCCCAGGAGGAGAAGGAGGAGGGGGAGGGGCGCCACAGCGGCGCCCAGGGTCCGTGGCAGGACCTCGGCGGGACGCCGGCGCCGCAGGGGCTGTGCGCGGTGGGTGGCCCCCGAGACGGAGCTGTCCAGTCTGTGCCTGACGCCTCTTTTCCCTCCACTCTCTTGGTCTCTTTCAGTTGGAGGAGGACAGACTCTCGGGGCACTCCCTCCCGCGGTACAGCCCCCTGCGACGACTGGCGTCCTCCGTGTTCTCCTCCTCCACGCTGGAGACGGAGCATTACCCACACCCCGGCGGCGGCGGCTCCTCCGGTTCCCTCATTCAGCGCAGCCGCTCGGCCGAGAGCAGCCCGGTGCGCGCGCCCCACCGGCGCCACGCGCCCCTGGCCGCCGGCAACCACAGACTCGTGCCCTCGGTGCTCCGCATCTCGCGGTCCCAGCTGCAGCAGGTGTGGGCGCGCTTCACCCACAAGACCTAGGCGGGGCCGCCCCCCCTCCTGGAGGGGGCAGGGCGGGGGGGCGGGCAGCAGGCAAGAGACCACGGGGTCCTTCCCAGGACGCAATAACTGCACACTCACACCCCGCCCGCCCCCGTCACGCAATACAGGCCCCCGCCCGCCCCCGCACGTCGGCCCAAGGTACTGTAACCCCCGCCCGCCCCACCGCAGCCCTTTGCTAGGTGCCGGCCCAATGGTGCAAGGAGGGCTGGGCTGGTGGTGCACTTCTGGGGATGCTGGGCTGCAGCCCCCCGCCCCCCACCCCACCGTGTCCAGAATCCAGAGGAAGCCGCCATGCCGGCGTAGGGGCGAGGAGGCGCAGTGGGTGGGGCGCGCTGGCATGGGGTTGGTTCTGCTGGATCTGTGGGCTCTGGGCCTGGCAGGGCCCCATCCACCCTGGAGGGGCGGCCCTTGGTGTGCATGGGTGTAACTGGTGCGAGCCAGGGCATGTGGCCTCGTGCACTGGCTGGAGGCCTGGCCAGTGGTGGAGTGTCTGTCCTCGATGTGTGTGTGTGTGTATGTGTGTGGGGGGTGTGGGTGTGCGCATGCGTGAGCCTCCTTCAGGCTGTCATGGTGGGGGAGGGAGAGGGGACAGAGTCCCTCCCATATCTTACCCTAGGAGGTCTGGGGCTCAACCCCAAGATCATGGGCCATCACCCACTGAGCCGAGGGCGGGTGGAGGTGCCCGGCCCCTGGCCCCCAGAGCAGGCAGTGAGGGACCCAGTCTGGAAGCAGTGGCGGAGAGAGTGGTTGTTAAGGATGGGGCAGGCCCTACAGTCTCCGACCTAGGCGGCCACCCCTGCCCTCGCAGGGTGCTCAGCCCAGCCAGCAGGCCCCCAGGGGCAGCGGTGGAGCCAGAGCAGAGAGCAGGCAAGTCAGCCAGGGTGCTGGCGCCGGGGGAGGGGCCGCACACCAGATTCCTGCTCACTCTCAGCTCCCAGCCTGTCATCATGGGGACCTGCCCATGCCAGCTAGCACTTCCGCTCCCTGTGGGGAGGAGGGCAGTGGTGAAGGGGGTGCCAGAAAAGGCAGTGCCTCTATAAGGAAGGAAGGAGGGATGAAGATTTGCAGAGCATTTGGTTCAGTGAGAATGTGTCTCTCTGTCTCGGGTGCTTGAGTGCATGGACTGGTGCCCATGACAGGGCTACCGTGGATGGATGGATACTCAGGTTGTGCACTGCACAATTTCAGAGTGCCATTTGTGTAAGACCCCGCTGTGACCGGTGCCTACTGAAGCACAGTGCTACAGCCCTGTGCATGTGTGTGTACGTATGTGTGTGTGTGTGCGTGTGTGTTAGAGAGCCAGGAACAAGTGTGTGCAGTCCTTGGTAGTTTCTTGTGTATCTGCCCTCACCCGGCTCCTCCCTCCTCTGCTTCCTTCCAGTTCCAGCTCCTGTCAACTCCCCAGGTGTCCCGGGCTAGAGCAGAGGGCTCCAGGTCCCTGTCCCAGCATGGGGGTGCTGTAAGGGTCTGGGTGGGGCCCAGGAGCCAGACTCTCCTGGCGGGTGGCTCTCACCGTGGGCCTGCTTGTCCGCACAAGCTGCTCCCCATGCCACACCGCTTCTTTGTGCAAAAGCTTTTTCCTTTTTCTTTTGAGGATGCCTGGACCAAAAGTTTCTTCTCCAAGGCAGACTCCGATGCTAACGCTTGTGTCCCACCCCGATTGCTCACTTTCCATGCTCCCCAAACACAAGCCTCCATGGCTCTCCGGGCTGCCTCGCATCCACCACACCCTGCCCAGGCAGAAGGCAGAAGAACGGTCCGAGTGGACCCTTCCAGTAGGGACGGGAAACAAAGCACATGGGAGAGGGAGTGGGGGCGGACAGTGGCCCCGCTCCTCTCCGCCCGGCACTGCCCCCTCTCCCCTCTGGCCCCCTCCCAGTGCTCCCCAGGTAGAGGCGGTGCCCTGGCCACACCTGCTCCTGTGAGCCATGGGGGCAGAGCCCCTCCCATCTGAGGTTAGACGAGACCAAGCCCTCCATTGTCCCGCACTCTCTTCCAGAGGGTTCGCTCCCTGAGCCTGAGCACAGGGCCATCTGTGGTGTCAGATCCCAAAGTGCCTTGTGACTTGTCCAGGTGGTGGCGCTGGGGTCAGCCTTGTAGGACACACAAGTCGCCAAGCCTTCTGAAGGGGCCCGGCAGTGGCACCCAAGGGACAGGGCGTGACCTGCAGTACCTTTGGGCCGCACCCTTTTGCACATCCTCTGCGCTGGAGGAGAGCGCGTTCTGTAAGCCATAAAGCGCTGAGCTAATGGGAGGCGGCCTTGGAAGCATCAGTATGCCTTTAGGGTGGCTCTGGCTTTTGGGGCCACGTGTGTGGGTCGAGTTCCTGTGGCTCTGTCCCCCAGGCTAGAGAGGGATGGTATCAGAAGGATTTCCCCAAAGATGGGGCCAGAATCTTGCAAGGAGCATCACCCTATGTGGAGACGGTGCACAGCCCCCTGCCTCCCCAAGGCCAGCCCCACCAAGAGCCTGCACCTCTTGTTGCATTTTGAAAACCGTTTTTTGTGCTTTACCGCCACAGTTTGCACGTGGTGGCGGCTTGCAGTGATTCACTTTTTGTTTTATTTCACAGACACTGGTACATAGTGCCTCTTACGTGCCAGGCCGTGATCCATGCACTTTACACCTATTAACTCATTTCAGCCTCACGACGGCCTGTGAGGGAAAAAGCCCAGTATTACGTGCATTAACCGACTAATCAGAATATGTCACTTAGAAATGCTGCCGTGCCATGGCGGCCACTGGGAGCCCCGTGGGTCGGTTGAAATGACTACTCTGTCTCTGCAGACGAGCAACCTCTCACCGCACGTAGCCCACGCAGCCCATGACAGCTCCAGGGTTAGGTGGGTGGAGCGAGGGTTAGAGGAAGAAAGCAGGTGCTGGAACCCGTGACTGTGGTGGTGCTGGGGGGGGGGGGGTGTTCCGGGGGTCAGGCTCACCCACACAGGGCAGATAGCGAAATCGCTGAGCACCTGCCGGTGTCACCAACTCACACATCAACAGGAGCCAAGCGGCTTCGGGGACCTGGCAGGTTGGGGACTGTGGCCAACAGGGGAATTTCACCCCCATCCTCAGCTCCATTGATGGTTGCCACTATCTTCCAGTTTTTATGCAAAATCTCCTAATTTTTAATTTTGGCATCTAATTAAAAATTTTTTTAAAGAAAGATTACCATGTGAGCCAAACAAAACCAGTTTGCAGGCAGAGGTGACCCAAACTCATTTTGCGAGCTCTGTGAGCCTGAGGCCCCTCCACAACCCACTCTGCCCAGGGCTGTAGCTCTCCAAGGGGGGCAGTGTCTCAACCCAGGTGGGCTTCTTCGAAGAGGCAGCTCTCAGCCAGCGGGAATGGGTGGTATGTGCTCTCTGTGTGTGTGCGTATGTGTGTGTGCGCGTGTGCATGCCTGCGTGAACTCTTGCATGGTGAGTGGGGTCCTCCTGGTAGCTAGGAGAGGCTTCGTCCTGAGACCCCCCGGGGTGGTGAAAATGGCTCTGTTATTCTCTGTAACTAACTGGTAGACTTCCCACTTACACCCAAGGCAGCTTGGGTCACAGCAATAGCCACTCGGCACTCTCATCCGGGCCACTGATATCCTGAACCTGAGCGTCTCCCTTTGCGGTTAGCAATTTTGTGGGGGGGTGCGGGGGGGGGTGAGATCGCACTGCCCAGTGGGTGGGAGGGTCGTGGCAGCTCCGAGCCACGCTGCCTGTCTCCTCTGCCTTGCCCAGGTGCTGTGTGCTCAGGCAGTGGTGGTGGGTGGCAGAAAGAGCCATGTCGGCGGATCTCATGAAGTGTGTGTGGAGGGGGAGGGGGCTCTGATTCGCACTGACCGTTAGAGGCGCCTCCAGCTGTGGGGACACAGCAAGCACTGTATCCTCTGCGGCCCTTGGATTAGTTGGTACCTGGAGAGGGAAGGGGAGACCTCTGAGCACGGCCTGAACACCCACCGCACCCCCCAACTCCATGCGGGAGTGGGACACTCCCTTGCCAAAGGGCAGGAACCAGCCCCACTCCAGTAGTCCCGTAGTCCGTCTTGGCGCACTAACCGCAGTCTTCTCCCCAAGGGAGAGGCCCGGCCTGAGGGCCACACCCCCCAGATAGCCCCAAACCCCTACCCCCCACCACTGCCCAGTGCGGTCCGCAGCCAGTAGGCTCCTGAGCCTGACGCCGCCTTTGCTGCGTCCGCGACTTGGCCCGCCACTGGGCTCCCACCCACCGGCCCTCACACGCACGCACACCTCATCCGCTCTCCGGACAGCCAGCGGGGCAGCCCGCGGCCCCTCGCAGGTGTACAACTCTAGCGGGCCCCCTGCCGCCACCTCCAGCGCCCCCACGAATGTACGTACGTCCCGTCCATGTAAGGAGCTGCTCCGCGGCGCCTGCGCCGCCCCCTGCTGCTAGAGGACCCAGCCCGGGTCGCCCCCGCCGCCCCGCTTCGCGCTCCCTTTCGTTTGCTTTCCCGCCTGCGGGCTCCGGCCTCGCAGTCGCTGGCCCCCTGGACGGGGTCCCTGGCCCCCGGGTGGGGGGCGGGACCTGCAGTGCTTCCAGGGCCAGGGTGCGGATGGGGCCGCGGGGTGGGGCAGCCGGAGGACGCTCCAGGCTCGCAGGCCCCACTCCAGTACCCTGGTTCCTGTTACCTCGCCGCCCACGGGGCTGCCCCCCCCCCCATAATTGGCCTTGCAATTGGATGCCAAAGAGCCCAGAGCGGAGGGGGAGCGAGGCTTTGAGCCCGGGTCTCAGAGCCACCCAACACCCCCTTTTAGCCCGCGCCCGTCTGCGTCTCCGTCCCGCTCCATCACTAAGGGCCCTGGGGGTCCCCAAACATGCCCTTACTCCCAACTCTCTCCTCCCACCCCCACCCCCGAAAATAAAACTCAGGGACCAACATCTGCTTCCTTTGCACTTGCTCCGTCGACCTCTGCCCCCCACTGGGAGGGGTTTCCGCGGCGGGGGTGGGGGGCTGGGCTCCGGGCCCTCAGAGTCAGTATTGAACGAGGAGAGGGGCTGGCCCCTGCCCCTCGAACGCGGCCTGGCTGAGCCCCTCCCTCCAGAGACCCTGGTGTTTTCTCCCTAACCGAAGTGGGGGAGCGCTAGGGAGGGGAAGGGGGACCCTCCCGGTGTATTCCTGAGCCGCCCCTGCCGCCGTGGACCCCCGCGCCCCTTTTGTACTGCAATAATACTGTATCATATGCTTGCACTATCCCCCGACCCCGCCAGCCTCAGCATGCACGGAAAACTCAAAACCACACACAGGAAGATGGGACGCTTTTCGTTTCTTCCTCTCTCTCTCTCTCTCTCTCTCTCTCTCTCTCTCTCTCTCATCTCTCTCTTTCTCCGGGGTGCGTCCTCCTTAGTGTACATAGCGGCGATGGGGGCCCCGGGATGGGTAGAAGAGCATGCACTGAGCCCCCCGCCCCTAGACTGCGAGTACTGTACAAATCCAACACTTGAAACCGACACGCACACGCGCGGCGCCGCCACGGGGGTGGGACACGGACACGCACCCGCGCGCACACGGCCGCGCTCGGGCAGGGGCGGGGCGCCCCACCGTCACGCGTCGCTGTGCCAGGGATCTTGTGCCTTTTTAAGTCCCTGTATGTTAATGCAGACAATCCGGAGAGCTTGTGTACTACCAAATCCTGATTAAAGACGCCTTCCAGGAATGCGTGCCTCTGCCTGCTTTCTTTCACCCTCCCCAACCCGAGCTGCGCTGTGTGGTGGCCTGGCTGGACGGAGGGCAGGGGCCAGCCTGCTGCTGACTCCGGGCTGGAGGGGAGTGGCATTTCAGGTGAACAGATCAGCTCCGCCAGACCCCAGGAGGTTTGGGCCTGCTTGGACTTTGTGGGGGAAGACCTCCAAGTGTGCACTGGGGTCTCTGGGACCCAATTCCAGATTGCCTGTGACGGGGAGTGGAGAGTTAGGGGTGGGGGATCTCTTTCTATGGAGTCAGGCTCTGGAAGCCGGAGTTTGAGAGGGGAGGAAAGCCCAGGTTACAGGCTGTGAGCCAGCTCCTGGGCTGTGCAGGGCCCAGGGATGCATAGCGGGGTGAAGGCAGAGGAAGAGTGAGTGGCAGGTGAAGAAGGAAGGAATTGTAGCAACGTCTCAGTCAGCAGAAAGGGGGAAGGGAGGGCTCTGTGTGCCCCCGGCCCACCACACAGGCTCTGCCAAAGTGGGAGGACTTTTCCCTTCGGGCCTAAAGCAAGTATAGGGGAAAAGAAGGGCAGGCGGTCAACCCCTACCCAACCCCACGCAGGGGCGGTTAGAAGACCTGCTCCCCGCCATCTGAGCCCTGCCCTGGGGCTTGCGGCCGTGGATAGTCAGGAACACTGGGATTCTGGGGTGACGTGTGAGGGCTGCGAGGGCCCAGGGCGGCAGCAGGCAGTGCCCTTGCCGGTGTGGGTTGAGAAGCAGATATGTGTGAGCCTGGAGACCAGGCAGACCAAGACAGGTAACGGCGCGGGCAAGTGCGCTGGGGGCAGAAGCGCTGATGGAGGCTCCAGTCCACAGCCCCACAGCCCACGTAGGTAGTGAGTGAGCACGTGGCTGGGGGTGAGGCCGGGGACGAGTGCACCAGGCAGTTTCTGAGGGAAGGGGAGGGGGAGGAGGAGGAGGAGGGGCACTGCTGGGGAGGCACAGAGCTCCTGCCCGCCCGTGAGGGAGGGGTAGTGCCAAGCCCCACCCTCCAGCTTTTGTCTCTCAGCCTCCCTCTCCGACCTTGGGACTGTGGGTGGCTGCGCAGTGCCCTGTGTCTAGGCTTGGCCAGGGTCCAGACAAGAGTTGGTGTGTGTACCCTGTGTGGGCACCCGGGCTGGGGACATGGAGCAACCTGGTCCCAAGGCTGAGAGCCCAGTGTTGGTAGCAGCGGGGGACAGTCAGAGTCTGCTCTGTCCCCTCCCTTCACTTCTGCCTCTGGCCTGGGCTCAGTGGAGGGGGAGGGGTGGGGGTGGGCACAGCGCTGGGCACTCTCTCTGCTCCCCCTGTGCTGCAGCCCTTTTGCTTCTGCCTTTTGCACACTCCCGTTTAAATCCCCGGGGCTATCGCCCTCCGCTTTGTCTTTATAATGAGGGAGCTTTAAAGCGGCCAGGTTTCTGGGAGCTGGGAGATGAGAGCCAGGGCTCTGCCCTTTCAAGAAGCACCCCAGCTGCTGCTGGGAACATAAAAGGTGCGCACGGTTGGGAGCTTGACCAGGCCACCGCAGCCCCCTGCTGGCACCCTGTGAGCCTCAGAGGTGGCGCTGGGCCACGGTGTACTCTCAGACCTCGGAGGGAAGCATGCAGGGCTACTGACGACTGATCCAATGGGTGGGTGGGTGGACGACCCACTGGGCAGCCACTGGGCAGCCAAGAGACGCAGGGTAAGGCTCAGGCTGCGGTCTGAAGCGGGGGGAACTCCTCCCCCTTGCCTCTCCTGGACTCAGACCCAGCTGGGAGAGGGGCAGAGGGACTTTGAAAGCCCAGCCCGCCAAGGCTGGTGTGGGGGTCGCAGTGCCCCTGAGGACAGAGCCCTCCCGAAGGGTCTGAGGTTGCCCACAAGGGAACACAGCATGGGGGGCTGGTGAGGAAACCGGGCAGCCCAGGGCCAGGGGCCAAGGCTGTGCCTCTCCCCAGGCCTTGCTTCTCAGTCTGTTCTCACGACTAGGAGCTCAGCTCCCATTCTCTCTCTCTCTGGGCGCTAGGGGTGGAGGGCTTTGAGATGGCGGGGGAGAGGGTCCCATCATCCACAGTGGGCACTGTGGGACAGGGATCTAGGGTCTGGCTGGTTCTGGCAGGAATGCTCAAGGTGTGGGGAGGCAGACAGGGGAGCCAGGTAGAGGTTCTCCAGAGGGAAGGTGACCTGGTGCTGTCAGAGGCAGTCCTGCCCCGTGAGAGATGTGCCCCGTGCTGGGGAGGTGAGTGCTGAGGTGGACAGGAGAGGTGCCCTCTGTCTGCACCTGCCCCCTGGTCCCCACTCACCCAGGGCTCACAGTTCTTTCTCTGCCCAGCCACTGTCTCCAGCCTTTAGCCTTAGTAGCTGGACTCGGCAAGGCCTGGTACACACTTTGGCCCTGCCTAGAGTCTGCTACAGGCAGGAGCAGATGAACCTCAATGAATGGATGGCATAGGAAAAGGGGACGCCCACCTGGATGCAGAGGGACAGAGGTCTAAGGAATTCCCTGCACGGTTCCAACAGGGCAGCTGGGATCCGCCGAGGGCCTGCCTGCCTGCCTCATGGCCATCCCCACCAGGTCCTCCCCTGGGCTCTGATGAGCTAGTCTTGCCTTGCCCTGGCCAGCCTGAGTCCGTGGAGCTCCTCCCTGTCCCCTACCCTGTGGCCCCCTGGAGTGGCATCCAGGCTTTTCTGTGGTTTGGGTGGATGGGTGGGGAGGTGGCGGCCGATGATCTGCAAGCCAGGGTGAGCAAGCAGGGAGTAGGAGGTGAGGGTGGCGGGAGCCACGTGCAGGCCCCTCCTCGCTCACTCGTGATCCTGGCCTCGGTGGGGCATGCCTGGCTCCACTGCACTCCCTCAGAGACAAGGACCTGTCCGTCTGGTTCAGCACTCTCCAGATTCCTAGCCAATCACATTGTAGCCAGGATAACAGCATGCAAGGACTACTTCTTGCTTGAGTGAGTGAAAGAACAAAAGACAAGCAAATGAAAAAGCACTCTAGGGGTTCTGTTCACAGAAGAGAGAACCAGGTGGAGAAGCAGAATTTGGCAAAGAGCAGCTTGTCTTGCAGGAAGCGTAGGAATTTATCATGTGAGCAGTGGGGATGAGGGAGACCCCAGGCAGCCCTGGCCAACAGTGAGATCCGTGATAAATGCAGGAACCGCTTAGTAGCCCTGGAATGCTTGGTGGAGAGCATGGGCGAGGGTGGAGGTTCCAGGGTGTCCCCAAAGGCTAACAAAGTGCTAGACATGGTTGGCCCCATCCCGCCGAGGCACGTGGCCCCCTCCGCCCGATGGGCCATGCATTGTGGGTGCCTAGGGGTGTTTGTGGATCGAATAGGGCAGAGCCGGAGAAGGGACCAAGACGGTGAAGGGGATTCAGCACCTGAGGCCCTGGTCAGGTGGTCCGGCCAGGTGAAGGAGGCTAAGGGAGGAGGTGACAGGAGGGGAGGGGGTGTCGGGAAAAGCAAGAATGGGTGTGGCCATCGCATTGTCAAGGAGGAAGGCTTAAAGTTAAGTAATGCGTGTGGGGCTGGACAGCTTCCTGGCTGGCAGGTGGCTGCTGGGCAGGAAGGAAGGGTGTTGGAGTTGCAGGGGCCCAGCCTGCACATCCAGAGGATGCAGGACAGCCAGCCCTACCATGGTGCCTTGGGAGGCGCCAGCAAGGGCGGGCCACCTGTGGGCCAGCCCACCGCAGGACCCTGGCCACCCCTCTCTCGGCCAACCTCGATGGGGGCCGCGTGGGCTCCCAGTTTCCATGTCCTGCTCTTGGCTGACTCTGGGCTCAGGATACACACGGTGAGGGGAGGAGAAGCTTAATGGGAGAGAGCAGGGAGACAGAGAAGCCTCCCGAGTCCTGGCCTGGGACCTTGGGGTGGCCACTGTGGTGCATCAGGGGTTGTCTGAGCACTAGGCCCGAGGCACTCCGGAGCCGTGTGGGCTCCCAGCTGTGGGAGTGGTAGGGGTCTTCTCAGGCCCCAGAGCGTGGGTGGTCTCAGCGGTCCCTGTGTGTGCCCTTGCAGGTGTTCGTGGCGTCCGCGTTCGAGGTGAACGGCCTCCCCCGAGCTGTGCCTCTGAGCCTGCCCTACCAGGATTTCAAGAGAGACCTCTCCGACTACCGAGAACGGGCACGGTTGCTCAACAGGGTCCGGAGGGTGGGCTTCTCGCACATGCTGCTCACCGCCCCCCAGGTCCCGCTGGCCCCTGTTCAGCCTCAGGCCAACGGGGAGGAGGAAGAGGAAGAGGAGGAGGAGGAGGAAGAGGAAGAAGAGGAAGAAGAGGAGGAGGAGGAGGAAGAGGAAGAGGAGGAGGAGGAGGAAGAGGAGGAGGAAGAGGAAGAGGAGGAGGAAGAGGCGGTGGGCCTGGGGGAGGAGCTGGGGCCGCGCAGTGGCTCCAGCAGCGAAGGCAGCGAGAGGAGCACGGACCGCAGCCAGGAGGGTGCCCCGTCCACGCTGCTGGCCGACGATCAGAGGGAGTCCAGAGGCCGGGCCTCCATGGCTGACGGGGACCTGGAGCCAGAGGAGGGCTCCAAAACGCTGGTGCTTGTCTCCCCTGGTGACTTGAAGAAGTCGCCCGTCACAGCCGAGCTGGCCCCGGACCCTGACCTGGGCACCCTGGCTGCCCTCACGCCTCAGCACGAGCGGCCCCTGCCCACCGGCAGCCAGCTGGACGTGTCTGAGCCGGGCACTCTGTCCTCTGTCCTCAAGTCTGAGGCCAAGCCCCCTGGGCCCGGGGCAGGGCCTGGGGCTGGGACGGTGACTGTAGGGGCAGGGGGTGTGGCAGTCACCTCCTCACCCTTCACCAAAGTCGAGAGGACTTTCGTACACATTGCAGAGAAAACCCACCTCAACGTCATGTGCTCCGGCGGACAGAGCTCTCGGCCCGAGGAGTTCAGCGCTGGGGGGGAGCTGGGTGTGGAGGTGCCTGCGGGTGGGGGCGCTCTGGAGGAGGGGCCCCCAGTGCCCCTGGAGAATGGCATCGCCGGGCCAGGGCTGCACGGGGCCGAGGTGCAGAGCTGCCTCCTGTCTGGCCCCCCTGGGGAAACCCGCTCAGAGGTGGCCACAGACTCACTGCCCAACGGCCCGGCCCCTGTCGAAGGGCCAGCTCCCGTGTCCCCGCTGGAGCCAGGCCCGGAGAGAGTGGCCACCGTCTCTCCCAGCCGCCACGCCGTGCCGGGCCCTCGCCCCAGGAGCCGAATCCCTGTCCTGCTGTCTGAGGAGGACACGGGCTCGGAGCCCTCGGGCTCGCTGTCGGCCAAAGAGCGGTGGAGCAAGAGGGCCCGGCCGCAGCAGGACCTGGCGCGGCTGGTGATGGAGAAGAGGCAGGGCCACCTGCTGCTGCGGCTGGCCTCAGGGGCCTCGTCCTCCTCCAGCGAGGAGCAGCGCCGTGCCTCCGAGACGCTCTCGGGTACGGGCTCCGAGGAGGACACGCCGGCCTCGGAGCCCACTGCCGCCCTGCCCAGGAAGGCTGGGCGGGCAGCTGCCACCCGGAGTCGGATTCCCCGCCCCATCAACATCCGCATGCCCGTGCCCGCCACAGCCCAGCAGACCCCCAGCAGACCCCACGGCGCGGCCCCAGCGTCTGACACAGCCATCACCAGCAGGTGAGAAACCATGGCCGCCCCCAGGGTGGGCAGGGGTGACCAGAGGCTTCCACCAGACCACAAGGCCCAACTCTGCTCTCTCCCACGTGACTCAGGTCCTAGTCCTGTCACTGGGCTCCAGGGGCTGCTACCATTAGCATGTCGGGGCTGGGGGTGGGGAGAGGGCACTGGGGACACCAGGCTTGCGGAAGTGGGGTCCCCACATGGCCTCTGGGATGCCATGAGTCCTCCCAAGCCAAAGCATAAAATCCAGAGCTCTGAAGAGTTCCAAGAAAACGCCATCTCATGTTGATAGAGACACAGGTGTATTATAGATTACAATGCAAAATCGTTTTGCAAGGAAGCAGGATCCTCAAAGCAAGCCTGGAACAGGCTCGTCCAGCCTCTTCAGCCTGGGAGAGGGTTGCCCCAGGAGGTCCTGCCTTGGGGGTGGGGCACCAGGCCTCAGTTTACCCATCTGTGCCCCGGTCTCCTTTGTCCCGGCTGCTCTGAGGGTGGGGGGGGGCTTGAGGCCCAGGTCTCAGGGGGATTCTGAAGATGTCTGTCCTTTGTGTTTCTCTGGCCTCTTTTTTCCTCCTGCTTCCCGCCCCCCGCACCCCCCCCCCCACGCCTCAAGCAGGCTCCAGCTGCAGAAGCCCCCAGGGTCAACCGCTACTGCTGACATCCGCCCCAAACAGCACCCCGCCGGCGGCGGCGGCCGCAGCCCCGGCCCAGGAAGAGCCCAGGCCGGCGCCAGGCCCTCAGCTCCCCGCAGCCCCGGCCTTCCCGCCTCCGCCCCGCGCCACCCCAGCGCGTCCCCTCGGAGCCAGTCCCTGTCCCGCAAAGAGAGCCCTTCCCCCTCGCACCAGGCCCGGCCCGGGGTCGCCCCGACCCGGGGCATCCTGCAGGCCCGAGCCCAGCCTGACAGCACCCCCTCCCCGGGGGGCCCCAAGAAGGGACCCAGAGGGAAACTGCAGACTCAGCGCGCAACAACCAAAGGCCGGGCGGGGGTGGCGGAGGGCCGGGCCGGGGCCAGATAATGACGCCCGCGACCCTCGGCGGCCCCCTCGCCCCGGTCCCCACCCGCAGCCGGCCACACTGGAAGCGCTCCCAGCACAGCCTTACGCGCCCAACGTGCGCCACCCGCGGCCCCCGCTTCCCGCCCGCTCCGCGAGGACGCGCGCGCGCGCAGCCGCGCCGTGGGGAGGGGCCGCCTCCCGGCCTCGCCGCGCCCTCCGCCCCTCCGGCCGCCCCTCGGGCCGGGTAGGCTCAGCCGGCTCCCTCCGTCCCGCCCCGGGGAAGGCTCACTTCGCACCGCGGACGCCGCTGCACCCACCAGGCCTCGCTGCTCTCCACGCCCCCCACTTTCCCGGGACCTCTGCTTACACCCGCCGCGGCACCTTAGCCCCCCCCCCCCCCCGCACCCTCTTCCAGCCAAAGCCCCCTCTTCCCAGAAAAGCAGCTTCCAACCGCGGAAGCAGAGGCTCCAACTCTGGGTCCCCGCGGTCCCTGGTGGTGGTGGTGGGGCTCTCTGGGGAGGTGGGGCCGGGGCCACGGGCCTACTCAGGTGTCAGGGGGCAGCTCTGACCCGCCCCGCAGCCAGCTCCATCCTCGGCACACGGTGGGAGGTCGTGGGCAGGTGATTATTGAGGGAAAGGTGGTTAGGGGGAGAGAGCGTGCTTCCTTGCGCCGGGAGCTGGGGCCTCGGTGGAGCTGTGGGAGTGTGCGGGCTGCCTTCCTGCGCAGTGGGGAGTTGGACCAGGTCTTTCAGAAAGGTTTCACTCCCGCCCTTGGTCCCCAGATCTAGTGCGCAGGGCCCTTCACCATCAGGAAGTCCTTCCTGCCATCTAACCTCGATCCTGCGCACGCAGTTTCAGCCCAGTTCTCTCTCGCCTGAGTTCAGTGCGGGTGGGGAGTGGCTGGTTGTCATTTTCTCTGCGGTGGCCCTTTGAAGAGTCTGGGACTGGGTTCTGCCTGGGTCCTCCCCTCGGTCCTGTCCCGTGGTGGGCACACGGAGCAGGAGCAGACAGACCGACCAACAGCAGATTGTGTGCAGTGTGATGGTGCCCAGCCCAAGCCCCCGGCCCCTCTTGCCCTAACCCCAGCCCATGCGGGTGTGCAGCCCCGTGAGTGGATGTGGGGCCTCCGCTCGGGTCCTGGCTCCCGTAGAGCGCACTGCACCTCATCAGAGGCCCCAACTGCCGACATCTGGGGCAAGCGGCGCACTGGCTGCAGAAGGGACAGCCGGCCCTGTCTCAGTGGGACAGGCCTCCTCCACCCTCAGCCTCTGGCCCCTGTGTCCTTTCCTGAGCCACAGAGAGCAGCCACGACACCCAGAGGAAGAGGAGGACAGGTCCCCGCTTGCCACCCAGAGGATGCCTGCAGAGACGAGCCGGGGAACAGGCTGGTGGTGCCGGCTGCGCCCCTCACGGAGATCAGCAGGCTTGGGCAGCTGCGGAGCGGCTCAGGGGCCCGGCCCACGCTGACGCGGAACACTCAGGAAACCTCTCTGGCCACAGCCCTCCTTGTCAACCCGAGGCCCTCCCAAGGCCCGCTACTGCCCTCTGGGTCCAGCAGAGGGGGCAGAGGGGGACCACTCGCTCTCCCCTGGAGCTCCTCTGAATGACAATCAGCTCATGCCAGGCGGGGACCAGGCATGGCCCCTGGCGCCCAGGCCCTGGGCCTGTTCCTTGCCACCAACCGAACCGTGAATGTAGGGCCGCCAGCCTCATCTCTGCCCCAGGACCTACAACGGCCGGGGTTGGAGCTGGGAGGAAGAGGAGGGTCCGAGAGAGCTCCCGACCCACCTCCCCTCCAGCCTCACCCAGCACCGGAGCTGGCAGAGATGCAAAACCCAGTCTGTCCTTGGGATTCCGGAACTCCCCAGGGTCTCCCAACCGACCTCAGGCCTCTGAGTCATTGAATGTCACCAGGGAGGGGAGGGGAGAGGGGCAGGGGTACAGTGTGTGTTGGGCGAAGCGGCTAAGGGGGCAGACTCTGCTCCTCTCCCCAGGATGACCCAGGGCAGAGGACACATCCCTCCCAGCGCCACCTCCAGCTGCAGCCTTGTCCTCCTCGTGCACCTCCAGGTCTTGAGCCCCTCCTCTCTGAGTGGCACCCCCACGTGCGCGCGCGCGCACACACACACACACACACACACACACGCCTCGTGTACTGCCCAGCTCTCCCCCATCACACCGCCTATGTCACTGGCTCAGACGCAGGGGCCGCGCACCCCCACCAAGCCTCCCTTGCCCCAGCTCCACCATGCACGAAGGGGGTGCTGGAGAGGAGCTGTGCCCCCCACCCCCGGCAAGGGGCTCCCCCTTCCCAGCTCTTCGCAGCGGGGGTGGGGGTGGGGTGGGGGGCTGGCTTGCTCAGTCTTCTCAGCTCCGGGGACCAGCGGGGGAGGGGGCGGGGGGAAGCCACTGCAGAATGTTTACATGCCAAACAGAATGTAACAGCCCTCCCCCAGCCCGCCCAGTCACTGCATGGCCTCTGCCCATCCCGCGCCTGTCCACCCCCACCTCCACCCCCACCCCTGGAAGCCGCCTTCGTGATTAGATCGGGTCTTGGAAGGGAAGTAGCCATCACATCATTAAAAGCCTGTGGACCTTCCTCCCTGCCGGCCTGGACTCTTCTTCCTTCGGAGGGGCGGGGCAGAGAAGGGCTGCGGTGGGCAGGAGAGGAGAGACGGACACAGGTGACTTGCTGAGGGTGACACAGGTGGAGGAGGACTGCCCTGTGTGTGAGTCCTCTGATGGCTGCACTCTCAGCCCCGCCAGGGGGCCGCTGGGAGGGAGGCGTAGTTTTGCCTTGGTATGCATTTTCCATGATCTTTTTTGAAAATTCCACATATATACAACTTCACAATTTTTGTGCCAAAATGGACATTTTAAAATTCCATTTCTGCACATACTTTTTAAAAAATGTACTTAGTTATTTATTTGAAAGGCAGAGAGACACATTGTTCCATCCACTGGTTTACTCCCCGAGTGCCAAATGCTACAGCCAGGGTTGGGCCAGGCCACAGCCAGGAGCCCAGAACTCATTCCGGGTCTCCCACAAAGGGGCGGCTGGGACCCAGGCACTTGAGCCGTCACCTGCTGCCTCCCAGAGTGCACATGAGTAGGAAGCAGGATCGGAAGCAGAGCGGCGACTCCAACCCAGGCATGTGGTCCACACATCCCCTCCTTCCCTGCGAACTTTCTGAAGTGTCCTTGTGTGTGTGTGAATCTGAGCCCAAGGGTTTGGCTAGGAGACCGTGGACCTACAGAGCTAACAGCTCAGATCTACACATGCAGGAGTTCAGAAAGCATCTGAATGCCCACCACCTAGAGCCGGTGCGGGGAGCCTGGCCCGCCACCCCTGGGGTGAGACTGACAGGAAGGAGGTGGCTGCCTGTATGGGCTTGTGGGCTGCTCTGCAGGTGCGAAGCTCCAGGCACAGCGCTGTGTGGGAAGGCGGGCTTGTCTGAGTCAGATCTGGGTCTGGCCCCTGCAGGAGGGGGTGGGGAGGTGCTGGCTGACCAGGAGGCCTTGGTGTGCTGCGGTGCTGTCTGTTCCTTTTGCATTTTGAACTCCAGGATCACTAGGAGTGAATCCTTCACTTGGTCAATACATAAACAATTTCTGCTCAGGCCAGGCCCTGGGCCACCCTGGGAGCGGGGTTGGAAAGTCCAGACTCCGAAGTCCTGCTCTCCTGCCGAGAAGGCCACTCTGACATGTCCTCCTGGAGTGCCCTCCCCCCCACCCGGCGCACCAGCCTTTGATGTGGCCCCCGTATGCACTCACCTTCCCTCTAACTGAAAGCTGGACACCCTGGTAGTAAAAAGACAAATTCTGGGGCCAGCGCTGTTGCATAGTAGGCTAAGCATCCCATATGGAGGCCGGTTCGAGTCCCGGCTGCTCCTCTTTGATCCAGCTCTCTGCTATGGCTTGGAAAGCAGTGGAAGATGGCCCAAGTCCTTGGGCCCCTTCACTTGCATGGGAGACCTGGAAGAAGCTGCTGGCTCCTGCCTTCGGATTGGCACAGCTCCAGCTGTTGTGGCCATCTGGGGAGTGAACCAATGGAAGGAAGACCTTTCTCTCTGTCTCTCCCTCTCACTGTCTGTAACTCAACCTCTCAAATAAATAAATAAAATCTTAAAAAAAAAAAAAGGCAAATGTTGAAAGTACATGAAATAAGGCTGGCGCCGCGGCTCAATAGGCTAATCCTCCACCTAGTAGCGCCGGCACACTGGGTTCTAGTCCCGGTCAGGGCGCTGGATTCTGTCCCGGTTGCTCCTCTTCCAGGCCAGCTCTCTGCTGTGGCCAGGGAAGGCAGTGGAGGATGGCCCAAGTGCTTGGGCCCTGCACCCCATGGGAGACCAGGAGAAGCACCTGGCTCCTGCCTTCGGATCAGCGCGGTGCGTCGGCTGCAGCGCATTGGCCGCGGCGGCCATTGGAGGGTGAACCAACAGCAAAGGAAGACCTTTCTCTCTGTCTCTCTCTCACTGTCCACTCTGCCTGTAAAAAAAAAAAAAAAAAGAAAAAGAAAGAAAGAAAGAAAGAAAAAAAAAAGAAGAAAAAAAAAAAAGAAAGTACATGAAATAAGGCCAGCGCCGCGGCTCAATAGGCTAATCCTCCTCCTGCGGCGCCAGCACAGCAGGTTCTAGTCCTGGTTGGGGCGCCGGATTCTGTCCCGGTTGCTCCTCTTCCAGTCCAGCTCTCTGCTGTGGCCCGGGAGTGCAGTGGAGGATGGCCCAGGTGCTTGGGCCCTGCACCTGCATGGGAGACCAGGAGAAGCACCTGGCTCCTGGCTTCAGATCTGTGTGGTGCGCTGGCCGCAGAGGCCACTGGGGGGGTGAACCAACAGAAAAAGGAAGACTTTTGTCTCTCTCTCACTGTCCATTCTGCCTGTCAAAATAATAATAATAATAATAATAGCTATGGGGCCTGCGCTGTGGCGTAGTAGGTTAAGTCTCCACTTGCGGCACACCATCCCATATGGGCACTAGTTTGAGTCCCAGCTGCCCCTCTTCCTATCCAGCTCCCTGATATGGCCTGAGAAAGCAGTAGAAGACGGCCCAAGTGTGTGGGCTCCTGAACCTGCAAGGGAGACCTGGAAGAAGCTCCTGGCTTTGGATCAGTCCAGCTCTAGCCGTTGAGGCCATCTGGGGAGTGAACCAGTGGATAGAAGATCTTTCTCTCTCTGTTACTGCCTCTCAAATAAATAAATAAATAAATATTTAAAAACTTTTTTTCCTCATCTTCCAAAACTACCAATTAGCAGGCACCCTGATTTCCCCCAACCCCGAGGCAATCACTAATCTACTTTCCTTTATTTTTTTAAAAAAAGATTTATTTACTGATTTGAAAGACAATGAAGAGAGAGAGAGAGAGAGAGAGAGAGATCTTCTATCTACTGGTTCACTCCAAAAACAGCAGCAACAGCTGGGGATGGGCCAGGCTAAAGCCAGGACTCCATCCGGGTCTCCCACGTGGGTGCATCAGCAGGGAGCAGGATCAGAGGCAGAGCAGCCTAGACTTGCACAGGTGCTCCTGTAGAGGGCGCCAGCGTCACAGGCGGCAGCTTGGCTCACTGGGACTCAGCTCTGGCCCCACGCATGTGCTGTCTATAGATCCCTTTGCCCCATTTCCTGTAGGTGAAATCATGTAGCTTGTGGTCCTTGTGTGACTGCCTTCTTTACCTTGGCACAGTGTTTTCAAGGCACTTCCGTATCGTGGCCCTGATCGCAACTTCCTTCCTTTCTGTTGCAGTGTAATATTCTATTAACAGCACGGATAGAGCGCATTTCCTTCATCTGTCCACCAGCTGAGGAAGTCCGTCTGCTCCCAGTCCAGGCCATTACGGACGGTGCTGCTGGGAGGATTCCTGTGCAAGTTTTTGTCTGGATGTTAGTTTTCATTGCTCTTGGAGCTATCCCAGGAGTGGGCTTATTGCAACATATGGCAGAAATGGGTAACCTTTTTTTAAAAAAAAAGATTTATTCATCTATTTGAAAATCAGAGCTACAGAGAGAGAGAGAGTCATCTTTCATCTATTGGTTCACTTCACAGATGGCCACAATAGCCAGAGCTGCACAGATCCAAAACCAAGAGCCAGGAGCTTCTTTTGGGTCTCCCATGTGGGTACAGGGGCCCAAGCACTTGGGCCATCTTACACTGCTTTCCCAGGCCACAGCAGAGAACTGGATGGGAAGTTGAGCAGCCGGGACTCGAACCAGAGGCCATATGGGATGTGACACTGCAGGAGGCTGCTTTACCCGCTATGCCACAGCACCAGCCCCAAGAGTAACATTTTGAGAAATCACCAAATGTTTCCAGGATGACTACTCTGTTTTCCAGGCCCACCAGTGGGGGAGGAGCCTCGTGCTCCATTTCATGGCACGCAGTACACCATGGCGGGAATGCCCCATGATCTGCTTAACCAGTTCCACACTGGTTTTTCAGTAGACTTTTTCAACTTGTCCTGACCATAAATAATGCCAAAATGAACACCCTGGCTGCAGCCTTTCCTTAATTCTGCAAATCTGATTATAGGAAACGTCTCCAGAATCGATGAAATTTTATTTTATTTTTAAAGTTTAACCCATTCCTTTGAGAGGCAGAGTTACAGAGAGAGGGAGAGAGAGAGAAAGAGAGAGCGAGAAAGAGACTTTCCATATGCTGCTTCACTCCCCGGTGGCCAGGCTGAAGCCAATAACCAAGAACTCCATTCGGGTCTCCCACACAGGTGTCAGGGCCCAGGACTTGGGCCACCTCCTGCTGCTTTCCAGGGTCATGATCAGGGAGCTGGATCAGAAGTGGAGCAGCCAGGACGCTAACTGGCGTTCACATGGGATGCCAGCCCCATAGGCAGCAGCTTGACCCGCTACACACAATGCTGGCCGGCCCCATCTATCTATTTATATCTATATGTATAGATATAAATACAGATATACATATAGATAAGATCTGTTGTATTTATTTGAAGGCAGAGTGGCAGAGAGAAAGGGAGAGCCCCTCCATCTGCCAGTTTACTCCCCAAAAGGCCACAGTGGCTGGGACTGACTGAGCTAAAGTCAACAGTTGGAACTCCACCCAGGTCTCCACTGGGCAGGGCGGGAACCCGACCATTTGTGGTCTGCCAGCATCTACACAGCAGGGAGCTGGATCAGAAGTGGAGCAGCTGGGGCTCGAACAGCTGGGATTCATATGGGCTGCCAGTGTTGCAGGTGGAGGCTCAACCTGCTGCGCTACAGCGCCGGCCTCTCTGTTACGCTTCTGACAAGGGGGCCGTGAATGAAACTGAGTGAGAGGAACGGAGTGAGCAAAGCGAACTGGCTGGCCGCAGGCATTGCGACTTCTATAAGACGGGACCTTGGCAGCCCCCACTCTTCGTAGGGGTCCTCTCAGGAGCTCCTGGGAAGAGCGGGCGGGGGCAGGTGGGATTTGTGTATGGCAAGAGCCCCTGGGTAGAGCAGGGGTACAGTGAGTCTGGGTACAGGCTGCCCAGTGCGATTCCAGGGCATCAGCTGCAGGCATTGGCTAGGGAGAGCAGGAGGCCTCGTGTTCAGTGGGAAGAACCCTTCACCTGGTTAGAGTCCGGCCCTCAGACTTGGGGCCAGGCTGTGGCCATGGCTGCAGACAAGCAGAGCTGACCTAATGCCTAACAGGGCAAAAGGCATCCAGGGAGAGCTGGCATCACGCCCCAGGGACCTTTCTTCTTAGGGACCCCAGGAGCTTTGCTGACCAGGGGATTATGGGTTCACCTACATACCCAGCTGCCCTATCGTGGTGGTCCAGGGCTCCCCCACTTGGTCTGAGTACCAATCAGTAAGAGCTGCAGGAGTCAGTGACCTCTGAACAGGGGGAAGCCCCTCCCCCAGGCACTGAGCCAGACAGGCTATCCAGGGAGAGCTGGGCGGCTGGGCTGGGGAGGGCCTGCCCCCAGGGGGTTGGATTCTGGCTGCAGACTCTCCACTCACCTGTCCATCTGCTTGCACTTCCAGAGTCCAGGGGTCCACGTGGTGAGCAGGGTGAGCAGTGCTGGCCGCTGCAGCAGGAGCCCGCGCCAGGCACGGTTTGGTGGGTGGGCAGCATGGGCTTTGAGGAGCTGCTGGAGCAGGTGGGCGGCTTCGGGCCCTTCCAGCTGCGGAATCTAGCCCTGCTGGCCCTGCCCCGCATTCTGCTGCCCCTGCACTTCCTCCTGCCCGTCTTCCTGGCTGCTGTGCCTGCCCACCGCTGCGCCCTGCCTGGCACACCTGCCAACCTCAGCTTCCAGGATGCGTGGCTGGAGGCCTATCTGCCCCGGGAGGCTGACGGCACGTTCAGCTCCTGCCTCCGCTTCACCCACCCCCAGGCTGTCCCCAACATCACCCTGGGGAGAGAGGGACGCAGCCCTGGGGATCTGCAGGGCAACCGCTCCAGCATGCCCTGCACGCAGGGCTGGGAGTATGACCGCTCGGAGTTCTCCTCCACCATTGCAACCGAGGTACTTGAGCTCCGCGGGTGAGGGACGTCTGTGGGGGCGGGGCCTACACTGCCTTGGGTGGTCTCCATCTGTCACCTCTAAGGGCCTCAGCTCACCCACGTGTAGATGGCGTGCGTGAATATAAAGCACCAGGCCCTTACACAGGCTCTTCTTCCCGTTACTTGGGAAGTGGCTCCCAGGGAGCTGGAGCCAAGAATTCCGAAGGGCGCCTCTCCGGGGGGAAGCGGTGGTGGAGAAACAACCGAGGCCTCTCTTCCTCTCTCCTGGCCCCAGGCCTGCGGTTTACATAATCCTCGTGGGGGTGGGGGGCGCGGCGGGACTCCTGTGGTCACGGTCAAGGCCGTCCACTGGAAGAGGCTGAGGCTGCAGGACCAAGGAGGGGCAAAATCTCACACCCCTCAAGCCAAGGCAAAGATTGGGGGATTTACTGCCAGACAAGGAGATTGCGGAATGGTACAGTCTGTGTAGAAGGCCCCAGAGACTGGAGAGGAGGGGCTGGGGGTGGCTGGAGAGAAGCAGGTGCCCATGGGAGCCCCTTCCCGCCTGTCCTTGCAGTGGGACCTCGTGTGCGAGCAGAAAGATCTGAGCAGAGCTGCATCCACCTTCTTCTTCGTTGGCGTGCTGGTGGGGGCTGTGGCCTTTGGATACCTGTCTGACAGGTGGAGTGAGGTGTGGGGCCAATCAGGGAGCAGGCTTGGGGGATCCTCTCCCATCGGGCTGGTGAACCGGCCTGGTCTGCCCCGGGGCTTTGGAACCTCCACTTCACAGGGAGCTGAGCTGAGTTGAGCTCTTTGCAGGTTTGGGCGGCGGCGCCTGCTGCTGGTGGCCTATGTGAGTGCCCTGGTGCTGGGCCTGGCCTCCGCAGCCTCCGTCAGCTATGTCATGTTCGCCATCACGCGCACGCTCACTGGCTCAGCCCTGGCTGGCTTCACCATCATCGTGATGCCCCTGGGTGAGGCAGGCAAGGGGCAGGCAGGGCGGGGAGGCCTGGAGGGAGGCACTGGTCAGGGTGAGACTGAGCCCATCTGTCCCTCACTACCTGTCTTCCTGTCTCTGACCCCGGCCCTGGGCACAGAGCTGGAGTGGCTGGATGTGGAGCACCGCATTGTGGCAGGCGTCCTTAGCAGCACCTTCTGGACGGGAGGCGTGATGCTGCTGGCACTGGTCGGGTACCTGATCCGGGACTGGCGATGGCTTCTGCTGGCTGTCACCCTGCCTTTAGCCCCAGGCATTCTCAGCCTCTGGTGAGGGCTGGGGGGGGAGGTGGGCAGTGGGGGACACAAAAAGGCAAGGAGAGAATTCACCAGAGGCTGGGATTCAGAGTCACAGGCGGAGGGAAGAAGGGAAAGAGATACAGAGTCGGTGGCCAAGAGGGGGAAAAAGGTAGAGAAACAGAGAGAGATGCGACAGATGATGGAGAGACCAGCAGGGAAAAGAACAGACAAAAGATGGCATGGGCCACTGAAAACCAGAGAACAAGGCGTGGACTCCCTGGGGGGCAGCAGGTGATGGCCCAAGCACTCAGGTCCCTGCCACCCACGTGGGAGTCTTGGACTGAGTTCCTGCAGCTTGGCCCAGCCTGGGCCACTGGAGGCTTCTGGGAAGTGAACTAGTGGATAGGAGCTTTCTGTCTGTCTGCTTCTGTCTGTTTCTCCTCCGCCTTTCAAACAAATACAAACTAAAGAGAAAAAAACCACAGAGAACAAGATAGAAAGAGATGCAGAGACAGAGACAGAACTGAACGGTAGATCCAGAGGGAGAGGGGTAGCCGCGTGCAGCAGGAGAGGCCAGTCAGTGGGAGACTGGAGACACAGACCGAGCCACGCACTGGCTGAAGCTGGCCACCTGCAGGGGGTGGGAGGCCTGACTGGCTGACTGGCTGGGTGTTTCATTGCCTCTCAAACCCGAACTCATTTGGATGGCCTCTCTGGCTACGGCAGTCAGTCCCTCTGTCATTCTGCGCCCTCCTGCCGCCCATCTGCAGAGAGGCCTGGGGCTGGTGCTGGGAGCTGAGGTCTCCAGGGCGTGGCCAACTCAGCTGAGGAGTGAGGGGACTCTCGGGTGGTGGGGTGCTTGGACCTGGGCAAGGGGGTGTGGGAGGATGCGGCTTTAGATGAGTATGGCCTGGGGAGGGGATGGCGCTGGGGGCTGAGGGGACTGCTGGCACGGACTCTCCAGCCGAAAGCCTGTCCCGTAGGTGGGTGCCGGAGTCTGCGCGCTGGCTTCTGACCCAGGGCCGAGTGGAGGAGGCTCAGCGGTACCTGCTCCGCTGTGCCAGGCTCAACGGCCGGCCCGTGCCTCAGGACGGTCTGAGCAGAGAGGTGAGGGAGGACGGGCGCGCGTGTGTGCATGTGCGTGTGTGGCGCGGTTGAAGGAGCTTTGTCCAGCACCACTTCCTCTTTGGGCCCACCATAGGTGGCAGGAAAAGCTCCCCTCTTCCGGTGCCCCCCCCACCTGGCTCTGGTGGGCCACACCTTTCATTCAGGGCCACCCTTCTCCACTGCTAGCACAAGAGGCAAGGAACAGAGAGACAGGGCACAGTCTGTCCGGCTGGGACCACGGAGCCCACTCTGATGTCACAACCCCATGCCCTCCCCCCACCAGGCCCTGAGCGAAGTGGCGGCTGGGGAACGGGTGGTCCGCAGACCCTCATACTTGGACCTGTTCCGCACGCCCAGGCTCAGGCACATCTCCCTGTGCTGCATGGTGGTGTGGTAAGGAGGGCGGGCCTGGGGCTGGCGGCCTGGGGGTGATGGCGGGGAGGGGCAGACTCCAAGAGGGTGCTGAGCGAGGAGGGAGGAGGGCGAGGGACGAATGTGACGGTGGGTGGAGGGCAGGAGGACCTTTGGCTGGGAGAGGCCAGAGAATGGAGCCATACCCTTTGTCAAGGCTGCTGCGAGGGTCCGGGTAGGAGCGTTGTGGCCACTGGTGCGCATGTGGCAGACCCAACAGGGGATTGCGGTGGTGGGGCGGGGGTCCTCCCTCTGATAGGCCAGGTCTTCCTGGGAAGAGGACGCAGAGGGGCGGGAAGGAGGGCTTCCTGGTGGCACCGCGACGCCTTTCAGGTTTGGCGTGAACTTCTCCTATTACGGCCAGAGTCTGGCTGTGTCGGGGCTGGGGCTGAACGTGTATCAGACGCAGCTGCTGTTCGGGGCGGTGGAGCTGCCCTCCAAGCTCCTGGTCTACCTGTCAGTGCGCCACGCCGGACGCCGCCTCACGCAGGCCGGGACGCTGCTGGGCGCGGCCCTGGCCCTGGGCATCAGACTGCTGGTGGCCTCCGGTGAGCTCGGCCCCAAGGCCCCGCCCACCCCGGGAGCCCGGCCCCGGAACACGCCCCCTCCCGGAGACCACGCCCTTGCCAGGGGAGCTTCGGTCTCGGCCGCTGAGTTCGGGCCATTCCGGGGACCCCGCCTCCGATCCAGGGGGTGGGGGGCTCCTGGCTCTCGCTCAAGGCCCTCCCACTTCCCCGAACCCCTTTTCCTCCAGAGAGGAGCTCCTGGAGCACCGCCCTAGCGGTGATGGGCAAGGGTTTCTCTGAAGCCGCTTTCACTACCGCCTACCTGTTCACTTCGGAGTTGTACCCCACGGTGCTCAGGTGAGGGGGCTGGGTCTCGAGGCGACCGACCTTGGGGGTGGGGCTTGCTAATCACGTGTCCAAAGCAGCAACGGTGCGCGTACACACCGCTTCCCTCCCGTACTTACACCATGCTGCAGAGAGAATGAGGGTCTGCTGTTTACCCACAGGTAAGAGAAGGTGGGGCATTTTATCTCTGCTGAGTGACCCTGAGCCTAGTGGGACGACCTCTCTGGGCCCTCTTTGGAAGGAAATAGTCCCAAGATGCCCGGTCCTGCCCACCGCATCCTGCCCACCGCATCCCAGTGACCACCAGCCTTGGCGGGGGGTGGGGTGGGGTGGGGTGGGGGTGTCAGCTACTGGTGGGTGGGGGGTGGCACCTGCTGCGTTGCTGGTTATGTTTCCAAGGACTCGAGTCTCCGCCAACAGCACGGGAGGGCCGGCAGCAGCTGCTGGCCCTCTCCCTTCCACATTACCCTTTCCCCAGCTCCTTTCTTTCAGTGGCACTGATGGGTACTGCGTCAGAACGCGGGCCCCAGACTCTGGTGGCTGCTGGGAGTGGGTGGGAAGACGGATTGAAGACAGCCTTAGCTCCCTCTGCTGTCTGGGGAGGAGAAGCCTCCAGGTAGGTACGCACCCCAACTGCCTCCCTCGTCCTCTCTCTGAACAGACAGACAGGAATGGGGCTGACTGCGCTGGTGGGCCGGCTGGGGGGCTCTCTGGCCCCACTGGCAGCCTTGCTGGATGGAGTGTGGCTGTCACTGCCCAAGCTGGCGTACGGGGGCATAGCCCTGCTGGCTGCCTGCACCGCCCTCCTGCTGCCAGAGACCAGGCGGGCACAGCTGCCGGAGACCATCCAGGATGTGGAGAGAAAAAGGTGTGTGCACAGGACTGTGTGTGTGTGAGCACACGCGTGTGGGTGCAGGTGCCCGGCTGCCTGGCACATTTAGGGTTCAGAGAAGATGACTCATCTGCCCTCGTGTACTTGGTGCACGTATGTGAGTGTGCAGGAGGGTGTCAGGTGCGTGCATACGTGTGCAAGGGCACAGATGCCCAAGGTGCAGGAAGCGGTGTATGTGCACACACTCAGCAAGCATGTGTGTGAGTCACTTGTGCAAGAACAAGCGTTGGCATTCTAGAAGCTGGGGAGAGCCCTGGGCCAGGCCTGATGGGCAAGCTGGGGTGGCGGGTTCAAGGGCTAAACCCCACCGCTGCTCGTGACGCCTTCCTCCCTGGTGCCCTGTCCAGTCTTCAGGAGGAAGAGATGGCCATGAAGCAGGTGCAGACCTGAGTGGGACTGGGGACAGCCCCGCGCAGCAGCTCAGCAGCAGGGGCAGGAGAGCAGCGGGCAGGCCCTGTGACCAGGGCCATGGGCATCGAACCCTCTGCCACTGGTGCCTTCTCCCAGTGCTCATCCAGCCTTGACCATTTCGCCTCCAGCACATGGCAACGTCCGAGAGCTCCTGGGTGTCCCTTGTGTGGCTGGGGGCCAGATTCTGGAAATAAAGGCAGCCCCTGGATTGGCGCAACAGGGAGGAGCTTTGGGACGGGCCCTGGGTGGGAAGTCATTGAACAAATGCCCCGGGCTCCGAGTTCATCTTTGCCAGTGATGTGCTGTGTGACCTTGGGAAGGTGGCTTGCCCTCTCTGGGATTCCTGTAGTTCATCTCCCAAATGGACAAGAAGGCCTCTTTGCAGACCTTCCCGCAGGGTCTGCTGTCAGGCCCACGCGAGAAGCTGAACAGGGTGCTTCTGGAGATGGTAAAGCAGGGGCTGTACTGTGATGACTTCTGGGAACCAGTGGGGCCGCCGGACGTGCTGTCCACTGGGTGGTGCTAGGGGCTGCCCGCTGCGAGGGCCGGGGGACCAGGAGAAGAGAATCCTCTGTTCCCATGATTGGCCCCGCCGACTCCCAGGCAGGCAGTGCGCCCCCAACCGCTGGGCCCTAAGAAGACGAGAAGGCGTGGGAGCCGACATTTTATTGCAGAAGACAGAGAGGCTGAGGCTCAAGAAAACATAGTTTGATGAGTACCTTGAAGCTCCAGAATTCACTGAGAAAGGAACTGGGAGGGCCAGGAGGCCACCCTCCACGATGGGGTGGCTTGTGTCCCCTGCCTAGCTAGGAACAGGAAAGGGAAGAATTGGCAGAGAAAGTCCGGACTCCCTGGTCTATCTCGGAGTGCAGCCCACACCCAGGCCTGCGGGGTCTGTCTTCCCCCAGCACTGGAGCACTGGAGAGCTCTGCAGCTCCCGCGGGACCACCAAGGGGCCGGGGGAAGGCCGAGGCAGGGCGAGGGTCTCATTCGGATTTTACGTCCACAGGGTCATAGACGTAGCAGCCCACATCGCCGATGTTCACGCCTGAGGGAGAGAGCCCTGTCACCAAGGGCCTGGGGCCCAGGGGCATTGAGCACCGAGGGGAATCGGGAGGGGCCTGGGGCGTGTCTGACCACCCAGGAAGTTGTCCACGCGTCCCCACGGAGGACTACACATGCCCAGTGTCTGGGGCGGGGCTGCTCACCTTTGGGGCCAAACAGGTAGCCGTAGCAGGGGATGTGGCAGTAGGGGACGCCGTCATGCTAGGACACGGAGAGAAAGAGAGCTGTCTGGGCCTGGCCGTCTCTCCAGCTGCAGCCCGCCACCTCCCGGCACAGCCACCCACCCCTGCCCTGCTCACCTCGGCGTGACTCCCGGCCGTCAGGGTCTTCCGGCAGCGCTGGCACCGCAGGCAGGGTCGGTGCCAATTTCTGCCCAAAGACATCACCTTCTCAGCTGGCGGTGGAGGGAAGCGGTGCTTCTGTTCCAGGGGCAGGGCAGGGAGACCGGCCCGCCGGGCATAGCCTCCCCTCCCCCAGGCTGTCCATTGTCACTTACCAAAATAGACGGGCTCCCCACAGCCAGGGCACAGCGAAGTCTCCCCCGTGAACGTCTTCATGTGGGGAGGGCCTTTAAGGAGAAGAGGCCTTGGCTGGGGCTGTGGTGGGGGTCAGCACCTAAGCAGGGCCCGCCTGCCGCACACACTTGGCTGCACCCGGCACCGGCCTCTTTCTACAGCCCTGCTCCACTCATGGCCTCCCACCCAGCCAAGCCTGCCTTCCTTGGGCCCCCGCCTCCTGTTCCACCTCTACTGGTGCTAGGGACCACCTGTGTCCTTCTCATTCTCCCAGGGGCTCAGGTGCCCACCGGTCCAACCCTACCAGCAACTCAATCCTCAGGAAACCTGAGCTGATATAGGAGCTGGCCAGGGCAGGGGTGTCAGGTGTTGGGAAGTATGGTGTCACTGCCCACTCCAAGGGGCCGGAGAGAGAAGCTGAGGGACCTGAGGGGCTGGCCCCATCCCGATGACCCCTCCCCTGCAAGTCATTCCTTCCATGGCCCTGGCCTGGGAGAGGCCTAACTTGTAGCCCCACGTTGCCTCTCGCTGGCTGTGTGACTGCACAGGGCCACTTGTCCTTGCTGTGCCTCAGTTTCCTCACCTGCAAAATGGGGGTGACAGTGCCACCTGTCTAACTTACCTCTTAGCCCGGCAGCTGACATGGGGGTGATGTTAGAACAAGAAGGGCTGGGGGTACAGAAGAGTTTTCCAGGAATAAAGTTGTAGGACCACGCAGCAGAGGGCTGGGGCAGAAAACTGCCACCTGGCCCCACCCCCGCTGCAGCCCAGGGAAGGGGAAGAGGGGGAGGAGGAGGAGGAGGAGGAGGAGCAGCAGCAGCAGCTGAGGCACAGCCTCTCTTACTTTTCTTGCCTTGCGGGAGGCCTGTCCTTGGCCTGGGGGGGCTGAAGCTGCTGGGGCTGAGGGGTGTGGCGCTGACAGGGGTGGGAGCGGGCGGGTTGTAGAGGTACGAGCCCACACCACCAATGTTCACCCCTGCAGAGAGAACAGGGAAGGCAGGCTTGAGCTCGCCCCTGCCAGCCCACCTGGAGGGTTCTGCTGCCCCGGCCCCCTCCCCCCTTCCCGGCTGGTACTCACCCCTGGGTCCGAAGAGAGCCCCGTAGCATGGCTTGTGACAGTATGGCCTCCCATTGTGCTGGGCACATGCAGAAGAAAGCAGGTGGCTCAGAGCCTTCCCCAAGGCAGGCTGCCAAGTGTCCACCCGCTGGCTGGGCTGGCATGCCGGAACTGCCTCGGTGGTCCCGGGAAGAAGGGCGAGGACGGCCAGGAGGCTGTGCTGCTCCCCCCTCCCCCTCCCCCATGCCAGGGGGCCACTGCACTACTCAGGCTCCCCAGATCCCACCAGCTGGGTGGCCGTGGACTTGGCTGCTGAGGGTTGCCTTGCGGCAAGCCCCCAAGGCAGAAATTCCAGGATCTGGTGACACACACGACTGTGTCCCCTGGCCAGGCCTCACCTCTGCATGCCCGCCAGGGGACAGGATGCTGTGGCAGCGCTCACATTTCAGGCAGAAGCGGTGCCAGTTCTTGCCCAGGGAGCTCACCTTCTCAGCTGTAGGGGACAAGGTGGGACCAGTCCATGAGGACTCTGTTCTGGCTGGGGGCTCCCTCTTCCCCTTCCCAGCCCTCTGGGGGACCCAGATCAGCCTGTTCTGCTCCCTGGAGACAACTAAGGGTTGTCTGCAACTGAGGCTGCATCCCACCCCCGTGCCATGCGGCCCCCAGAGCTCTGGGAAGCGAGGACAGGACCTGAGTGGGAGCAGGTAGGGGTGCGGGGACCACGTCCCACTACAGGCAGAAAGGGGTGTGTGGGGTCACCTCGCGAGGCCAGCCCTCTCGTCCCCAGGGAACCTGGCGGCAGGCTCGCCCCATCTTCCCACCTCCTCAGCTCATTCCTCACCGAAGAACACAGGTTGCTGGCAACGCGGGCAGGTCCAGCTCATGGTTCCGCTCAGGGCGGCCAGTGCGGCACACAGCAGGTACCACGGCGGGGCTCCGTTCCGCCGGTCCCGCTGGTTCCACCCAGCGCTCACCTCAGAGTCCCACTGGGCTGACTCGGCGGCTCCAAGGCGCTCATTGGCCGCCGGACTCTGAGAACCCTGCCCACCCCGGGGAGAGGGTGCGGGGCACGTAGGCGACTCCACAGCTACTTCACAGAACTCTGAAGCCTGGCGACCCCTGGGGAGGAGCCAGGGTCCTGCAGCTGAGTGGCCGGGGAGCGACGCAGGCGCCGGGGTGGGTGGCACTGGTTTCTGGGTTGGTGCGGACAGAGCAGGCGCTCACCGTGCGGATGGCCTTTGGAATGGTTTGATTCCATCTCGGTCTAGCTAGGTAGCGGCTGAGAGCAGCGGATTCTGGAACCTGCCTCTCTGCTACTGACTCTCGGGCTCCAGGCGAATTTTCCTTTTTGCTTCCTGCACCGAGGCCTTTTTATTTGTATGTATTACATCCCTGGGGGGTGGGGGGATCCCGGGGTTTTCCCTCTCGTGTTGTGTTTTCATCCGGCTTCTTCGTGGCCCAGGACGCCCGCTGTGGTTGTCGATACAATGGAACTGAACTGACAGGATGGGGGCAGATTATTCTGCCACTTTTCTAGATCTTTCGGTTGCACATCAAGCCGATCACCCCACACTTGTTTACCGTACCAGCTCTGTGATCACTGATGATTTCAACTTCGCCAAGGTCTCTACACTGCCTCATTACAGTTAGAAACCTGACAAGGACTTAGCAGCAGGTGTAACAGGAACCTGACATTTGTCTCTTTTCTGCACTGCTGATGCACGTGAGAGCGCCAGCCAGGACACTCACGGGCACCATGCCGGCAGCGGGGAGAGATGGCGAAGGTGGACAGAGGAAGGGAGGGACAAGAGCCTGGGGCTACGGTACTGCTTCCGTTCTCTGAGGTGTACGGCTGCTGTCATGAAGCCAGTCACTACCTCACAGGACTGCTAGGAGAATTAGATGAGCTGACACACGTGCAGTGCCCACACAGCACCTGGTACATCAGTGCTGTAAAAGCGATGGCTGTCACTCTGGTGGGCCCCTCAGTGACCTCAAGACTCTCAGTTTAGAAGCTCCAGAACAGCCTGGGGACAATGGTTTGCACCTAAAGTTATAATACTTATTAAATTTGAAAGTGTAATTTAATACCAATCATGTTTCTATTTTAAAGATTTTTTTTTTTAATTTTTAAATTTCTACTTGAGATATAGTGAGAGCACGCTCCCCAAATGCCTGCAACGGCTAGCGCTGGAATAGGCTGAAGCTGGGAGCAGAAGGCCGTGCAGGTCCCACGTGGGTGGCAGGAGCCCAGTGACTTGAGCCACCACCACTTCCTCTGGGGGTCTGCATTAACAGGGTTGGAGCTATGGTCAGGAGTGAAGCCGGGTATTAAATCCAGTCATTATGTTAACCAGCATTTTAAACACTAGGCCAAATGTCTGCCCCCAAGATATTAAAATATTTGTTAAAGGTAGTACACAATGCTGCAGAGGACATGTCAAGAAATTAAACCCACAGAATGAGAGAAAATACCGGAAAGTCATAACCATAGACCTGCTAAGGATCTAGTAACCGGAACACATAACTTGGAGCAGGTGTTTTGGCACAGTGCTCAAGCTGTGGCTCAGGGCACCTCCATCCCATGTTGGAGTGCCTGGCTCCTCTGCTTCTGGTCCAGGCTCTTGCTAATGTCCATTCTGGGATGCAGCAAGTGATTGGGTCCTGCCACCCACATGTGAGACCAAGGCCTGGCCCAGCCCTGGGTGTTGCAGGTATTTGGGGAGTGAACCAGCAGACTGAAGATCTTAGTCTTTCGAATAAAATAAAAACAAAAATTTTTAAAAGGATGGAAGCTAACAATTTCTCTTAAAAAAAAAAAAAGACATGAAAACATATGTCCATACAAAAATGTATGCATGTGGGGGCTGGCTTCATGGTGCAGTGGGTTAAACCATAGCCTGCAATGCCAGCATCCCAAGTTCCTGCTCCTCTGCTTCCGATCCAGCTACCTGCTAATGCGCCTGGGAAGGCAGCAGATGATGGCTGAAGTAACTGGGTCCCTGCCACCTATGTGGGAGACCTGGATGGAGGTCTAGTTTCCTGGCATCAGACTGGACCAGCCCCAGTTGTTGCAGACATCTGAGGAGTGAACCAGCACGCTCTCTCTCTGTTACTCTGCCTGTCAAATAGATAAATCTTTTTTTTTTTTTTTTTAATGAGGGGCGGGATGGGTGTTGTTAAGCCATTGCCTGGTGTGCCCACATCCCATATTAGAGTACCTAGGATCCAGTCCTGCCTCTGCTTCTGATTTAGCTTCCTGCTAATGTGCCTGGGAGGCAGCAGTGATGGCTCAAGTACTTGAGTCTGGGAGACCCTTCCATGCTCCAGCCCTGGCTGTTGCAGGCATTAGAAGAGTGAATCAATGGATAGACCACTCTCTCCCTTTCTCTGCCTTTCAAATAAATAAAAATGAATAAATATTAAAACAACAAAAAAGTGAACTCCTATCCAGTATTAGGAACACAATCCAGGTCTTCTGTGTGGTGTCAGAACCAATTACTTGAGCCATCACCACTGCCTCCCAGGGTCTGCATTGGTGGGAACCTGGAATCAGGAGCCAGACCTGGGACTTAAACCTAAGCACTCCAACATGGGCTGTGTTAAATGCCTGCTCCCAAGATCATTAGTTTTAGAACTTTTTCTCAAAGGGATTTTAATCTTTTTAAAAAAGATTTATATTTATTTGAAAGGCAGAGAGAAGGGGGAGACAGAGAAAGAGATCTCCATCCTCTGGTTCACTGTTCAAATGGCCACAATAGCCACTGCTGAGCCAGGATGAACTCAGGAGCCAGGAACTCCATCTGGGTCTTCCAGGTGGGTGGCAGGGGCCCAAGCACTTGGCCCAGCTTCTGCTGCCTTCCCAGGTGCATTAGCAGGGAGCTGCATGGGAAGCAGAGCAGTTGGGGATGTACTGCAGGCGGCCTCTAGGCCTCTCACACCACAATGCCAGCCCTTAGGAAGGCTGATTTCACCTTCCCAGTGCCTATCCCCCTCAGAACTTCCAGGCACACCAAGTAACCCTTTCCCAAGGATCCCTAGTGCCTTCTGCTCTGGGTCACTTTGTACTTTCCTCATCCCACTAGGCAGGTCTTCTATCCCCCAGCATCCAGCAGAGTACAGCACAAATAAACAAATCCAATTGCAGGCACAACAAATCACAACATTCTACTTTTCTTCCTTGCCTGGTTTCCTTTATTCTGGTGCTATGAAAGAGCCTTTGTGATGAATGCTGACAGAGAAAATGAGCACTTCTTGGAGGAATGCATTTGCATTTACTGATGGGGGCTCTTTTAAAGAAAAGCTGGCATGACTAAAGCCTCTGATAATTTAACAAAATACCACACAAATGGAGAAGACTAGCTGAGTGAGGTGTAATTGTCAAGGCGTAATTTGTTTCCTCTCCCGTAGGAAGCAGTGGCTGTCTCAGAAAGAGGACTCTTCCCTTGGTGCCCCCTGCACACTGGCCTTCACAGATCTGTCACAGTGTCTAATCAACAGTCAACAGTGTGCTCGTTTACTTGTTTGACTTTCTCCCACGGACAGGGTTGGACCTGTCCAACCCTGTGTATCTCTAGCACCGATTGCAGTCAGCGAATCAGTAAATGACAGCTCCTACTGTTATTCAAGTCTCCCACCAACACTTTTGACTTCATGTTGTCAAGCTGTGCTATGAGGTACATATGCTGAGATTGTTACTTGATTGATGAATTTATCTCTTAATTATTGTCAGGAAGGCTGAAGATACAAGCTTTCCAACTCTAGGTGAGTGAATGGCAGTGGGAAAATGACTTCAAGCCCCATGAGGGCTCTCACATGGAAGAGGCAGGAAGGGCACGAGGCCCTGTCCAGACCCCTGGAGAGAGGTCACAGGGAAGCAGATTTGGATTCAGTTCAAGAAAGAACCTTCTAACATACAGAGACCAAACATGGAGTGGCCACTTAAGACAGCAGTGAACTTTCTGTCCCTAGATATGCTATCAGCAATGCTGGAACAGACCACTGATTCTCAGTGTTACAGAAGGGATGCAAGCGTTGTATGCAGACGGGATTTTAGAGTCTCTTCACAGTACGCGATTCTGTGACTCCATTCCCAAAGAGGAGTTTGAAACTTGTGTTAGGGAGAGAGCATTGTTAAAACAGCACAGCTACCAGCGATGGAGTGACAGTCATGGCACTGTATCTGTTCTGATACAACAATCTGATAAGGGGTAGAAATGTTACATCACCAACTGTACAGAAAAGCAGCTTGGAACGTTTAAGAAGCTTGCTCAACATCATACAGATCCAAGCTGTTAGGAAACTGGTGCAGTTTTAGCCAGGTGGCCGCATGGCCCAGCTACCTGAGCCAGGCTCCACCCCCATCCTAATGGGATTCGCTGCTCCTGCTTCCCTGCCTGCCCTCCAGCAGAGTTTTAAAAGGGCCTGTTCCTGAACACGTGCTCTCTTGGTCCTTCCCTCTTGGTTCTTTTCTCTTGGCTCCTCTCCTCCTATCGTCTCTCTGCTCTATCTTCTCTCCTCGCTAGCTCCTCTCCTCTGGCTCTCTCTCTTATACTCTTTCTCTCTCTTTTTCCTTCGCCGTCCCTTCACTCCGGTCTGTTGGGTGTTCCCCAATAAACCCGTTCCCTTACTCCGGTGTCCAGTGTGTTTTGCGACGGCTAACATTAATATATAACATTGGTGCTGTGACTCGGATAGCCTTACGCTGGGGATCCAGCGTCCCCCAGTGACTTTGCTCTCCCTTTGGGGACCTCTGAACTGCTCTGGGGTCCTGGATTTCTGCCGGTCGCAAAGCACACCCCCGGAACTCCTCCCACACCACTGAACGCTCTGCGATCTCCATCCACACATTGGCCTTCCAAATTCTGAGGTAAGACGCGGAACGAAAATTCCTCAGGGTGCCTGCTATCTGAGTGGTGGTCTAGTATACTCGCCTGACTCTCGTAAAGGTCGCAGCACTGGACTCTAGCCACCACTCCTACTTCTCCTACTTAAGGCCTTTAGCCTCTACGGACACTGTGTCCAGGCAACAGTGGGTGCAAGTGACGACTCCATCTCTGTTCCCCTTTTTACAGGCTAGGCCCTGGGCTCCAGTGGGTGCTTGGGTGACGACCCCGCCTTCTGCTCCCATATTCTCTCGTTAGTCAGATAGCCGGGATGCAAGGACACTTGCAATCTACGGATCTGACTCTACAGGTCGCAATGGGAACTTTTCTCTAACTGCGTTCCGTCTGATGGTCCCTCTCAAATTGACCCCAGCCTCAAAAAGCGGCCCCTCCATGGTGGTGCATTTGGCTCTGAGGGATCGGAAGTCGGAGTAGTTTGACCCTGATAACATCTTTATCATTTCCATGAGTGTTCGGGAAAATGGAAGGAGATTCCATACGTTCAAGCCTTTTCCTATCTTCGAACTAAACCTTCCCTGTGTACTTCTTGCTCTCCTGCTCAAGTCCTTCTGGTCTCCAAGACTTGCACTAGGGGTCAGAGGCCTGAGCAGAAAACCTCGTTTTCTACCTCTAACCTTGGTACTGCCTCTACCACAACCTCCTTTGATCCTGCAGATGAACCTCCCCCTTATTGCTCCAATCTACAGGCACTGGCTCAGCCGCCTCCTGAGGCCTCAGCTGCTGAAGGTCCAGCGCCATTATCCCCCACGCAGCAGCTGCGTCCTCACCTCCCCCTCCTTTCGAATTCCAGGGGGCGGTGTCAACCTCTTCTGTCCTATCTGAAGCCCCTTGCTCATCTATTCCTCAAAGCCATTCTCTTTTTCCTTTGCCGCCCCTTCACTCCGGTCTGTTGGGTGTTCCCCAATAAACCCTTTCCCTTATTCCAGTGTTCAGTGTGTTTTGCGACGGCTAACATTAATATATAACACAAGCATTCTTACTCATATGGATGCTGGTTTGAGTCCCAGCTGCTCCACTTCCAATCCAGCTCCCTGATATTGTGCCTAGGAAACCAGTAGAAGATGGCCCAAGTCCTTTGGCCCCTGCACCCATATGGGAGATTCAGAGGAAGCTCCTGGCTCCTGACCTCAGATTGGCCCAGCTCCAGCCGTTACGGCCATTTGGGGAGTGAACCAGAGGATAGAAGACCTCTCTCTCTCTACCTTTCAAATATATATATATATATTTTTATATATTTATATATATATTATATATAAAATATATATTTATATAGAAATATATATATTTATATATATATATATTTTAAAGGCTGTCTCTTTTCTGAGAATCCGCTTCCCCAATATCTTGACCTTATCAGTTCCTGCCTAACCCCAGGTCCCCTCATTTACTCCATACCAGGCTACTGGCCCCAGGCACTTTCTCCTATAGCATCATCCTCTGCTGATGGGCAGAGGGGACACAATCTGTGACAGCTTTCTTTTCCCTGAGTGCTGATCCAAATGAGAGGGAAAAAAACAGAGGCCCACGCATCACCTTTCTCATTGATAAAGTCTGGGCTGTAGATTAGTGAGACAATCAAACAGGTCTTCCTGCCCATCTCCCCTACCACAGTCTAGACTTTGGTTGGTTTTTTTTTTTTTTTTTTTTTTTTTTTAAGATGTGTTTATTTACTTGAGTGGTAGAGTTAGAGAGAGAGAGAGAGAGAGAGAGGTCTTCCATCTGCTGGTTCACTCCCCAAATGGCTGCAACAGCTCCCAAGCCAAGAGCCAGGAGCTTCTTCCGGGTCTCCCACGTGGGTGCAGGGGCCCAAGGACTTGGGTCATCTTCCACTGCTTTCCCAGACACATTAGCAGGGAGCTGGATCAGAAGTGGAGCAGCCAGAACTTGAACCGGTGCCCATGTGGGATGCCAGTGCCATAGGCGGGTGTTTAACCTACTACACCACAGCGCTGGCCTGTCTGCCTATTTGATCTGTGAGCTCCTTGAGGGAAGGAACCAGGGTGACCTTGCCAGTTACTGTGTATATTTCTAGTGCCTTCCTTGCTCAATCTCTAGCACATACTGCTCAACAAATGCTTGTTGGTGAATCAATGTTATATGTTAGACACAAATCCCCTTCACAGGTACGGAGATGAGTGCTGGTGGGAATAAACCAGGACTGACAGAGCTCAAGAGCTGCTAGTAATGAAAGCCCTGGAGAAGGGAAAGTTCAGCTGCCTAAGGTCTCAGAAGTTTTTTTTTTAATGATTTATTTATTTGAAACACCGAGTGGAGGGGTGGGGGTGAGGCAGGGAGGAGAGAGAGAGATACAGATATCTTCCATCTCTTTGTTCACTCCCCAAATGTCTGCAACAGCTGGGGGCTAGGCCAGGCAGAAGCCAGGAGCCAGAAACTCCACCCACATGGGTGGCAGTGTTAGGTAGGAAATCAGATATGAGCTTATGTGTGTGACATAAAGGCCTAAAGAGAAGACGTCTATGTCCAGCATATGCATCTGCATCTCAAAGTCATCCTGATAATGTTTCAGGGGCAGCGGGGTACTCTTATCCTGCCCTGCCCCCTTCTACCAGGTGGAGGACCCCGCCCCTTCTGCCTGACAAATCTTCCACAACCTCCCAAATGCAGCCCAGTATCTGCATTTCAAACACCCTGCTGGGGATCCTGATTCTCCAGGGGGTCCTGCTCACCCTTCCTCTGAACCCAGGATGGCGCCAGCTAGGCTTCCTCCTGTCTGATACCTTCAAGGGAAAACTCAGATAGGAGCTTCCTAATATTTACCTCCATAAAATCCTTTGTTTCAGGAGGAGATGTGTGAAGACAAAGACCCATCTCCTTAAACACCCCCACACACACCTCAACCGGACTGCGCGCTCAGCCCTCTGCCTCTCTGCTGAGCCAGCCGCCCACCCGCCTGGTCTGGCCAGGTGTAATCTCTCCACTCAACCATGTAACCTCGCTCCTTCCCCCCGCCTGAGCGACTGCACTCTCTCTCAGGTCCTGTCTGGAGAGGTGCCCATCCGTTCTTTCGGATGTCCCTACCTTAATAAACTTTGCTACTTTTTACTTTCCACTACTCTGTCTCACGCCTGAATTCTTTCTTGCGCGAAGACAAGAACCCTCCATTCTTCGGTAACAGCACGAACCCAAGTACTTAGGCTGTTATTTGCTACCTCCTAGGTTCACTGACAGGAAGCTCGATCTGAAGTATGAAGCAGCAGTGACTGGGAACCTTCACTCTGATATGGGATGTGGGTATCTTAAGCAGTGGCTTTACCTGCTGTGTCATAATGCCTGTTTTTTGAAAATTTTTATTTATTGATTGTACTTATTTATAAGGCTAGGGGTGGGGACAAAGAGAGAATGAATCTCTCATCTTGTGTTCACTCCCTAAATGATAATAGCTGAGGCCAAGCCTGGCCAATGCCAGGAGCCAGGAACTCAATCCAGGTCTTCCACACTGGTGGCAGGAACCCAACCACTTGAGCCATCACCTGGCTGCCTCCCAGGGTACACACTAGCAGGAAACTGAAATCAGGAGCAGAGCCAGGAGTCAAAGGCAAGCACTCAGATGTGGGATGTAGGCACTCCTAGTGGTGTCTTGGCCTACCTCATTTTCTTCATTAATTTTTTATTTTTATTTTTTTAAATTATTTTTTTGACCGGCAGAGTTAGACAGTGAGAGAGAGAGAGAGAAAGGTCTTCCTTTGCTGTTGGTTCACCCTCCAATGGCCGCCGCGGCCGGCGCACCGCGCTGATCCGATGGCAGGAGCCAGGTGCTTCTCCTGGTCTCCCATGCAGGTGCAAGGCCCAAGCACTTGGGCCATCCTCCACTGCACTCCCTGGCCACAGCAGAGAGCTGGCCTGGAAGAGGGGCAACCGGAACAGAATCCGGTGCCCCGACCAGGACTAGAACCCGGTGTGCCGGCGCCGCAAGGCGGAGAATTAGCCTAGTGAGCCGCGGCACCGGCCTATTAATTTCATTTTAAAAGATTTATCTGCTTATCTGAAAGGCAGAGTTAGAGACAGAGGGACAGGGAGATTTGCAGTTTGCTGGCACTCCCCAAATGGCTGCAACAGCAGAAGCCGGGAACTCCAGCTAGGTCTCCCACATGGGTGGCATGCACCCGAGTAATTTGGCCATCTTCCACTGCTTTCATTGGTGCATTAGCTGGATTAGAAGTGGAGCAGCCAGGACTCAGACTGGCATTCACGGGATGCCTGCATTGCAGGTCTCAGCTTAACTCATTGCACCACAAGGCTGGAACTGGGCCCCACCCCATTTTCTTTTTAGTTTGAGAAGCAGAGAGACAGAGACTGTTTTCTGGTTCACTTCCCAAATGTCCACCAAAGCTAGGGTTAGGCTAGGGCCAAAGCTGGGAGCTGGGAACTCAATTTGGCTCTCCCTGGAGGGTGGCAGGAACCCAATTACTTGAGAGCCATCAGCCATCAGTCTGCACCACTGTCAACACTAGCAGGAAGCTAGAGTTAGGAGACAGAGCTGGGACTCACCCAGATACTCCAATGTAGGACATGGATCACTTACCTGCTAGGCTAAATGCCTACCCCAGGAGATTCTTTTCCTCCCTCCCCCCCCCCCTTTTTAATATTTACTTTATTTATTTGAAAGACATAGTCACAGAGAGAGGTAGAGACAGAGAGAGAGGTCTTCCATCCTCTGGTTCACTCCCCAGATGGCTGCAATGGCTGGAGCTGCGCCGATCCAAAGCCAGGAGCCAGGAGCTTCTTCCGGGTCTCCCACATGGGTGCAAGGGCCCAAGCACTTGAGCCATCTTCCACTGCTTTCCCAGGCCATAGCAGAGAGCTGGATTGGGAGAGGAGCACCCGGGACTAGAACCGGCGCCCAAATAGGATGCCGGCACTTAAGGCCAGGGCTTTAACACACTGAGCTACAGCGCCGGCCCCAGGAGACTGTTTAACATACATGAGGATCAACATTTATGAAGCAAAACACAGAGTATGGTTTAAACTGATTCTGATTTTAAATCCTAAAAAGAGAAATGAAACTTGGCTTTGGCAGCAAACCATTCCCATTAATTAGAAGTCATTCACAAGAACCAATTAAGCTTAATTAGCATGTAGCACAAGTATGGCTATCATTTAATATGTGGCAAATGAGAAAAGTGTGAAAGTGTTATATGAACTATAAAGCACTTTGTAACCAGGGAGTTTGACTACAACTATAAACTCCACCCATTTATGTCTTTATAGACTTGCTCAAGCACACGGTCATGGCTTGTGTCTTTTATAGCATTATCCAGAATGCTTTCCTAGATGGCTTTTTTTTTTTTAAAGAGAAATCATTTGGTTCTAGTAAGTTGAGGAAAAATCAGTCTTATTTCTTTATAGTTGTGTTTTTAAAGATCTTTATTACCCTCAACTTTTGTGCTTTCTCACTGTATCTTCTGCATAATCTGTACAATAGGAAGCTTCACTTTCTGTAGTTTATATCACTTAAATAGAGCAGAGGGAGGTAGATGTTTGGGAGAGTGTGCTCTCTGCCTTTCAAATAAAATAAATATTTTTTAAAAAATTAAAGAAATACATACAAAGCAGAAGATGAATGAATCTTCTCTCTTTTTTTTTATTTTTTATTTTTATTTTTTTGACAGGCAGAGTGGACAGTGAGAGAGACAGAGAGAAAGGTCTTCCTTTGCCGTTGGTTCACCCTCCAATGGCCGCCGCGGCCGGCGCGCTGCGGCCGGCGCACCGCGCTGATCCGATGGCAGGAGCCAGGAGCCAGGTGCTTTTCCTGGTCTCCCATGGGGTGCAGGGCCCAAGCACCTGGGCCATCCTCCACTGCACTCCCTGGCCACAGCAGAGGGCTGGCCTGGAAGAGGGGCAACCGGGACAGAATCCGGCGCCCCGACCGGGACTAGAACCCGGTGTGCTGGCGCCGCTAGGCGGAGGATTAGCCTAGTGAGCCGCGGCGCCGGCTGAATCTTCTCTCTTAAAAAGATATCAATCCCCTACCGATGGAGAATCGCTGCTCTATAGTCACACAGCATTCATGGCTCTTGCAAGTCTGTTTTTTTCCTCCTTGTTTTCCAGAATCATCTTGCTATTATCTGAACCTGTTGCTAGCACTCTATATAGCTACTTATGGCTACATGCTTGGGACTGAGTGGGCTACATCTCGTGATTCAGTGGCATCTGCTGGATTAATTCAGAATCAAGACTGCCATGTCTGCCTTGAATCTATGCTTGTGAAGAAATCAATAACAGCTTTAAAGTATGATTTTTCTATGCAAAGACATATTTGGTTTCTCAAATATTATTTGGAAATGTATATTTCATCTGAGAGTATGTAAAAATAACCACCTCCAAATAATTTACAGCATGACAACTTATGCATATACTGGAAACTGAGGTGAGCAGGAAAGGAGAGGAACTTGGTGGGAATGCTCCTTATAAAGAGTTAAAATTGTATATGTGCGGGTGTAAAAAGTTAAGCTTAAGCTTACAGGTTTAAACCTTCCTGGTGCAGCTGTAAAAATAAAACAGAGTGAAGTAGCACCTTGACAGGAGGGACTCCATTTTGGAGCACTTGAGACTCCATTCTGGGAAAGCACCCCCCCACCGTGAGACTCTGGTCTGAAACTATGATCTCAAATAGTCGGACAATAGCAGTGTACTACATCACCCTTGGCAATGCACAAAAACCCCCTGCATGATTGCTCAAGCTTAAAAGTAGAAAGGTTGCACCTGGGTTACCTGGGCTAATAATGAAGATGTGATTTGTCTATGTCTTAAGATCATAATTGCTATTGTAAGATTTTAGCAACCACTTAGCAACCGTGTATTCTCTCTCCCCTCCCGATTTTGCAGTTTTTGCCTTTATAAACCCTATGCTGTAGTTTCTCGCTGCTCCTCTGTCCTTGTATGTTCAGAGGGCCCCAACATGTTGGATCAATAAATTTAACCCTTTGCTGGTTGCATGAGAGAAAGGTCTCTTGGAGTCGTTCCTTGGGCGGTGGGCTTTTTCGGACCCTAACACTTAGAGTTGGCATAAAGTACTAGAAACTTCCTTATCTTTACACCTCTGAGAGGTAAGTTTTTATAATATACAAGAATAGCCCTTCCAGGTCATGAATCTATGTTAACAGTCTTGTATTAGTTAGCTTTTCATTACTTTAACTAAAATATCCAAGAGAAACTTCTTGGGAAGGAAAAGGCATACTTCTGCTTAAAGTCTGCAGGGTCCCAGTTCAGGATCAGGCATCTGTGGGAGAAAGGCCACGGTGGAGTGCGTAGGGAGGAGTGATCACATGGTGAGCCAGGAAGAAGAGAGGTGCAAAGCCAAAGTCAGCTTAAGTAATCAACCTTCTCATGCGAATACCTTCTGAGGACAAGCCTCCAATAATCCAAAGAACTCCCACCAGGCTCACCTCTTATAGGCCACCCTAAACTCATCAAACATTAGCATAAGACTTCCAACATTCACATGAGTTTGGGGAGCCACTTCCTGTTCAGTCCATAACAAGGCTAAAACAGTTTAATCTTATGAATTTAGAAATGCAAATGCTTGGCCAGGCGCCATGGCTCACTAGACTAATCCTCCGCCTGCGGCCCTGGCACCCTGGGTTCTAGTCTCAGTTGGGGCGCCGGATTCTGTGCCGGCTATTCCTCTTCCAGTCCATCTCTCTGCTGTGGCCCAGAAGGATGGCCCCAGTGCTTGGGCCCTGCACCTGCATGGGAGACCAGGAGGAAGCACCTGGCTCCCGGCTTCGGATCAGTGCGGTGCGCCGGTCATAGCAGCCATTTGTGGGGTGAACCAACGGAAAAAGAAAGACCTTTCTGTCTCTCCCTCTCTCACTGTCTAACTCTGCCTGTCAAAGAAAAAAAGAAAAAAAATGCAAATGCTTACCTTGCCATAGAAGAGTCTTAATTTCCTCTGTGAAACTCAGGGTCACAGAGTCAAGAGTCAACTTCTAGTCTCTTCTCAACTCCAAAATAATTAGACCTTTTCTCTTCTCTTTTCTTGAGCTTTTGGAACAGGAAGGCTATAAGGTCCTCATTTGCTCTCTCTAACCTCCTACCACACACCCTTAAAAGCAGTAGCATCTCAATGAGTACAAGAACGTGAACACTTGGGGCCTGGCATTGTGGCACAGTGGGTTAAATCACTGCTTGTGACATTGCATCCCATATTAGTTTCAGTCCTGGCTGCACTGCTTCTAATGCAACTCCCTGCTAATGTGTCTGAGAAAACCTCAGAAGACTTCAAATATCTGGGCCTCTGCCATCCATGTGGGAGACCCAGATGGCGTTCCAGGCTCCTGGCTTCTACCTGGTCCAGTCCCAGCTGCTGCAGCCATCTGGGAATTGAACCAGCAGATGGAGGATCTTTCACTGTGGTCTCTCCCTGTCTGTCACCCTGCCTTTCAAATAAATAAATAAATAAATATATTTTTTTGACAGGCAGAGTGGACAGTGAGAGAAAGAGACAGAGAGAAAGGTCTTCCTTTTTCCGTTGGTTCACCCCCCAATGGCCGCTGCGGCCGGCGCACCGTGCCAATCCAAAGCCAGGAGTCAGGTGCCTCTCCTGGTCTCTCATGCAGGTGCAGGGCCCAAGGACTTGGGCCACCCTCCACTGCACTTCCAGGCCACAGCAGAGAGCTGGACTGGAAGAGGAGCAACCGGGACAGAATCCGGCACCCCGACCAGGACTAGAACCCGGAGTGCTGGCGCCACAGGTGGAGGATTAGCCTATTGAGCCGTGGCGCTGGCCATAAATATATCTTTAAAAAAAAAAAAAAAACACATCTCGATAAAATGTCACAAAACAAAGTCTACAGAGAAGACACTGAATCTTTGCAGCTTTAGAGTGAACTTTCTACTTTGAAGGATTTCCTCTGGAAAACATCATTTCTCTCTATTCTATATTAATTGAACTCAGTCTCCATGGTTCAGTAGGGTCACCTTTCCTTCCCATTAGAAGCTCAAATCCTGGGCCTGGTCTGAGTATTTCATCTACTAGCACATAGTAATTATTCAGTAATAGAAATGTGGCCCAAATCAGACTAACAGGCATCTTCCCTGAGACTTTCTAGTATGATAAGGAAAGATCCACTCATTTTCTAGAAGGCAACCTTTAAGAACCATGGCAGCTTGAGACTGCAGGAGCTATTTTTCTCCTGAGGGAAAATACCTTCAAAAATGAAGCCAAGCAAAGTTAGAAGACAGAGCATTTCTGATCTTCTGGATCTAGGTCTGCCTCAGTTTCCCAGTTACCAAGCTGTACATTAGCCCATCACTGATTTTTGTTAAGCTTGTTTAAGTTAGGTTTGTGGTACAACCAAAAGGGTTCTAATTAATATAACATGTACTTTAAAAAAAAAGATTTCTTTATTCATTTGAAAGGCAGAGTTACAGAGAGGCAGAGGCAGAGGCAGAGGCAGAGGCAGAGAGAGAGAGAGAGAGAAAGAGAGAGAGAGGTCTTCCATTCACTGGTTCACTCACCAGATAGCTGCAATGGCTGGAGCTAGGCCAATCCAAAGCCAGGAGCCAGGAGCTTCTTCCAGGTCTCCCACACAGGTGCAGAGGCCCATGGACTTGGGCCATCTTCTACTGTTTTTCCAGGCCATAGCAGAGAGCTGGATCGGAAGTGGAGCAGCTGGGACTCAAACAGGTGCCCACATGGGATGCTGGTGTTAGAGGCTAGGGGCTTTGACCTGCTGTGCCACAGCACCAGCCCCAATAAATAAACCTTAAACAATTTTTACAAAGCAAGATCTCAAATCAACAGCCTAAATTTACACCTTGAGGAAAGAGAAAAAGAAGTGCAAACCGAACCAAAAGCTAGCAGGAGGAAATAGTAAAGACTAGATCAGAGACAAATAAAATAGAGAACAGAAAAATAGAACCAAATGTCAAGATTTGAAACCTTTAGATAGACTAAGAAAAAGAGAGAACATGAAAATAAAACTGAAATCAGAAATGAAAGTGAGGATATTTCACTAGTAGTGGAAGATGTCCCAAGTCCTTGGGCTCCTGCACCCTTGCGGGAGACTCAGATGGAGCTCCTGACTTCAACAAAGTTGCAAAGTAAGTGGTAGCCCCGAATGAAGCTCATGAAATAGAAAATAGAAAAACAGAATCAATGACCAATACTTGAAAGCTTTAGACAGACTAATAAAAAGAGACTAAGAAAAAGAGAGAACGTGTAAAAACTAAAATCAGAAATGAAAGTGATTATTATTATTACTACTAACCTTTCAGAAATACCAAGGATTATAAAAGACTATAATTTGAAAACCTATGAAGCTCCTGTTTGACTTCAGCAAAGTTGCAAAGTACAAGATTCATAAACAAAAATCAGTTGTTTCTATATGCCTGCAATAAATAATCTCAAAGAAAATTAAGAAAACAATTCAAGGGGCTGGTGCTGTGGTATAGTGGACTAAGCCTCTGCCTGTGGTGCTGTTGTCCCACATGAGCGCCAGTTCAAGTCCGAGCTGCTCCTCTTCTGATCCAGCTCTCTGCTATGGCCTGGGAAAGCAGTTGAAAATAGCCCGTGTGCTTGGGTCCCTGCACCCGCCATGGGAGACCTGGAGGAGGCTCCTGGCTCCTGGCTTCAGATCGGATCAGTTCAGCTCCGCTGTTGCAGCCATTTGGGGAGTGAACCAGCAGATGGAGGACCTTTCTCTTTTGTCTCTTTCTCTCTCTCTGTAACTTTACCTCTCAAATAATTAATAAAATCCTAAAAAAAAGGGGGGGGAAGCCAGTGTAACACATGAGTCGTACTTTGGAAATTTATATTCATTAAATAAAAGATTAAAAAAAAATCCTAAAAAAAAAAACTAATTCAAATTATAATGGCATAAAAAGAATAAAAAGTCTAGAATTAAATTTAATGAAAGAGGTGAAAGACATATGTACTACCAAATAAGTCATCAAAGAAGATCTAATCAAATGGAAAGGCATCTTATAGTCATGGATATGAATAATATTAATATGGCAATATTATTCAAGCTAATCTACAGACTCAGTGCAATCTGTCAAAAATTTCAAGGTATTTTTGCAGAAATGGAAAAGGCAATCCTGAAATCGTATGAAATCTCAATGGGTCGCAAACAGCCAAAAACATCTTGAACAACAAAGTTGGACTCATACTTCTGAATTTCAAAACTTACTACAAAGCTACAGTGATTAAAACAGCATGGGTCAGCCGGCGCCGTGGCTCAATAAGCTAATCCTCCACCTTGCGGCGCTGGCACACCGGGTTCTAGTCCCGGTTGGGGTGCCGGATTCTGTCCCGGTTGCCCCTCTTCCAGGCCAGCTCTCTGCTATGGCCAGGGAGTGCAGTGGAGGATGGCCCAAGTGCTTGGGCCCTGCACCCCATGGGAGACCAGGAAAAGCACCTGGATCCTGGCTCCTGCCATCGGATCAGCGCGGTGCGCCGGCTGCAGCGGCGGCCATTGGAGGGTGAACCAACGGCAAAGGAAGACCTTTCTCTCTCTGTCTCTCTCTCTCTCACTGTCCACTCTGCCTGTCAAAAAAAAAAAAATAATAATAATAATAAAAAATAATAATAAAAAAAAAACAGCATGGGTCTGGCATAAGGATAGGAATATAAACCAGTGGAATGGAATGAAATATTCAGGGTCTGGCATTATGGCACAACATGGTAAGAGTGGTACCAGCACCCCATGTAGGAGTAATAATTCCAGTCCTAGCTGCTCTGCTTCCAATCCAGCTCTCTGCTAATGAGCCTGGGAAGGCAGCAGAAGATGGCCCAAAGTGCTTGGGCCCCCACCAACTATGTGGGAGACCTGGATGTAGTTCCAGGCTCCTGAATCCAGCCTGGCACTTCCCTGGCCATTACAATAATTGGGATGAACTAGCACATAGAAGGCCTTTGTCTCTCCTATCACTCTGCCTTTCAAATGCAATAATTTTTTTTTAAATGGAATGTCCAGAAATAAACCCCATATATCTGTGGCCAATTGATTTTGAAAAGGGTACCAAGATCATTAAGTGGGGAAAAGCAGCTTCTTCAATAAATGATGCTGGGACAACTAGATTTCTACATGCAAAAGAAAGAAGCCGAGGGGCTGGCACTGTGGCATAGCAGGTAAAGCTGCTATCTGCAGTGCTGCTGGCATTCCATATGGGTACCAGTTTGAGTCCTGGCTGCTCCACTTACAATGCAGCTCTCTGCTATGGCCTGGGAAAGCAGTAGAGTATGGCCCAAGTGCTTGGGCCCCTGCACACACATGGGAAGACACGGAAGAAGCTCCTGGCTCCTGGCTTTGAATCAGCCCAGCTCCAGCCATTGTGACCATTTGGGGAGTGAACCAGCGGATGGAAGACCTCTGTCTCTCTCTCTCTGCCACTGCCTCTCTGTAACTGTGCCTTTCAAATTAATAAATATTATTTTTTAAAAAAAGAAAGCTGGAATAATACCTCATACCATATATAAAAATTAACTCAAAATAAATCAATGACCTAAATGTAAGAGCTTCTTAGAACTATAAAACTCACAGAAGATAGAAGTAAATCTTCATGATCTTGGATTTGGCAATGGATTCTTAGATTTATGATACTAAAACCATGAGTGATATGTGAAAAAATGGATAAATTAGACTTTATCAAAATTGAAAACATTTTGTGTATCAAAGAATATTATGAAGAAAGTGGATGGGGCACAGTGGGTTAAGTATCCACTTGCAAAGCTGGCATCCTGTATTGGAGTGCCAGTTTGAGTCCATACTGCTCTGCTTCTGATCTAGTTCCCTGAAGATGTGCCTGGGAAAAGCAGTAGAAGGTGGCCCAACTACCTGGGCTCCTGCCAACCAGGTGAGACCTGCATGGAGTTTTATGCTATTGGTTTCAGCCTCACCCAGCCCTGACCATTGTGGTCATTTGAGGAGTGACCTGTATATGGAAGATGGATTTCTTTTTCTCTCTCTCTCTCCTTCCTCCTCTCTATCACTCTTTCAAATAAACAAATAAGAGGCCAGCTCTGTGGCACAGCGGGTTAACACCCTGGCCTGAAGCGCTGGCATCCCATATGGGTACCTGTTCAAGTCCCAGCTGCTCCACTTCCGATCCAGCTCTCTGCTGTGGCCTGGGAAAGCAGTAAAAGATGGCCCAAGTGCTTGGGCCCCTGCACCCACATGGGAGACCCAGATAAAGACCCTGGCTCCTGGCTTCGGATTCATACAACTCCAGCTGTTTCAGCCATTTGGGGAATCAGCAGATGGAAGAGCTAGCTCTCTCTCTCTCTGTAATTCTGCCTTTCAAATAAATTAAAAACATTTTTTAAAAAGAAATTGAGTAGACATTCCTCCAAAGAAGATACATAAGTAGCCAATAAGCACATGAAAAGATGTTTAATATCATGGGTATTAGAAAAATGGAAATCAAAACCACAATGAGATATGAAGATAACTCTAATATGTTAAGAAAGGAAAATAAGAAGTGTTGTGTAGAAAATCAAACCATTATACATAGCTGGTAGGATTGTAAAATGATTTAGGTGGGGTAGAAAACTGTGTGTGACAGTTTCTCAAAATTGAAACATGAATAACCCTATGACCCAGCAATTCCATTACTAGGTATATACCAAAACAATAGAAAAGAGGTACTCAGACAATACTTACACTTGAATGGGTATAACAGCACTATTTTTTAAAAAAATTTATTTATTTGAAATTCAGAGTTACACAGAGAGAGAAGGAGTGGCAGAGAGAGAAAGAGGTCTTCCATTTGATGGTTCACTCCCCAACTGGCTGCAATGGCAGAAGCTGCGCCAATCGGAAGCCAGAAGCCAGGATCCTCTTCCCACATGAGTGCAGGGGCCTAAAGACTCGGGCTATCTTCTACTTTCCCAAGCCATAGCAGAGCTGGATCAGAAGTGGAGCAGCCGGGTCTCAAACCAGTGCCTATATGGGATGCTGGCACTGCAAGTGGTGGCTTAATCCACTACACCACAGTGCTGGCCCCAATATTTTTTTTAAAGACTTATTTACTTAAAGGCAGAGTTACAGAGACAGGAAGAGACAGAGATATCTTCCATCTGCTGGCTTGCTTCCCAGATGGTTGCAATGGCCAGAGATGGCCAGCTTGAATCCAGGAGCCTGGAGCTTATTCCAGGTCTCCCATGTGGGTGCAGGTGTATAAGCACTTGGGCCATCCTCTGCTGCTTATCCAGGCACATTCACAGGGAGCTGGGTCAGAAGTGGAGGGGGGCGGCTGGTGCTGTGGCGCAGTAGGTTAATCCTCCGCCTGCAGCGCCAGCATCCCATATGGGTGCCAGTTCTAGTCCTGGCTGCTCCTCTTCCAATCCAGCTCTCTGCTATGGCCTGAGAAAGCAGTAGAAGACGGCCCAAGTCCTTGGGCCCCTGCACCTGCATGGGAGACCAGGAAGAAGCACCTGGCTCCTGGCTTCAGATTGGCGCAGCTCCGGTCGTTGCAGCCATTTGAAGAGTGAACCATGGGAAGGAAGACCTCTATCTCTGTCTCTCCCTCTCACTGTCTATAATTCTACCTCTCAAATAAATAAATTAAAATCTTAAAAAAAATAAAAGAAGTGGAGGAGGGGCTGGTGCTGTGGTGTAGTAGGTCAAGCTTCACCTGTGGCGCTGGCATCCCATATGAGTGCTGGTTTGTATCCAAGCTGCTCCTCTTACGATCCAGCTCTCTGCTAATAGAGAGCCAGGACTTGAACTGATGCCCATAAGGGATGCCGGCATCAGAGGCAGTGGCTTTACCTGCTATGCCACAACATGTGCCTCCATAGAAGCACTATTTACAATAGCCAGATGGTGGAAACAACTCAAATGCCCATTAACAAATGGATAAGTATGTTTTATATGTAAAATGAAATATTGTTCTGCCATAATAAAGAATTAATATTGATAAGTGCTACATGGATGAACCTCAAAAACATTATGTTAAGTAAAAAATACATTGACACAAAAGGTCACAAACTATATAATTTTGTTTAAATGAAATATCTGGAAGGAGTAAAACCATAGAGACAGAAAGCAGACTAGTGAGTCCAAGGGATTATAGGAGGTGGGAACTGGGACTAAAAGCTTAAGGGAAAACAGTTCTGTTTTGGAGTGATGGAAATTTTATGGTGAATTTCATCTCAATTTTTTTAAAGTACCTGATGTAGTAGTCAGAATAATGGTCACATTTTGGGAAAGTAGTGACTGTAATAGATCATAAGAGGGAGTTTAGGAGTGTTGGTCATATTCTATTTTTGGATTTAGATACTGGTTACCCACATGTGTTTACTTTATAAAAATAGCTGAGCACATCAAATTTATGATGTGTTTTTTTCATATGAACATTATAGTTTAATATAAAGGTTTATTTTTAAAAGGCTAAACAGTTATCATATGACCCAGTTCTATTCCTATGTATACACCCAAGACGACTTAAAACACATGTCCATGCAAATATTTATATGCATACATGTATTTTACATATTTATATATACACATACACACATAAACTTATACACATGGATATACACATACATATGTGTGTACATATGTATGTGTATATAAATATTCATAGCAGCATTGCTCACAATACCCCTAAAGTGGAAATAACCCAAGCATTATCGAGTAATGAATAAACGAAACATGATACACCTACACAATGGTATATTATTTAGCCATAAAATACAATGAAGTAGTGGTACATGATATACTATACAGATGAACCTTGAGAACATTATGCTAAGTGAAAGAAGTCAGACACAAAAGATCACGTACTGTATGACTTCACTTACATGAAATACTCGGACCAGACTAGTACAGTGATTAAGACAGAAAGTAGATTGGTAACTGACAGTGGCTTGGGAGCAGGAATGTCTGCTAATAGGCATGTGGGTTCTAGGGGTGTGGTGGGGGAGTGATGGAAATGTTTTAGAATTAGATAGTGGTGGTGACTGTATAAGATATTAAAACTACAAAATTGCACACTTTAAAATGGAAAATTTTGTTATGTAAAATTTAATGTTATATAATACTTCAATTAAAAAGTAGACCTTAAATATATCATTCATAACATACGTGAACTCTAGCACATCAAATCTAAAAAGCTCAAAGGAAAAGCAATTATTCAAAAGAAAAAAGTTCCATTTCCCCGTCCATTCCCTTGATCAGTACACCTTAGACGTGGAATTCAGACACCACTGGCAGGGTCTAGCAGCAAAACTGGAGGTAGGACTGTGAATCACAGATTGGAACGAAAGCTTGTGACGAACATTTCTGATTGTCCCTGAGCAGAGGAATGTGACAGTTGATGAGAAACAGATCTTTGGCTGAGCAATGGAGAGAAAGTGGTGGTGACAAAGTGTTGGCAGCCCTGGCACAAGGCTGCTTTCCATTGCTTCATCCACAGGGTCATGTCTTAGGAATGAGTGGTTCTTAACTGATACGATCGCAGCAGCGGAAGGCGCTGAGGCACTTTCACCCTTTACTTACTTCATATTCTGATGGCTTTGGTTACACACGTTTTTTTCAGTATTTGTACTAACACAACTATCCCCCCCCCCCCCAAATTACGAAAGCCATAGATTTATTTGGGAAGTAAACTAGATATCCATGCCTCTAACATTCGAGAGAAATTTTGTTCCAGGAACAAAACTAAACTAATATTTTTCTAGGTGAATGTAGAACGGGGGCAACTCAGATTTAAATTAATCTGAATTTGAAGGACTTAAAGGTCAGCTAAGTTTTACTAGGTCTGGTTCTCATTCCCATTGTGTTCCTCAGCCCACAGTACAGAAGTACTTACTGGCATTTTAGGTGGACAGAGAGCCAAGAGTTTGCTTCATATTTTGAAATGGTGCTTGTTCCTTTCTGTGTGCCAGATGTTTCAATATGTGTAGTAGAGGTAGTAAAATGAAAACTAGTACACAGCTGTCCTTAACACTCATATCTCAGTATTCTTCAAACACCCCATTGGTGACTGTTCTCCCTCCCCCTCCCCCTGCCACACACACGTTCCTTGAATCTCCTTTGCTTACTCAAAAACCACTCCACTAATGACACACCCACTTTCACTTTTTTTTTTTTTTTTTTTTTTTTTGACAGGCAGAGTGGATAGTGAGAGAGAGACAGAGAGAAAAATCTTCCTTTTGCTGTTGGTTCACCCTCCAATGGCCGCCACGGCCGGCGCACCGCACTGATCCGAAGGTAGGAGCCAGGTACTTATCCTGGTCTCCCATGGGGTGCAGGGCCCAAGGACTTGGGCCATCCTCCTCTGCCTTCCCGGGCCACAGCAGAGAGCTGGCCTGGAAGAGGGGCAACTGGGACAGAATCCGGCGCCCCCACCTTGATTCTTGTATGCACCAGTAAGGAAAGGCTAGAACTGAGATAGCACATGTTTTCCTTGTTGAGGACACTGGGTTTCAGGGGGCAGACCTGAAGTCCACAGCTTTAATACAAGTATCATAGCACAAAATGAGACATGGAAATTTAAGAGATAATTTATTCAATGCTAAATAAGGCAAGGGTTGGCAGGTCTAAAACACACACTTTCTATTTTCATTGTTATCTTGTTCCTCCTCTACTGGTACAAAGATGCAGATATGCAAATACACATATATACATTTATTATGTAAATACACTCCATACACAATACAGATAAACACACACACATATATTTTCACTCACCTAATCTGGCAGCTAAAGTAACAGGGCATTCTTCATAATCCATTCCTGTCACAGCAGCCATACCTACCTTCCAAAAGTCAGACCCTAGAGGTGCTCGTCTCCACGGTCTCTGTGACTTCTATCCCTGCCTCCCTGGAACAGAGGTGTCTGCTGTAGTCTTTCCTTACAGAAATCTGAAGAATTCTGGAATTGTCCTGGAAAGGAAGACAGGTGGGTGAGTCAGTAACAATGTGACACAACCATTCTTAGTAGGTAGGCTTCAGAAAGGCCAGAGGAAACTTTAGTAGGGACACAGTATCAGAGAGAAGATGAAAGAAAACACCAGCTCAGTATGGTGAATTTTATTTGCTATCTTTCTCCACGTCCTCTATCTTTTGTTCTACTATTACGTAACTGTCCCTATTTTCATCCTCCTCACTGCCTTCCTTTAAACAGACTAATTTCCCCATTTTCTAGAAAAACCCTCTTGCCACAAATAGAAGGAATTAAAGCCGGTAAAGCACTCAGTCACTACATCGTGAAACACATTGTCTTCTGTCCTTTGCATGCAGAAAAGACTTCGCGATATTTTTTGTATACCTCAACTAAAGCTTTGATTTATATAATGTCCAAGTGCTGTTACAGCCTTAACGGATATGCACAACCGGCTCAACAGAGGCAGGGGCAAGAGCAGGGGGACAGGGAGAGAGGGAGAAAGAATGGAAAGGATTCTTGAAGAAAGCTTGTTGTACAGCATTGATGGGAGAAGAGAAATCTAGGAAGTTTGGAGGGGAAAACAGCAAGAGGAGTGATGACAGGGATACACTGAGTAGGAAAGACACAACTTAAACACTTTTTTTGATACATAAAAGTATACAAAAGGAAAAAAAAAACACCGTGACCTTAATTCCACGGCACCAGATAAGGATGTTTTATGTGTGCATATGTACATGTTTTATATGTGTATAAATATTTTAGTTTTGAGTACATTTTCATGGTCAGAATGTTGAAACAAAGGGAGGATAAAAAATGTGGAAGCACCGCTCTTCCAAAGATAATGTTGGTTAATTTTTGTTTTCTTCCATATATAAAATCAAGAGCTTGATTTAGTTTTGATCAGATAGATGTGGGCTACAGTGATGATTTACTCCTTCAACTAAACCAGAGATCTGGAGTCTGACTTTATCACGCTTATAAAATCTAGCTAGGAAAAAGAAGACGATCTGAAAATTAGAGCTCCCAAAACTTTTTTGCAAATTTTATTGTTTCTCTTCTAGAACTGCAGGGGCAGTGTGTACCCCTCCTGGACTGGCACCACCATTTCAGAATGCTTGCTGCAATGAAGGGAGCTGCTCGCAGCCCTGATGTATACTCACTACTGTAGACAGTGCTTTGTGGAGATCCAGAAAAGTAGCAAAGAACAATTAGCTTCTGGAGCGCTAAGCACCCAGTAAACACAGTCAGTAACTTATGATTTTCACCCACTTAAAAGCTGCTAAGCATTATCAACCATTAATAAAACAGCCACTATTACCATATTGATTCAACAATTTTTATTAAGCACCCTCTATGTGCTAGCCAACTGTGTACTATAAATACAATGATGAAAAACCAAAGTAAGCAAAGACAGACTTCCTGCTCCAGAGAGCTTATATAATATTATACTTGGGGAAGATACATTAATCAAAGAAACACATAAACATAAAATTACAACCACATTAAGAGCTACAACACATACTTATGAATGTTTTCCTAAGTGTATATGGGTTGAGAGCAAATCCGGATAGTGGTGATTACTTTAAGAGATTTTTGTTATAAGTTGAACTGCTTGATCAATGAATATTGTTACCATGTACATAATTTAGTTTAAAACTGCACAAATATTATTGCAAAGTTAAACTCTTAATAAATAAAAAATGTACTCACAATCCCAAACTACTTCCATTTGTCAATGTTCTCACATAAGCAGCTATTAATGAAGACTTAGCCTAGGTTCTCATCTTGGGCTTGGTAAGTAAGGTTTGCTAAGGTGAGGATAACTTTCAGGAACATGTAATTTAAAAAACAATACTTTATTTAATTCTATTACAGGATATCTCTTTACTGTTTCTCCACTTTAAAAAAGAAGGTGTAATTGGGGGCCAGCGCTGGCACAGCAGGTAAGGCTGCTGCCTGCAGTGCCAGCATCCCATATAGGCACTGGTTTGAGTCCCAGGTGCTCCATTTCCAGTCCAGCTCTCTACTAATGTGCCTGGGAAAACTGCAGAGGATGGCCCAAGTGCTTGGGCCCATGAACCTATATGGGAGACCCAGAAGAAACTCTTGGCTCCTAGCTTCCGTCTGGCCCTGCCCTGGCCATTGCTGCCATTTGGGGAGTGAACAGCAGATGGACAATCTTTTTTTAAGATTTATTCATTTATTTATTTGAAAGTCAGTTACACAGAGAGAAGGAGAGGCAGAGAGAGAGAAGTCTTCCATCAGCTGGTTCACTCCCCAACTGGCAGCAATGGCTGGAGCTGCACCAATCCGAAGCCAGGAGCTTCTTCCGGGTCTTCCACACAGGTGCAGGGGCACAAGGACTTGGGCCATCTTCTACAGCTTTCCCAGGCCATAGCAGAGAGCTGGATCGGAAGTGGAGCAGCCAGGTCTTGAACCAGCACCCACATGGGATGACAGCACTGCAGGTGGCAGCTTTAACTTGCTATGCTACAGTGCTGGCCCCCTCTCTGTGTTTCTACCTCTCTGTAATTCTGCCTTTCAAATAAATTTAAAAATAAATCTTAAAAAAAAAAAAGATTTTGGTGTCCTAATTAGATGCCTATGTCCTGTATATCCATCCTCTATTCCACTTCTGATTCTTCCTCAGTCCTTGAACTTGGCAATGATAGTTTTCATCAAGCTGATACCAAAACATTAGGTAACTTTTTTTTTTTTTTAAGAAGAAGGGACAATGGAGGAAGTGGGAATATTTTGCTATATTACTCAGCAGTCTTAGCAGAAATATTGAGTGAGTGTTCTGTAAATAGAATAGCTGTGAACAGGAGAAAGATGGCTTATAAAATATGAGGCCTCTCTTCACAAAGCCAAGTGGCATTTTAGGGCATTACTTGCAAAACTTAGGAAAATGAGGTGCTTGCCCCAATTAAAACACAATTGCCGACATTAGTTCTCATAGTTGAGGGTAGCCAATAAAAACTGTACCCTATAGTCAGAAATCTGGAACATGGTTATAAAATATTATGTCACATGTGAAGATCAGGGCCCATTTCTTGCATGTGTCTATCTTCTAAGTTAAAAATTTACTCAATACTGCAAACAGTAAATACCAGGTTAGAGTTCTCCTTTTCCTTTCACAGGGCTTTTCTGAACCGGCTCCAAAGCTAGATCCCACTGATCAACAGGAAAAGACTAGAAACACTTCCTGCTCAGACTATAGAATCCTAAAAGCTCTCCCTCTGCTGGCTCAATGCAGATATGAAGAATGCCATTCCTTCAACTCTTAGAAATGATTATTGTAGAAAAAGAAAAAAAAAAAAAAAAAACAGATTGGTAGATACCTTTGGTGTAAATTCTAAAGTTATCCAGACAGCACACCAGTAGTTGTTACCAAGGCTTAGACTAAAGTAACCCAGCCCGTTACTGGAACTAGTTTTGTCCTTTCTGGATTTTGCCTCCCTCCCTACCCCTCTTCAAACGATCTCCTTTTAACCTGGAGGAGATTCTGACTCTAAGAACAAGTGAGGTTAGGACTGTCAACTGGATATAATTAACCCTCCACCTATTCCCTGCCCCCCATGAGAAAACCCAATGTGTCTCTCCAAAGGGATGGAAATTACCAAGTGAACAGGCATGAAAATCAGTACACACTGGCATCTTGAGTTATAATATTCCTTGGATTCCTGTAAAATGACCTCCTGGAACAGGAAGGAGTTCTCTGGGTAAACAAGTATCTCTGAAGCTCACCTTGTTCTAGATCCTCTATGGGCACCTTTTGAGTCAGTCTACGGTTTCCAGACCAGAAAGAGCATTGAATAAAAAAAATTTCTGGTTCATTAAGTCTAAAAACTTTTAAAATTTTTAAGTTTTTAGAATTGCTTCAATTGAGAGTTTGGCTAAAACTCATTTCTTGAAGAAGTTATAATTAAGCTACAATTATGAATCTAGGGAATTTCCTCTTGGGGAAAAAATATGCTGATTTTCAAGTTTAAACCTAAAAAGCAGGCCTAGAAAGACCTGGTACATATTTGGTGCTGAGATGGGAACAATGAACTTTATCTTAAATAAGGAAACAAACCAAACATCCCTGTGACCCAGTGAAGTAACTTGTCCAAAATCAAAGCAAGGTAAATGGTTGAGGCATATTCAAGGATCTTAGCTCTCCCAAATCTGTGTGTTCTCTACAACATGAAGGAGAGACCAGGATGACTTCTAATTTGTCCTTAATCAAAGTTCTAGAAAAATTAAATAGCCTCCCAAACAAGTTAGGAATTCTGTGGCTTTGTACACAATTGGAAAAAGGGAAGAAATAATTCTTAGGGGGAAAAAAGGTTAGAAATTTTGCATTGTCTTTGAGGAGTGGGTGGGGAATAGGAATCCGAAGCCTCTGTTGAGCCACGTTACAAACTGCAGACAACAGAGATGTCAAAGGGAAACTGGGACAGAGATCAGACAATCTTGAGGACTGAGCTCCTTGTCTCCCAAGAGCTCCTCAGCAGGGCCTTGACCCAGAAGAGCCTACGGAAAGCCAACACAAAGGTATACAAACACATTCACAGTAGGAAGCTGCTTACACCAAACCACCATTCCTCACTCCAGGCAGTACTGGGGCAGACTATGCAACATTCAGGCATGAGAGGCGGCTCTTGAGAAGTTGGGGAAGAGTGAATGGAGGTGGGGATAGACAACATGACAGCAGGAATTCATTGTTCTAGTTTTCCTTGTAGTTCAAAATGTGTATAGTTTCAAAACAAAAATCCAGAAACTTGAGATTAATGCATTTATTCCAAATAATTAACACATTAAAAATAAAGTTAAACTTTTCCAAGCCAACTTATAAATTCTTTAATTTTTTTAACAAAATGTACAACCCAAAACATCACACTATTGTGGAAAGTACTTGGGAAAAGCAGAGGTAGAGGAAGGGATACACATGGGTTTGTAGAACAGAAAATGAGTCCAAAATCCCAAGACAAGTTTCAGATCTTCTACCTCTTCACAACAAATAGCTGCTAAACAATTTAATACAAAGTGTCACTGGACCACAGGACAATGAACAAAGGCCACTTCAAAAATAAAAGTGACCCCAAAAGCACATCTGCTCCTGGCACTGGGCTGTAAATAAGTCTTACCGATTTGTTGTCTTCTAAAAGTGAGCCTGCCAGATTCTCTTCCATGTTTATTGAGGTCATTTCCCAATAGGTTTGTGGGTTAGCAGGAGCATTTCAAGTAAAGGCAACAGAGTAAGGGAATGCAGGAGTTGACATGCCAATAAAGGAAGTAAACAGTAAACAAAAGAGCTACTCACTCTGCATTTCAAACAATGTTAAGGCAGGCTCATCCAAATGGAAGCCTAAGAGATGAACAATTCTTCCGTCATCAGAAGTTTTCCATTTCAGCAAGCTTTCTGGTGATTCTCCCAGAGATCCATAAGCAGCCCAGAAAATTGGGTAGGAATATAACACAGCAATTGGCAAAGTCAGCTGTCTCCCTCCTCCCCCACATACCAGAAATGGCAGCATCAAAGCCAAAATACAATCAAAGCACACTGTGTGGTGAGCCAGATAGACATCTGATTTTAATGGCAAAGTAAGAGAAGATAAATTGACCAAAAACAAAACAAAACAAAACAAAAAACAAAAAATACATTTTTACAGATATGTATAGAAGTTATGATTAATTTGTCTGGCGTTTTAAGGGGAAAGGAGGTAAATTTTTTAGCTTCCACGAACATTTACTGTAAGATGTTGACTGCATTTCTTGGTGTAGGTTCCAGGTAAGATTGCCAACTAGTCTTGGGTCATCTGGGAATTATTATACACAAGTAGCTCTGGGTATATACTCTTAGTCATGAGTATTGGATTTTGTGTAGTCCTGGATGACATCAACTGAAGCTTGTTGCTCAGGCATTTCCTGAGGGATCATATTGCCTCCAATGACCTGCTCCCTTGGAGGTGACCTTGAAGCTGGGATTTTTACCAAATTTGAAGAGTTGTTATTGTCCTCATCTACTTGAGGAACTATTACCTCTGTGATGGATGCATTCAGAATTTCTAGCTGCAGTGGTCCCATCTCCAGAGAACTACACTTAGGAAGGTCACCTGGTTCAGACAGGGGAGAACACAATTTCTCTTTTTGAACTCCTGATGTCCGCGTGACAAAGTCAACAAGGTCTGGAAGGCAAGGAGATGGCCCAAGGCCTGCAGGATTAATTGTTTCTGATTCTAATCTGAGTGACTCCTGTTTTTCTAATTGGGAAGCTTCTTCTACTTCCTCAGGCATCATTCCTCCTGCTAATAGGTCAAGGGCCTGGTGCGTTCCCTCTAGGCTTCCAAAGCCTCGATCAACGTTTTCCATAGGAAGTCCAGTTTTCAACATGTTAGAAGTAATCCTCCCACTTCTGAGATCAGATGAAGTTTGTTCACCCTCTGTCTCAAAGTTAAGCACCAGGGTTTTGGGAGACTCTACTGGAAACCCAGAAAAAGATGGAACTTGTTTAAACTCAGTGGGAGTAGAGGATTTACACCCTACAGGTGACACAGAATTTTCTTCACACACTTTCTGAGATAAGGCAGTTGGGGATCTACAAACTGGGTCTATTCGCGTATTGCAAATATCAACACATATATCCCCCATTTTCCCCAGAGCAGCAAACTCCTCTACCTTTAAGTCTGTAGCTTTGAAGTCATCTAAGGCTTTGTTTTCTATTGTCACTGTTAATTCTGGACGGACTTCTCGTAGCTCCCCAGCTTCCACTTCCGGTTTTTCTGGATCCACCCAGCTCTCGGGCCTCGTTTTGCTCTCATCCCAAACAGCCAGCTCATAGATCATTTTACCTTGAAGGTCTTTTGATCTTTTTCTCTTGAGTTTGAGGCTTCTGTACCTGGAAGTTCTGGAAGCTGATTCTGGAGTTGAATTTTCTAGCCATTCCTCACTACCTGCTGAAAACCCTTGCTCCTGTGGACTATCTGTTAAACACACATCTAATCTGGCTGAGGACTGAAGCAGTACTTCTGGAGCTGAAATTTTCACAGTTATATCTTGTGAGTTCTGGGTTAAAGTCCTAGCTTCTGATGGAAATGAGTCTGTTTTTGCCTTTGTGGAAGAGAGAGTCTGTGCATTTAATTCCATCACTACTTTACTTGGGGTTTCACTTCCTGTCATCAATTTCTTGGACTGCTCAACCTCTTTGTCAATCATTAACAGTTTGGGCTGTTCCACTTCTCCCTTCCACATATATCTGTCCCCATGGTTCAAATGACAGTCTTCTAAGCTGTGAGGCCCAAGGTTGATATCTTTTCCCTCTTCAACTGCTACTTTTCCTTTTAGTTCAGTGTTCGTCCCCACCTCACTTTCTCCACAATCTTTAGTTTGGTCAAGGTCTTGGCTTTCCTTATCTTGGTTACCAGATTCTATGAGGTGGATTTCTACCAACTTCTGAGATTCCTTGGTATGACATTGTGTATCTGACTGTTGAGGAGCTGTTTCTATTCCAGGTGGCCTTGGCTCTCCCAGGTCAAGCTCAGGTTTCCTCTCTGGAGGTACACTCTTATTAGTGTCACTCTGGAAGGAGCTAGAAGTCCACTTTGCCAAAGTCTCTGGCTTTGGGGTAATAGTTTCACAAGGTCTGCTTTGGCACAACCTTGTCAGAGGTTGTAGAAAGCCATAGCTGCTGCCTCTGGTTTTTGGGTCCACATGCTTTATAGCTGACCACTTCCCTAGGGACATCAGAGTTTTTGCAATGGGCTTTTCAGGGTTGCTGACTACAGGAGCAATGACCAAACCTTTATGTTGACGCAACTCCTCCTGGGCTGTAGAAGTAGAAGAAGTATCTGAATTTTCAGTTCTAGAGAGGTTGCTATTTTCCCCATTGGCCAATGGACCACCACTCAGCTTAGTTTCAGGTGCTCCCTTTCCACCACTACTGTAAAATATATCATACAAATCCTTAGCATTGGCTGTGGCTAGGCATGAATTTCGCTTCTCCAATTTTTTGGCTTGTTCACTGAACACACTTGAAAGTGGTGGTGGAGGACGGACTAACACAGAGAATAGGGTCTGATCCCGGTCACTTTCACTCACCCCAGGAGCTGTCTCATCAGAAGGAATGGCAGCTGGCTGTGCTGAGGCCATGATGGCTACAGGCAACACTGGGTTCAAAATGTTAGGACCCAGGAAGCCAGGACTGAGAGTTTGAGATACAACTGGGTTTGATTTTACTGGAGCCAAGATAGTATTTGCTTGAGCAGGAGATGGAGCAGCTGGATGAGGTATAACTGGGGGTGGTGGGGGTGGAGGTGGGGGTGGGGGTGGAGGAGGAGGAGGTAGCATTTGCTCAGGTATATGGGATAGCTCATTCTTTTCAGCCACCACTGTTTTTTCCTCTGGAGATCCTTTTAGAACCACCTCTTCCCCTCCGAATGCTTTGGAGATGATGTCTGGTGGCAACAGGAGATCAGCTGAAGATTCTTTAACCACTGGCAGAGGTTTGGCAGTAGTTCCAGAGGATTTGATGGACAGAAAGGTGTTAAGAGGAGCAGGCTTGCTCACTGTGATTGAACCTGACTTGCGGAGTACTGTCGATGGGATAGGAAGGTTGGGTCGAATTTTAGTCTGCGTTGAAGTTGTCACAACAGGCATCCAAGGGCTGCTGTGTGCTACAACAGTTTTCCCAGACAGCTTGATTTTGATGGGCTTTGCTTTCCCAGTTTCAGCTCTGTTATCTTCTTTTTCCTTACTGCTTTCCCCTATCTCTTCCTTAGGGATACAAGAAGCTACCACTGAACTTTTTTCTTCCTCTTTTTCTGTCTTCTTCCAGCTGAATTTCCCAAATGAAGAGGATGTTGGTGATTCTTTCTTTACCTCTTCTTTTAACTGGAGTTTGATGCTAGTGTTCTTATTCTCAGCTTTTTCAGGAGAGCTTCCACCCTCAGAGAGTTGGTCCTCCAATTCCTCAGAAACCTTGTCATCCTCCTTTACTTCTTTCGTAACTTTTACCTTTTTTTCTTTCTTCTCCTCCTTTGGTTTCTCACTAAGTTTACGCTTAAGCTCACTCTGACGTCGTCGTTCTGTCTCTAGGACCACAGCCAAGCCAGCTTGGCGGTCCAGATTCCGCCGTTCTTCATACAATGGGTTTTCATCCACATATTTCTGGGAAGAGAAAAGATAAAGGCTTAACAATTGGCCAGAATATAAGAGAGAAAATTTGGCCCCACCACTGTTTAGAATTCACTCAGTAGAAATCCCCAGAGTAATCTTCCTCAAGGATAAATAGTTTGACCAGCTCAGCATCTCTCAGTAGGATTAAAGAGAGTTTCCTAATGGTTACATGGAATTGGAAGTGTCAATGACTTTCCCTGGCTCTTTAGTTGTTTGTCAAAGCCTCAAGAATTACTGCAGAAACTGGGAAATCCACAACTACTACAAAGACCAACCTTATATTTCTCATTGTGTTGGAGACCTTTCACGTGTTGTTCTCCAGAAATTGGGTCCCCCAAAAATTCCTCACAGAGCTGGCAGTAAAACCCAGTGATGGGAATCAGAAACTCAGAGCCTGAAAAAAGCAGAAGAAAGTTAAAGAAATAAGTCTTTTCACGCAGGATGACAGCAACCAAAGGAAATACTACTACCCCTGTGCAGTAAAATGGTGAGGGTACAGATGACCTACCCACTCGGGAATCAGAAATAGCATTTAGATGAATACCAATGGCATAATCTTCCCAAGCTAAAACTTGAACTCTAGACCTCTATTCCTTCTGTCTCTTGGGAACACTAACCTGTTAATTCAGAAGTTCCCTTTGCCAGACCTATTCCAGTTGCTGATTTTCCTCAAAAATCTAACTAGCACTAGCATCTTAGATCCATTACCATATATATGTAGATCTTTCATGTTGGTATTAATTACTTAGGAATCTACCTTTAATAGAGATAAAGTATACAGTGGCAACATTTACTATGAAATTAAGAATTTGTAAACTTTAAAGAAACTTTCTGCTTTTCAACTTACACTTTAATATTTTTATTTTTTTATTTTACTTTATTTATTTATTTATTTTTGACAGGCAGAGTGGACAGTGAGAGAGAGAGAGACAGAGAGAAAGGTCTTCCTTTGCCGTTGGTTCACTCTCCAATGGCCGCCGCGGCCGGCGCACTGCGGCCGGCGCACCCGCGCTGATCCGATGGCAGGAGCCAGGAGCCAGGTGCTTTTCCTGGTCTCCCATGGGGTGCAGGGCCCAAGCACCTGGGCCATCCTCCACTGCACTCCCTGGCCACAGCAGAGAGCTGGCCTGGAAGAGGGGCAACCGGGACAGAATCCGGCGCCCCGACCGGGACTAGAACCCGGTGTGCCGGCGCCGCAAGGTGGAGGATTAGCCTAGTGAGCCACGGCGCTGGCCAACTTACACTTTAGTAACAATGACAAGATACTGTATAGTTTTTAGTTGAAAAGGCAGTTAAATTATTTACTATCCTTTTTAACATAGATTTCAAATAAGATTTTTATAGATAAGCCAATAATAAACACACTTATTTTTCTGATTTTAAGTGGGATGTATGTATTTGATATTTGTTGGAATTTTAGCCATATGAGCAGACCATTCTCTTACAGATCTCTCCATCTCTTCAAGACCTAATCTGCCATTCTGTATACAGAAAGTATTCTTATGCTTTCTAAAAAGAATGACTATGTCTCATGTTATGCTGCTTCCTAGAACCTTATTCAGGGATACCTCTTCCCCAATTGGATTTAAGGAAACACTAGGCAGGGAGGGAACATACCTTTTGCAGGAACAGTTATCTTGTCAATGCGCTTTACAGCATCTTGCTTGGCCTCACTCTGGGTCTTGGAAGCCCAAGGTCTGTTGTAGGGATCCAGTGTCTATTTGCAAGAGGCAGAGGTGCTCACACAACAGCACTAATAACTCAATGACCCACTTTTCTCTCTTTTCTTCCCCCAAACATATGACAAGGGACCAGAATCCCCCAGCTACCCATCCCCAACCACCCCCTCTGCCAACAGCTTAAATGGAAATCACCTGTGGAAAAGGTAAACATATGTTAGACCAAGTACTAGAAATGGGTAAAATGAAACAAAAAATCAGGTACTCAAGGAATCAAAAGAGGCAGAAGCCTCACTTACACTTGTCATGGTGTTTAGTTACAGGCAGGTCCCCTAGACTGAGCCCTGGGGATGGTGTCTCCTTTGTTGGTATCTCCTGGCTCTTCAGATTGGGGCTCCTGCCCATGAGAATGTTTCATTTTCCAGTTTTGTAATGCAGATGCAGGTAGAGAAGTTTGTGGGGAATGAGGGTAAGAGTGGAAATAACAGATGGCAGGACACCTACCTGTGCGTGCTTCTTATTGTGCATATGGGTGAAGAAGTCAAACATAGTCCCACAGATGGTGTTGCAGTCTTTGCACCAGTGATTGCCAGCATCATAATACTCGTAAGTAGCAGTGGGCTGATCAGATTGCTTAGCAGCTGGTTGAGGGCTTTCAACAGACCCTGGGCTTCTAGTCTGGGACTTCTCATTGTTTACCTTTGATTCCTAGAGGGGAAAAACTGGTACTTAAAAGGAATTCAAGGCAGTTTGTATATGTCTTCTCTCAAAAGGCAAGAGGCCATAACAGTAAGAATATGGCATCATGACCACATTCTCAGTGCCTAAAGCTGTACAAACTTGGGGGGAACACCCAGAGAAACTTGTCTCAAGGCTCAAACAGAATTCATCAGACTCCACAGTGTATCATACAATGGAGAGTAAATCATAACAGCAATATAGTTACTTGCATATCCTAAAATATCTCTGGAAGAATACCCAAGATTATGGAAACACTGGCTGCCTCTGGGTAAGGGAACTAGAGAACAAGGATAGGTAGAAGTCTTTTCACTGAATACCCTTTGGAAGAACTTGCATATATTACCTACATAACTAAATATAGTTAAATTTTAAAATCATAAGGACAACCAGGGAGAGAAGAAAAAACAAGATGGAAAAGATAACTGATAGGTTAAGCAAAGCAAATGTGGAAAACAGATAGTCAATGTCATGGTTCAGTGGGTTAAGTTGCCTCTTGTGATGCCCACATCCCATATATGTATGTCAGTTCAAGTACTAGCTGCTTTGCTTCCAATTCAGCTCCCTGCTAATGCTCCTGGGAAGGTGGCCAAAGATGGCTCAAGTTCAAGGGCCCTTACCACTCATGTGGGAGACCTGGATGGAGTTCCAGGATTCTGGCTTTGGCCTAGCCCAGCTCTGGTCATTATAGCCATTTGGGAAGTGAAGCAGTGGATGGAAGATCTCTCTCCCTCTGTCACTCTGCTTTTCAGAGAAATAAAATAAATCCTTTTAAAAAATGCAGGAGACAGTGAACTCACTAATCACATGTATCCTGATATGGAAAACTGAAGAGTATGGCTTGTGTTGTGCATAGACAAAGTGGACTGTCATCTATAGAGAACTAGAAAATCTGGGTAAAACATTACTATTGAAATGTTACCAATCGTGGGGCCAGAACTGTGGCACAGCAAGTTAATGCCCTGGCCTGAAGCACTGGTGTCCCATATGGGTGCTGGTTCAGACCCGGCTGCTCTACTTCCAATCCAGATCTCTATGGCCTGGGAAAGCAGTAGAATATGGCCAAAGTCCTTGGGCCCCTGCACCCACGTGGGAGACCTGGAAAAAGCTACTAGCTCCTGGCTTCGGATCAGCGTAGCTCTGGCCATTGCGGCCAATTGTGGAGTGAACCATCAGATGGAAGACCATTCTCTCTTTCTGCCTCTCCTCTCTCTCTGTGCAACTCTGACTTTCAAATAAATAAATAAATCATAAAAAATAAAATAAATAAATTAGAAACTTCTTTAAAAATAAAAAAAAGTCACCAATGGAATTTATAACTGAATTTGTCCTCTTTTAAAACATAAACTTCCCAACATGACAATAATTTTAATACTTTAATAGGAGTTAATTTATCACCAAGCTAGAAACAAGGTACTCGTGAAGAATTTGGCCTAATGTTGCGGAATAAGGCACAGAAAAAAGATAATTTTGCAGCACAAAGAGAATAAGTATGGGGTCAGCACTATGGCATAGTGGGTAAAGCTGCTGCCTGTAGTGCTGGCATCCCATATGGGCGACAGTTCAAGTCCTGGCTGCTCCACTTCAGATCCAGCTCTCTGTTATGGCGTGGGGAAGCAGAAGATGGTCCAAGTGCTTGGGCCCCTGCACCGTGTGGAGGAAGCTCCTGGCTCCTGGCTTTGGATTGGCACAGTTCTGACCACTGGAGCCAATTGGGGAGTGAACCAGCAGATGGAAGACCTCTTTGTCTCTCTCTCTCTCTCTTGACTTTCAAATAAATAAATAAATCTTTTTTTAATATTTATTTATTTATTTGAAGGAGTTACAGAGAGGCAGAGGCAGAGAAAGAGAGAAAGAGGTCTTCCATCTGCTAGTTCACTCCCCAAGTGGTCACAATGGCTGGAGCTGTGAAGATCCAAAACCAGGAGCCAGGAGCTTCTTCAGGGTCTCCCACAAGGGTGCAGGGGCCCAAGGACTTGGGCCATCTTCCACTGCTTTCCCAGGCCATAGCAGAGAGTTGGATCAGAAGTAGAGCAGCCAGCCGGCGCCGCGGCTCACTAGGCTAATCCTCCGCCTAGCGGCGCCGGCACACCGGGTTCTAGTCCCGGTCGGGGCGCCGGATTCTGTCCCGGTTGCCCCTCTTCCAGGCCAGCTCTCTGCTGTGGCCAGGGAGTGCAGTGGAGGATGGCCCAGGTGCTTGGGCCCTGCACCCCATGGGAGACCAGGAAAAGCACCTGGCTCCTGGCTCCTGCCATCGGATCAGCACGGTGCGCCGGCCGCAGCGTGCAGGCCGCGGCGTCCATTGGAGGGTGAACCAACGGCAAAGGAAGACCTTTCTCTCTGTCTCTCTCTCTCACTGTCCACTCTGCCTGTCAAAAAAAAAAAAAAGAAGTAGAGCAGCCAGGTCTCGAATCAACGCCCATTTGGGATACTGGCACTGCAGGTGGCAGCTTTACCCACTACGCCACAGTGTCAGCCCCATAAATAAATCTTAAAAAAGAGAGAGAGAGGCCGGCGCTGCGGCTCACTAGGCTAATCCTCCGCCTAGCGGCGCCGGCACACCGGGTTCTAGTCCCGGTCGGGGCTCCGGATTCTGTCCCGGTTGCCCCTCTTCCAGGCCAGCTCTCTGCTGTGGCCAGGGAGTGCAGTGGAGGATGGCCCAAGTGCTTGGGCCCTGCACCCCATGGGAGACCAGGAAAAGCACCTGGCTCCTGGCTCCTGGCTCCTGCCATCGGATCAGCGCGGAGCGCCCGCTGGCCACGGCTGCCATTGGAGGGTGAACCAACGGCAAAGGAAGACCTTTCTCTCTGTCTCTCTCTCTCACTGTCCACTCTGCCTGTCAAAAAAAAAAAAAAAAAAGAGAGAGAGAGAGAGAGAGAGAAAGTAAGTATGAATGGGGTTGTACAGTAGGTGAGCAAATTAGGCATCTGGAATATTAGATGATGATGATAAGAAAACAGGACAAAAGGAAGCAATTAGGAATTCAAAGATGCTCATTCCCTATCTGAGACCTATGGAAGAGTTACTAAAGAACTCACACTCAGAGCCGGCATTGTGGCATAGCAGATTAAGCTGCTGCCTGCAATGCTGGCATCCCATATGGGCAGCGGTTCAAGTCCCAGCTGCTCTATTTCTGATTCAGCTCCCTGCTAATGTGTCTGGGAAAGCAACAGAGGATGGCCCAAGTGCTTGGGCCCCTACCACCTATGTGGGAGACTTGGAAGAAGCTCCTGGCTCTTGCCTGGCCCATCCCTGGCCATTGCAGACATTTGGGGAGTGAACCAAACGATGGAAGGTATCTTGATCCCTAACTCTAACTCTTTCAAATAAATAAAATAAACTTAAAAAAATAAATTAATACAATCTCACACTCAACAGGCAGGAGATGGGAGAGTTCATATAATGCTAGTTGGAGTATTTACTGATACCACCCTCTGGAAGATAATCCAGGAATACATATTACAAATCTCAAAATTCTGTATACCCTTTGATCCTATGGAAATTATTTTGTCAAACAACAGGTGATTTGAATGGTTAAAAACATACTCATATAACAAAATATAAGGTCATTAAAAATTATATGGGGGGGTGGTGGTGCTGTGGCATAGTAGGCAATGCCTCCACCTGCAGTGCTGGCATTCCATATGGGCGCTGGTTCAAGTCCCAGCTGCTCCATTTCTGATCTAGCTCTCTGCTATGGCCTGGGAAAGCAGCAGAAGATGGCCCAAGTCCTTGGGTCTGGCACCCACATAGGAAACCCAGAGGAAGCTCCTGGTTTTGGATTGGTGCAGCTACAGCCATTGCAGCCATCTGGGGAGTGAATTAGTGGATGGAAGACCCTTCTCTCTCTCTGCCTCTCTGTAACTCTGCCTTTCAA